>NC_072416.2:63953500-64271333 GCF_028858775.2 Pan troglodytes
ATATCCAGGAAGAGGCTGGGCATAGTGTCTCATGCCTGTAATCCCAACACTTTGGGAGGCTAAGGTGGACACATTGTTTAAGCTCAGCAGTTTGAGACCAGCCTGGGTAACACTGCTAAACCCCATCTCTAAAAAAAATACAAACAATTTAACTGGGCATGGTGGCATGCTCTTGTGGTCCCAGCTACTCAGGAGGCTGAGGTGGGAGGACTGCTTGAGCCTGGGAGGTTGAGGATGCAGTAAGCTATAATTCTGCCACTGCACTCCAGCCTAGGTGACAAAGTGAGACCCAGTCTGAAAAAAAAAAAAAATCCAAGAAAGTACGGTTAAATGAATGTTTCCTAAATGGATATTACCTTCCTCCTTCTATTATAAAGGTTATATGATTGCTAATGTCTTTGTCTTTCAGGGGAAGCCAAGCAACAGACCAACCTGGAATGGGTCCCATGGGACAGAAACCAAGCGTTTGAGCATCTCTCACCTAGGAGTGTGCAAAACCAGGATGCAAGAGTGCAAGAGCAAGGTCTGCTAGCCAGAGAGGGCTGGGTGTCTGGCCCCTGGAGGCAGCTTAAGGCAGAGTCCTTAGCAGGAAGGCTGATGCCAGAACCCCTTGGTGGAGTAGGGGGTGGTGACCTCATGGGGCGAGTTGGGGACAGGGTCAAAGAGCTGGGACAGAGAGGGAAGGGGTAAAGTTCAAGTGTGCAAGTTGGAGGGAAAACCCAAATCAATAATTGGGACAGGGACAGACTTCTGATGGATTATATCTGTTGGTTGTGGCCAGTTAGGGTTGCAGATGTAAGAGGCATATGAGCTTGGTCTGTGGAAGCCACCCACCTGTGCTTCAATATGAAGACAGGGGAGAGACAGAACAAGTGAGGAGAGTAGGAGGAAGAGAGAGAGCACACAAGGGTGAGAGTAGAAAAAATAGGGCAGCAGATAAGTTGGACTAGAAGAAGAAGATCTATGGCATATTCAAACATTAAACATCAACCTTGTGAGCACTTTAATAAACTGGGTTTATTGAATAAGTCATCTTACCATAAAATAGATTTGCATTTCCCTCCCCCCAGTGTCCCGGTTCTGCGGCCTGATAAACACAGCAGCATCACCACCATAATATGCACCTCATAAATCCACAGGTTCCGGTGGCTTCACTGGAAACCCAGAGAGCTCTTCCAGGAGAACTATTGCCTGAAAGCCTGGTTGCTTCCTGAGAACCCCCTCCCTGCCCAGAACAAGCCCTTGGAGCAAACCCTAGAAATAGACACAAACTTCCGTGGAGGAAAAAAGCATGCATCACATCTTCCTATTTTAGCTGAGCAAACCCACCACTTTAGGAAGTGGCATCAATATAGCATTACGGATTTTGAAGAAACGCACAGGAGCACATCACTTAAACACCAAAATACTGGTTTCTACCCTTACGTCTGACAGCAGAAGGAGCTTGCCGAGGACATAGAGACAAGAAGCACACCAGGGGCTACCCTTAAAGACCAGTCCATTTTCTGTTATGCTGAATCCAGAGGCTAATTCTCAGGAGTTATAAAGGAACTGCAAAACTATATTTTGATTCACAGGCTTTCATTTCGACTGAATTTGAGAATACTCTTACTAAACCTATAGCTGCCAACCTTCTCCATTAAAGTCTGACACATACTTTAAATTGAATATGCAGTTCACCTTTGAACAATATGGACTTGAACTATGACTGTCCACTTATACATGAATTGTCTTCTGCCTCTGCCACGCCTGAGACAACAAAACCAACCTCTCCTCTTTCTCCTCCTCTTCCTTCTCCTCTTGAGCTTACTCAATGTGAAGATGAGGAAGATGAAGATCTTTAGGATCATTTACTTCCACATAATGAATAGTAAATATGTTTCTCTTATTTATGATTTTCTTGGTAACATTTTCTTTTCTCTAGCTTACTTTATTATGAGAATACAATATATAATACATATACAAAATATGTGTTATCAGCCATTTATGTTATCAATAAGGCTTTCAGTCAACAGTAGGCTATTAGTAGTTTTTTTTTTTTGGAGGAGTCAATGTTATACATGGATTTTTAACCGTGTGGGGGGTCGGTTCCCCAAATCCCTATATAGTTTAAGGGTCAACTGTATATCTGTGTTGAATATATAGACATATATATATATATAAACAAACATAATTGAATATATGTGTGTATGTAATATGTATATACACGTGTGTGTATACACACAGGCACACAAATATATGAATGAAATAACAGAAGATAGTCCAGTTGAAAACTTCTGTTGATTTTTTAGTCTGGGTTTAATTCTGCACATGGTGAACAAGAACAGCATGTTCCATAATTGCAATGCAGCACAGATATACTAGCATGAGTCTGAGTGTTGGCTGCTTTGATTTGTGAGTTCACCCAGAAGAAAAACCAAAAAATAGATTTGCATTTCTGGGGGTGGAAGAAAATGCAAAAACATTAATTTATTGAGGTTAAAGATAAATCCCAAAAGGAGAAATGCAAATGACCAATCAACATATGAGAAATTGCTCAATCTCTTGGATAATTAAAGGAATAAAACTGAACCAGTAATGAAATTTTATCATGGTTTGTCTTTTAATTTGGCAAAGCCTAATAAAAAGTAATAATACTCAAAGCTGGTAAGGCTGTGATGAGACAGTTATTCATTGATGAGTCAAAAATAGATGGGCACATACTGCAATTTGGGGTGTATATTAATAGCCTAGAAATTATTTATTTGACCCACTTAGTGATGTCTTCGGTAAAGAGAGAGCTTTGTTGTTTGTATAACTGCAGGCAGAAAGTCTGAGGATCACCCAAGATAAGAAAGTGATATTCCAACATGAGACCTGGGGAATAAAAAACTCAGGAATGAGAAGAGGCTTGAATGATGAAAGAAGAGGACCTTCCAATCTAGGTAAGTGACCAATCATGGAACTGACATTTCTCAGAGCCACTTCTGCCTGCAGGTTTTACCAAGTGCCCTGTGAAGAGGGATCAGAATAAAGATGAGAGCCACTCTGAAGGCCACCTATCATTGTGGGATTAGAGTAACAGAGAGTTCCAATCAAGAATATGTGTTGGTGGGCCGGGTGTGGTGGTTCATGCCTGTAATCCCAGCACTTTGTGAGGCCAAGGCAGGAGATTGCTTGAGGCCAGGAGTTCAAGACCAACCTGGCCAACATGGTGAAACCCCATCTCTATTAAAAATACAAAAAAATAAATAAAAAATTAGCTGGACTTGGTGGCATGTGCCTGTAATCCCAGCTACTTGGGAGGCTGAGGTACGTGAATTGTTTGAACCCAGGAGGTGGAGGTTGCGGTGACCCAAGCCAAGATTGCAGCCTGGGTGACAGAGCAAAACCCTGTTTCAGAAAAAAAGAAAAAAAAAACATGCCTTGGTGGAATCCAGGCAACCTTATCCAGTCCCTGTGTTGTCACGAAGTAAAGGAAAACCTTGGGAATACTATAAAGCACAAAACCAAGCTGGCTCTGTGTAGATCTAGGAGCTGAGTGGGGAGAATAAGATAGCACTCCCTGAGAGCTCCATAAGAATTCCAAACCCAAGGTCCCTCATTGCTGTCTGCAGCAACATTCCATTATGCAGGGACTTCTTGAAGGGCCAGTTAGTGCCTTTCCAGCTGCCAACCTGTGGTCGCAGCAGTGCACCTGGTCACCAAAAATGGTAACATCTAGAAAACCCAGTGTCATTGGACTTAACACGTTTCTCTCAAAAACTATCCTCCAAAACAGACAAAAACTTAATTTTGGCAATAGAAGACAATTTGGGAGTGATTTCAAGGTGCTAAAGAACCACAGATCTTTCCAAATTCCTTGTCCCATCCCTCAATGGGGTGTGCAGTTTTCTCATGTTCTCTTGACACTAAAAGAATAAGCACAGATTTATAAACAAAGTTCCTTATGGTGGCTGCATGCTGTTCATACTGGACATGCATATTTTGAGGTTTTTCCAATATTATTTGGCCAGAGGCTATTCAAGGGCTTCGTTGTTGAAGAATCCACTGGCCCCTTCTTTCCTGGTGCTCACTCGAGTGACATTCCAGGATCAAAGGGCTAAAATAGAACACCTCAACTAAACAGAAATTAACCATCTGCTGGAATGTATTTCTATATTTGAATCTGTTGAGAATTTATTTGACAAATTCAATGTATCCGTTCAGCAAATGTGTATTGTATTCTCATCAGGCCCTGCTCTGGGTGCTGGAGATTAAGCAGCGAACCAAAGAAAACAACCTTGCCTGCACAGTTACTGCACTGCAGTGGGGGGAGGACAGAGGTGATACACATAAAAACCCCATCTCCACTAAAAATACAAAAATTAGCCAAGCATGGTGGCATGTACCTGTAGTCCCAGCTACTGAGGAGCCTGAGGCAGGAGAATCACTTGAACCTGGGAGGTGGAGGTTGCAGCAAGCCAAGAAGATCACGTCCCTGCACTCCAGCCTGGGTGACAGAGCAAGACTTCGTCTCAAAAAACAAACAAACAAACAGATTCATATCTTGCCTGTGTCTCCACCTCTTCATCTCTGTGGCTCATGGTGAAAGGATCCTCCACTAAAACACTAGTACCTTGGCTTGTACAGTCACGATGAGAATTACATGCAAATAAGACAAGACAATATCACAACAGTTAATATTTATTAAATACTTATTAGGTATTCCTCACTCATCAAGCCACTCCCTTAAAAATCATACAGAATGTGGTGGCTCCATTCCAAGATGGCCGAATAGGAACAGCTCTGGTCTGCAGCTCCCAGCGTGATCAATGCAGAAGACAAGTGATTTCTGCATTTCCAACTGAGTTCTGAAGAGACCAGTGGTTCTCCCAGCATGGCGTTTGAGCTCTGAGAACAGACAGACTGCCTCCTCCAGTGGGTCCCTGACCCCCATGTAGCCTAACTGGGAGATACCTCCCAGTAGGGGCTGGCAGACACCTCATACAGGCAGGTGCCCCTCTGGGACGAAGCTTCCAGAGGAAGGATCAGGCAGCAATATTTGCTATTCTGCAATATCTGCTGTTCTGCAGCCTCCGCTGGTGACACCCAGACGAACAGGATCTGGAGTGGACCTCCAGCAAATTCCAACAGACCTGCAGCTGAGGAACCTGACTGTTAGGAGGAAAACTAACAAACAGAAAGGAATAGCATCAACATCAACAAAAAGGACATCCACACCAAAACCCCATCAGTAGGTCACCAACATCAAAGACCAAAGGTAGATAAAACCACAAAGATGGGGAGCCAGAGAAGAAAAGCTGAAAATTCTAAAAAACAGAGGACCTCTTCTCCTCCAAAGGATCACAGCTCCTTGCCAGCAACAGAACAAAACTGGACGGAGAATGACTTTGACAAGCTGACAGAAGTAGGCTTCAGAAGGTCAGTAATAACAAACTTCTCCGAGCTAAAGGAGCATGTTCTAACCCATTGTAAGGAAGCAAAAACCTTGAAAAAAGATTAGAAGAATGGCTAACTAGATTAAAGAGAGTAGAGGAGACCTTAAATGACCGATGGAACTGAAAACCATGGCATGAGAACTTCGTGACACATGCACAAGCTTGAATAGTCGATTCAACCAAGTGGAAGAAAGGGTATCAGTGATTGAAGATCAAATTAATGAAATAAAGCGAGAAGATAAGGTTAGGGAAAAAAGAGTAAAAAGAAATGAACAATGCCTCCAAGAAGTATGGGATTATGTGAAAAGACCAAATCTATGTTTGATTGGTATACCTGAAAGTGACAGGGAGAATGCAACCAAGTTGGAAAACACTCTTCAGGATATTATCCAGGAGAACTTCCTCAACCTAGCAAGATAGGCCAACATTCCAATTCAGGAAATACAGAGAACACCACAAAGATACTCCTCAAGAAGAGCAACCCCAAGACACATAATTGTCAGATTCACCAAGGGTGAAATGAAGGAAAAAATGTTAAGCACAGCCAGAGAGAAAGATCTAAAATCGACACCCTAACATCACAATTAAAAGAACTAGAGAAGCAAGAGCAAACAAATTCAAAAGCTAGCAGAAGGCAAGACATAACTAAGATCAGAGCAGAACTGAAGTCTCCTAGAGACACAAAAAACCATTCAAAAAATCAAAGAATCCAGGAGAAAGTTTTTTGAAAAAAATCAACAAAACTGATAGACCACTAGCAAGAATAATGAAGAAGAAAAGAGAGAAGAATCAAATAGATGCAATAAAAAATGATAAAGGGGATATCACCACTGATCCCACAGAAATACAAACTACCGTCAGAGAATACTATAAACACCTCTATGCAAATAAACTAGAAAATCTAGGAGAAATGGATAAATTCCTGGATATATATGCCCTCCCAAGACTAAACCAGGAAGAAGTTGAATATCTGAATAGACCAATAACAGGCTCTGAAATTGAGGCAATAATTAATAGCCTACCAACCAAAAAAAGTCCAGGACCAGATGGATTCACAGCCAAATTCTACCAGAGGTACAAAGAGGAGCCAGAACCATTCCTTCTGAAATGATTCCAATAAACAGAAAAAGAGGGAATCCTCCCTAACTCTTTCTATGAGGCCAGCGTCATCCTGATACCAAAGCCTGGCAGAGACACAACAAGAAAAGAGAATTTTAGGCCAATATCCCTGATGAACATCGATGTGAAAATCCTCAATAAAATACTGGCAAACCGAAACCAGCAGCATATCTAAAAGCTTATCCACCACGATCAAGTCAGCTTCACCCCTGGGATGCAAGGCTAGTTCAATATATGCAAATCAATAAACATAATTCATCACGTAAACAGAACCAACAACAAAAACCACGTGATTATCTCAATAGATGCAGAAAAGGCCTTTAACAAAATTCAACAGCACTTCAAGCTAAAAACTCTTAATAAACTAGTTATTGATGGAAAGTATCTCAAAATAATAAGAGCTATTTATGACAAACCCACAACCAATATCATACTAAATGGGAAAACACTGGAAGCATTTCCTTTGAAAACTGGAAAAAGACAGGGATGCCCTCTCTCAACACTCCTATTCAACATAGTGTTGGAAGATCTGACCAGGGCAATCAGGCAGGAGAAAGAAATCAAGGGTATTCAATTAGGAAAAGAGGAAGTCAAATTGTCCCTGTCTGCAGATGACATCATTGTATATTTAGAAAACCCCATAGTCACAGCCCAAAATCTCCTTAAGCTGATAAACAACTTCAGCAAAGTCTCAGGATACAAAATAATGTGCAAAAATCACAAGCATTCCTATACACCAATAACAGACAAACAGAGAGCCAAATCACGAGTGAACTCCCATTAACAATTGCTACAAAGAGAATAAAATACCTAGGAATCCAACTTACAAGGGATGTGAAGGACCTCTTCAAGGAGAGCTACAAACCACTGCTCAATGAAATAAAAGAGGACACAAACAAATGGAAGAACATTCCATGCTCATGGATAGGAAGAATCAATATGGTGAAAATGGCCATACTGCCCAAGGTAATTTATAGATTCAATGCCATCCCCATCAAGCTACCAATGACTTTCTTCACAGAATTGAAAAAAAAACTACTTTAAAGTTCATATGGAACCAAAAAAGAGCCTGCATTGCCAAGACAATCCTAAGCCAAAAGAACAAAGCTGGAGGCATCACGCTACCTGACTTCAAACTATACTGCAAGGCTACAGTAACCAAAACTGCATGGTACTGGTACTAAAAAAGATATGTAGACCAATGGAACAGAACAGAGGCCTCAGAAATAACACCACACATCTACAACCAGCTGATCTTTGACAAACCTGAGAAAAACAAGCAATAGGGAAAGGATTCCTTATTTAATAAATGGTGCTGGGAGAACTGGTTAGCCATATATAGAAAGCTGAAATTGGATCCCTTGCTTACACCTTATACAAAAATTAATTCAAGATGGATTAAAGATTTAAATGTTAGACCTAAAACCATAAAATCCCTAGAAGAAAACCTAGGCAATATCATTCAGGACAGAGGCATGGGCATGGGCAAGGACTTCGCGACTAAAACATCAAAAGCAATGGCAGCAAAAGCCAAAATTGACAAATGGGATCTAATTAAACTAAAGAGCTTCTGCACGGCAAAAGAAATGAACATCAGAGTAAACAGGCAACCTACAGAATGGGAGAAAATCTTTGCAACCTACCCATCTGACAAAGGGCTAATACCAGAATCTACAAAAAACTTAAACAAATTTACAAGAAAAAAACAAACAACCTCATCAAAAAGTGGGCAAAGGACATGAACAGATACTTCTCAAAAGAAGACATTTATGCAGCCAACAGACACATGAAAAAATGCTCATCATCACTTGTCATCAGAGAAATGCAAATCAAAACCACAATGAGATACCATCTCACGCCAGTTAGAATGATGATGATTCAAAAGTCAGGGAACAACAGATGCTGGAGAGGATGTGGAGAAATAGAAATGCTTTTACACTATTAGTGGGAGTGTAAATTAGTCTAACCATTCTGGAAGACAGTGTGGCAATTCCTCAAGGATCTAGAACAAGAAATACCATTTGACTCAGTGATCCCATTACTGGGTATATACGCAAAGGATTATAAATCATGCTACTATAAAGACACATGCACATGTATGTTTATTGTGGCACTATTCACAATAGCAAAGACTTGGAACCAACCCAAATGTCCATCAATGATAGACTGGATTAAGAAAATGTGGCACATATACACCATGGAATACTATGCAGCCATAAAAAAGGATGAGTTCATGTCCTTTGCAGGAACATGCATGAAGCTGGAAACCATCATTTTCAGCAAATTATCACAAGGACAGAAAACCAAACACCACATGTTCTCACTCATAGGTGGGAATTGAACAATGAGAACACTTGGACACAGGGCAGGGAACATCCCACACCAGGGCCTGTCAGGGGGTGGGGGGCTGGGGGAGTGATAGCATTAGGAGAAATACCTAATGTAAGTGATGAGTTGATGGGTGCAGCAAACCAACATGGCACATGTACACCTATGTAACTAATCTGCACATTGTGCACATGTACCCTAGAACTTAAAGGATTATTTAAAAAGAAGAAAAAAAAATCATATAAAATGTGGCTCACACCTGTAATCCCAGCACTTTGGGAGGCTGAGGCAGGCAGATAACGAGGTCAGGAGATCAAGACCATCTTGGCTAACATGGTGAAACCCCGTCTCTACTAAAAATACAAAAAATTAGCCAGGCATGGTGGTGGGCACCTGTAATCCCAGCTACTCAGGAGGCTGAGGCAGGAGAATCGCCTGAAGCCAGGAGGCAGCAGTTGCAGTGAGCCGAGATTGCACCACTGCACTCCAGCCTGGGTGACAGGGCAAGACTCTGTCTCAAAAAAAATAAATAAATAAATAACAAAAAAAATCATACAGAATGGTGCCACTTCCCCATTTCACAGATGGGGATCTGAGGTGCAAAAACATCAAGTAACTTGCCCAAGATCACACAGCTAGCAAACAACGGAACCAATTCAACCTCAAGCGATCTGGCTCCAGAAGCTGTGCTCTTGGTCACTACAGTGCAGAGGGCAACAAACAACAATCTGTTACTGTATGGCCTGTGAGCTAAGAATGGTTTTCCCATTTATAAAGGGTTTGATGGGGGAAGAATATTTTGTGACATGTGAAAAATGATATGAAATTTAAATTTTAGTGTCTGTGAATAAAGTCTTACTGGAACACACACACAAAGAAGTTTGGAAGTGAAAAGAAGTGGTAGGTTGAAAGAAAGTGGGATGAAAAAGGGTTGTAGTTGGTTTTTAGGCTGAAACTTAAACCAGCAGGAAAGAAAAGTTCTACTGAAAGGGAGATCCCACAAAAGGCAAAAGTCATTGAAAGAACAGCACAGGTGCTTTCAGCTCCAAATAGTGAAATGTCTCAGGAAAGGGGCTTTAACAATACAGCCTTATTTTTACACACACCCTAAAAAGTGTCAGCCACATGTTTTAGGAAGCTGTGGAAGGGCTAGAACAACATATGTTTTTCATGCAGTCAGAATCCAACTGACATCAGATGTACACGATTGGCATGGAAACCAGGAAGCTTGAGGGACTCAATTTTCAAAATTTGTTTTACAACTATATTTGCATTTTATGTGGGTGTGGATGGTAATTGTGATGCTCAGGCCAGGGCAAAGACAAAAACATATTTCTTAATGAGTCTCCTAATGCTGTCCTCACTAGCTAATCAGTACTTTTGTTTTGGGACACCAAACATATTTACGCTAATAATTTTCCCGTCTAAATGTAACCTATAAATGTTGCTCTGTGACAGCTTTGCTGCAGAAAGGTCCATTTTTTGTGTGCAGGGGCATCAATAGAACGAACAGACCTGTGATCCTACATATGCACTGCCCTCCTTTCCCCTTCCCCAGGCTCTCCTAGTATCCCTGCTAAAGGATCCAATTCCAATTTCTGGGGCCAATAGCACTTTGCTTAAAGTGATGAATCACTCTCATTAAATTAGGGTTGGTCACCTTCGTGTGACTATTTTGCCCTGTGCCTATCGACCGTAGATGTTATAGATTACTAATTTCAGCTAAAACACTCCTCAAGTGTCACAAATTCTGGCTCACTCTGCTAACACTGAGAGAAAGAATAGGAACCAATTGATGGGAAGCGTCTGGTTGTGGAGGATTTTCTACATTCAAGATGACCACAGAATGGGACCATTGAGCTTCAGAGAAAGTCATTCCTCCTTACTGGAATTTGTTTAGACATTTGACAGTTTTCAGTTTGTCCATGTTGGCTTCCTCAGGAGGTATCTAGCATGCAGTATGTTTATTAAGAGTATTGTTCAGATCAAAGCCTGTGGAAGGGAAGGTGATATGGTTTGGCTCTGTGTCCCCACCCAAATCTCATCTTGTAGCTCCTATAATTCCCACGTGTTGTGGGAGAGACCCAGTGGAAGATAACTGAATCATGGGGATGGGTCTTTTCCGTGCTGTTCTCGTGATAGTGAATAAGTGTCACGAGGTCTGTTGGTTTTAAAAATGGGACTTTCCCTGCACAAGCTCTCTTCTCTTGTCTGCCGCCATGTGAGACGTGCCTTTCACCTTCCGCCATGATTGTGAGGCCTCCCCAGCCACGTGGAACTGTGAGTCCGATAAACCTCTTTCATTTGTAAATTGCCCAGTCTCAGGTATGTCTTTATCAGCAATGTGAAAATGGACTAATACAGAAGGGAGGGGAGGGGAGGGGAGAGACGGGGGAGTGGGGGAAAGAGGGGAGGGGAAGGGAGGGAAGGGAAGGGAAGAGGAGGGAAGGGAAGGGAAGGGAAGGGAAGGGAAGGGAAGGGAAGGGAAGGGAAGGGAGATTGGTTAACAAAAGGAGAAAATCAAACGTGATGCATACCCAATAGCTGACTCAGCTGACGCTATGGGGGGCTCCAGCATTAGAATGACCTTTCACCTTTGTCTCAAGTTGAGCCAAGAAACTTTATACTCCCATATCTACTATTCATTGGACAGGCCACCACAAGAAGGGATGTGATCTTAGGTGAGTGGTTTCTGACAGCATCCTTAAAGAGGTTGACAGACTTCAAGCTTCTCTGCCAACACTACCCTCTACAGCTGAGATCATCAGACCTTACTGAAGGGAGACTTCAGCAGCACATCACAGCATCCACCACAGTGCAGCAAGAAGTAAGCCTATCTCCGCCAGTGTGGGAAACCAACATGCCCCTCACGCCCAACCAAGAGCAACCAACATGTATCCGGGCTGGAATCCGTGGATTCAGAGAAGGGGACTTGCCTTCTGAGAGCCCCCTCGTAATCCTTGTCTGGGTGGGCTAACTCCTACAATGGGGCGCTGGCCTCCAGTTCCCTGTCCCAGCTTTTTAGTTCTCTGCTGAGACTACAGTTGGTTTTGATATCTCCCTGATTCCAGAGGACCATAACCCCCGGTCAGCCTTATGAGTCCTTACTGAGGCATCCGCCCTGCTTCTACTCCACCACAAGTGGTTGAAGCATAGATCCCCACCCACTCGCAGCATCCAACTTCTCTACTGTGTTGTCCCTTGTCAGACAACAAGGCCTGCTTAGCTCTACACAGAGCTCACTTCATTAGGTTAACAAGGAGCCCCTGAGGCCTGGGGCAGTGGCACAGTCAGGCTCTTGGTCCTACCTTCTGTCCACCTCCCAGTGCCCACCTAGCAGGAGCTCATCTTAGATGACAACACAACTTCATGATGGATGCAGCAAAAGGTGAGGTTGCAAAAGATTCTGAGGGGCTTTCAGTGACAGGATTGTGAAGTTGAGAATGAGTTCCATTTATACCACAAAGCCCAGCGATACTAATTAGTAACTGAGAGAAATGGAAAGAAGGGCATGACCACAAATTCATCAGCCACTGTCACTCCTCACTCATTCATCCATTCTTTTTTTTCCTGTTATCATAAGTCTATGGTAATTTATTTATTTTTATCCTTTTATTTTGATTTTTAAATTAATGTATTTTCATATATTTGGGGGGTTACAAGTGTAGGTTCCTTCCATGCATATATCATGTAGTGGTAAAGTCTGGGCTCTTAGTGTACCCATCACCTGAAGAATGAACACTGTACCAAATAGGCAGTTTTCAACCCTCACATTCCTCCCACCCTCCCACCTTTTGTTGTATCCAGTGTCTATTATTCTACTGTCTATGTCCATCTGTACCCTTTGTTTAGCTACCACTTTTAAGTGAGAACATGTGGCATTTGACTTTCTGAGTTATTTCAGTTAGGATAATGGCCTCCAGTTCCATCCGTGCTGCTGGAAAGAATATGATTTCATTCTTTTTCATGACTGGGTAGTATTCCACGGTCCATTCAACCATTCTGTCAGCAAGCACTAACTGATACCTATGTTGGGCTAGTCTCATGCCAGTGGCTAGGGACACAAAGGCCAAGAGGCCTGGATGAAAATTCCCATCTGCTCTTTCCCCCATGTTCCCACTTCATCTCATAAAGGTGGGAACTTTTGCCTTTATCCACCCATTTTCTTCATATAGGGAACTGTCATGGTGGGAACTCTGATTCTCCACCTTCTCACTCGCCACTCCCTGTAGAAGGAGATTCCTCCTTCCGTCTAATCCAATTGGTCAGTTTAGATTTAATGAGCTCCTTTTTCCTAGTGGTCAGGGACGCTGCCTCAAAGACTCTCCCTCTTCCCTTTGCCATCCAGACTCTGGTGCCACACATCTCCTTCCCTTCCCCACCTTCCTATTATCATCCCAGCAGGGCAGAGCTCCCCCGTTTCAGGGGAAAAGCCCACCCTTCTCCCTCTGTCTCTAATCTGCTCCCTGTTGATGCCTCTGGTTGATGAGGGCATAACTGCAGTCCTTTTTTACAAAGTTGGATAGCTAAGGGATTTGGAACTCTACAAGCTATGCTCTATTTCTTGTGGTTTGTACAAGTCTGTGTGTCCTGAGGTTTAAATATAGAAAGGCAAGTAGTAGATACCTCTCATCCCCAGGTCTAAGCCATAAGCTTGGAGACAGTTTACTAGAGTCTCCAGGTTTGGTGGTCACTAAGTGTTGTGCAACCATTGTTAGAATAAAGGGATCCCCATTTGGCCATCAGTTCTTTGTATACGTATTCTTTAATGGTCAGAACCTTGAATGGGAAGAAGAGTGTTTATTTTGCCCAAATCTCTAAGAAAACATGGTCTGGAGTTTATGGTCTTGTGGTTAAAGGAAAAAAAGATATTGTAAAAATATACCTAACCCGGCTTGAGGGAGGCCATTGGGAAAGGTTTCCTGGAAGCATTGAGTGCAGAAAAGATAGCTCAGTGATGAATAAGTTAAATGAAGGTCATGGAGCAGAGGGAGATACAGTCCAGTCAGAGGCAATGGCATGAGCAAATGCTCAGGGGCTGACCAGGGCATGCTAGGAGGGAGAGCCACAGCTATTTGGGGCTGGTGTGTGAGATCTTGCATCCAGCCAGAAATAAGTTCATGTGACACTTGCAGGCTGGAAGGAGAAAGTGCATCTCTTATTTTCTGATTTCTCTCTGGATCCCTGGAGATGTACGAGAGCATTAAGCCATCATCATTCACCCATGATACATTTACCTGTGGTCTTGATCGGCTCTCCCATCTTGGAAAACAGATCTGACATGAACTTCCTTCAAAACCTCTGAACAAGAAGTAAATGCCAGTCAAGCTAGGACCATGCATTGCTTATATTGGAATGACTTTGAGCTTCCCAGAGAAGAGAGAATTCAAGAGAAGCCTTGAGTGAACAATAACTATTAACAATGAGGCCTCCATTACCTTTGCCTACTCTCCCTATGTCTAACTGGTCTACCTGCATCCAGTCTGACCCTCTTTGACTTGCCCTTCAAAGCAGCCACACTACAAATCATACCACATCAGAATATGATGCTTCAATAGCTCCCCAAAGTTGTCCAAATAAAGTCTGATTTCTTTATTATAATGTCACAAGTTGAGTTCTTCAAGAAATAGACCCTGAGATAAAGATTAGCATGCAGGAATGTATCAGGGAGCACTCTTGTTATCAATTCATGAGGAAGAAAAGGGGTCAGAAAGAGGTATGATTGAAGAGAAGAAACTGGGTTGTGATGAAGGCCTCAGCCAACTGCAAAGGAAGCTCTAATGCTGGATGACCTTTCAGAGTTGACCCAAGTTGGGCAGGAGGACCAAGCCTTAATACCCACATGCAACAAATCTCGGATTCAGGCTACCATAGGTATAGAGGCATAGCCTTGGAAAGGGCAATACTTGATCCAAGACAAGTCCTGAAGAGAACCAGCAGCTGAGAGCCGTCTGCCAGCAGCTAGGGGAATAAGCCATCAGTCCTGAAAGGAGATCTGAGTGGTACCTCAGCACAATCAGAACCTATGGTATTCTGTCATTTTTATAGCTTTTTATGACCTGCTGTGTTCATTTTCTAGGGATACTATAACAAAGTACCACAGACTGGGTGTCTTAAACAACAGAAATTTATCTTCTCACACCCATGGAAATTTAAAAGTCCAAGATGAAGGTGTTGACAGGGTTGATTTCTTCTGAAGTCTCTCTCCTTGGCTTGTAAATGACCATCTTCTTCTTGTGTCTTCACAAGGTCTTTCCTCTGTGTGTATCTGTGTCCTTGTCTCCTCTTCTTATGATGACACCAGTTCTATTGGATTAGAGCCCACCCTAATGACCTCATTTTACCTTTTTTTTTTTTTTTTGAGACTGAATCTTGCACTGTCACCCAGACTGGGGTGCAGTGGCACCATCTCAGCTCATTGCAACCTCCATTTCCTGGGTTCAAGTGATTCTCCTGCCTCAGTCTCCCAAGTAGCTGGAATTACAGGTGCATGCCACCATGCCCAGCTAATTTTTGTGTTTTTAGTAGAGACGGGGTTTCACCATGTTGCCCACGCTGGTCTCAATCTCCTGGGCTCAAGTGATCCACCCACCTCGGACTCCCAAAGTGCTGTGATTACAGGCATGAGCCACCATGGACGGCATACCCTTACTTACCTTTTCAAAGGCCTTAGCTCCAAACACAGTCACATTCTGAGATATTGGGGGTTAAGACCAGCATGTGAATTTTGAGGAGCACAGTCTGTCTAATTCCTTCCCCTCCTCCCCAGAATTTTGTTTACTTATAATAGCTTTTAATCCTTAAGGGATACAGCATAACACAGATTCTGTGTCCTATGGCCTTCACAGAGAGGTGCTTCAGGATTTGGGACCAACCATGCTACTGTTTCCATGGGTGCAAGTGACCTTTTCCCACATAACTCAGGCTTTGGTTTGCTGCCAGGATACACTGTATTATCCTTTGCTTTGTACACATGAACATATCTCTTGCCTAACTAAAATCCCGTTTCAGCTCAGGCATCTCAGGCACCTTCAATTTTAAGAAGAGCTGTGTGTTCCCTTTGGTTTGGAAGATGCTTCCAGCAAAAACAACCTCGGGTCATATCCTTCCAGACATATTTGGCATTTTAGAGATCCTGATCCCAGCAGGCCTCCACAGGTTCCACAATGGCAGAAGGAGAACTACTGGCTGATTCTTGAACATGCTGTATTGGTCTACTCCTCTATACCTTGCACATTCTGTGCCCTTTGCTAGAAATGCCCTCCCAAATTTACCTGTCCAGTGAAAAACTTTGTATGACCTATGTCTCCTTCAAGAGTCAGCGGATGTGTCCACTCCTCTCAGAGGCCTTCATTACAGTGTCTTGTCCTTTTATGCCCTTCCCTCTCATACCCCGTGATGACAGCAATTGCCTCAGAATCTCTAGGTATCAGTCAATGCGTACTGTTTGGGCAGTTGATTGATGGGTTTTGTGTTGACTGATTTATCAACTGTTCAATCATAGCCATGGCCCATAATCTCTCAATAGATGAGATCTCCATGTGGATATCTCTTACATATATGAATGCCTTCACTCTGGGTGAAGAAAAAGTAGATTCAGGAGCCATATACCTTAGTCTCTATTTTTGGGAGGCATGATAATGGCTCTCCCAAATATGTCCATGCCCTAATCCCTAGAAGCTGTGAATATGTTAGGTTACAGATCAAAGGCAAATTAAGCTTGCAGGTGGAATTGATATTGCTAATAAGCTGACCTTCAAATAGGGACAGTATCCTGGATTATCAAGAAGGACCCAGTGTAATTACAGAGGCCTTTAAAAGCAGAAGAAGGAAGTGGAAGAGAGAGTCGGGGGAGATATAATGATGGAAGAATGATCAGAGAGAGGCAACATTACTGGCTTTGAAGATGGAGGAAGAGGCCATGAACATGGAAAGTTTCTAGAAGCTGGAAAAGTCAAGAAAATGGATTCTCCTCTAGGGTTCTAGAAAGGAACATAGCTCTCCTCATACTTTGATATTGGCCTAGTGAGACCTATGTCAGATTTCCAACTTGCAGAACTATAAGATAATAAATTTGTGTTGTTTGAAGTCGCTAAATGTGTGGTCATCTGTTACAGAAATAGAAAACATAGCCACTATTCTAAACAAATCCCTTCCAATCACTGTCCTCATGCTTTGATCCTATTTCATATTTGCCGGGGAGGGATACCTGAGCTCACCAGCATTTGGGGAGTTTCCTGATTCAACGGCCAGGGCCTCTAAAGATTTATGAGAACCCATGATTTTAATGCATTTAGTGAATTTTATTGAGAGTGCATTCTATGTGGACACTGTGATAAAAGCTATGTCATTTTACAGAGTCAAATATGTCCCAACTTGCTCAGCCTATAAGATAGATGAGGTATGTAGGTAGCAGCCAAGCAAGAGGGGGCAATTGTTCCTAACAGAGAGATCTGTTAGAACATAGTTACCAGGATCTCTTCATTTTGAAAAGCAACCCATCTTATGAGAACTTTCTGACTGGCTGTGAGTATGTACGAACTTAAGGGGCATGGTGCTCTTCTCTGTTCTATGTAGGACAAATTCCTGCAGAAAGTGAGACTGGCACTGAATAAAGTATAGAAAGATCTTTCTTGTAGGAGAAAAGGCATGGAATGTCACGATGGCAGCACTCTACTGGAGGTGCACCTCAGGGATGCTAATCTTACAAAAACTAATGTGCAAGTTGACAGTAAATCTCTAGGAGAATGCAGTGCACAAAGACCCAAACACAGATCATCAGCAGGAGAGACTAAGAGAATCATGTCAAAGAAGGAGGACACCAGCCAGACTTTGGAAAGCCCATTGGACAATAGGGAGCCATGACAGATTCTTGAGGAGAGGAGAGTTAGAGTGAGGAGAGAATGCAAGATGAGACAAAAAAGAACATTGAGCCAATTATCAGTGACATCCCGGAAGCCAGACTATCAACTTTTCTTACCATTCCCAACTCCTTGAGTCTGAGAGATCTTATGTAGTTTTTTAATTAACATTGACAATATTGTGAACTTTATTCACTTAATCTCCATTAAAGTCATTGAGGATGGTGCACTGACTTTTTAAACTAAAAAAAAAAAAGAAAAATCCTGAAAATAGATTCTCAAAACTCAGACCAACCATCCAAATACCATCCAAACACGCCGTTAAAGGTTAATAAAAAGTGCATAAACATTGAGGGATTTTTATTCGTATTCTCTATGAATAGCCTGAAAGATTAATTATATTTTAACAAAAATAAATTGTCACACTCTTGAAGCCTGTCATTAACATGTGAGTCTTGGTCTATAGATTGGAAGGTAATAAATAAAACTGTAAATAATATCTATACAACTCTTCGCATTTTGCATGACATTTTCACATGCATTATGTTATTGGACTTCACAAAACTCCTGAGGACTTGGTATCATAAAGACTCAGAGAGGCTGCAAGTCAGAAGACAACCTCAGGCAGCCTCACTCAAAACTCTGCTCTTTCCACAGAATCACTGTACTTCTTATGTTTGAACAAATGGCACGACATGTGTGAGATGAAACATGACATGAAGCCAGATAATATCATAACCAAGCTGAAACACCAGGCAAGGCCAGGGTATAACACAGACTTGACACAAAGCCAAAGCAAGGATGGGCTCTCTCTCTTATTCCAGGTCCAGAAATGCTAAAATAAAAGCTTCCAGTGAAGAATAGGCCTGGATCATCTGAAAAATGTATCTGGTGTGAAGAATGCAATTTCCATTCCCTAAATGGTAAGGCATCATGGACTGTTTCACACTGGGTTCAATCGCAGCATCAAGGATTATTGTCCAAAGCCTGGATCAGGCAGATCCTACCACATCCTGTAGCCAGGCACATTCTAGACCAGCAAAACCAGGGAAGGAAGCAGGCTAGAGGTTTGCTGATATGAAATAAAGGAACAAGCTTTGAAATGAACTCTTTCAAACCCTTATCCTGCTCCAATCAAAATCTCCACATCTCCCAGCCAGGTCAATTGGACACACAGCCACCCATGGCTGCCAACAGCCTTCAGTGCCCACGATGCAAATACAAAACAGACACTCCCACTGGCCACTGCGCTGCAACTAGCTTGCCTGTTCATTTAGGGAAATGACGTTTCTCCATCAGGAACCTCAGGGAAGAGGAATCAACAGGTTTGGATGCAGCCATATGCCAGGTACCATGCTAGGCCCTTACTAATATTTTCTTACTGGCTTCTCATGAACATTATGCCAAGTTGATACAAAAGCTCTGCTGTGCAGAGAAAGAAACTGAGGACCCAAGAATTTAATAAATTCCCCTGTGGTCATAGCTCCCCTATCATTTGCAGGTTAAAAGCTTTGCTCATTTGTGACATCCACAGGATGCGATGATGTGACCCCTGCCTATATGCATACCCCACACAGCTGGGATTAAACCCAAGGCCACCTCACACCAAATCCATGTTCCAGTGTTTCCAAGTAAACAAGTGAATCAAGATATTTCTACCACACCCTGCTACCTTTTAATGATGAGATAAACAGGGAGGAAAAGGCCAGGTATGGTGGCTCACACCTGTAATCTCAGGACTTTGGGAGGCCAAGGCAGAAGGACAGCTTGAGGCTAGGAGTTTGAGACGAGCCTGGGCAACATAGAGAAATCCTGTACCTACCAAAAAAAAAAAAATTCCTAAAAATTGATAGGCACAGTGGCACACAACTGTAGTCCTAACTACTCTGGAGGCTGAGGTGGGAGGATCACTGGAGCCCAGGAGTTCAAGGCTTCAGTCAGCTATAATCATACCACCGCACTCCAACCTGGGTGACAGAGCAAGACCCAGGAAGGAAGGAAGGAAGGAAGGAAAGGAGGAAAGGAGGAAGGGAGGGATGGGGAGGGGAGGAGAGGGGGAAGAGGAAGGATTTACATTAGGATGAGAAAAAGAATAAAAATAATTGGAATAATTGAACCAAGTTTGGAAACAACCAGAGTATTACTAATATCAGTTGCCTGGACCCAGACTGTCCCTGGAGAATTATCCAAGGAAAGCAACTACACCATTTGAAATGTGTCCAGGACGCTGACACCTCATGGAAAATATGGCTCCAGTGAGACTTAACATCGTGGTCTGATGAGGGAGTGTGGAGAAGAACACAGAAGCCACCATCCTCCTTGGTCACCGGGCAGCCCTGTTTGACGTGACTTTCACTGTGGGAGACACTCCCCTCTCCTGACAAGGAGCAGCCCGTGTCAAGGCTGAGTCCTGCTGCATAGCACCGCTGATGCTTGTGACTTGAATCCTGTGCAAAGGCCAATCGCCAGTCCCCAGACACATAGTCACAGCCTCAGGAAGCTCAGTGCCCACATGAGGGTGAGTGACATGTACAGCAGGTGACTTGTTGGCTCTTTGGAACCCAGAGTGGAACTGGCCATTATGAAGTGCCTACAGGGGGTGGGGCCAGCATGGGCAGATTGATGCTTGGCTATCATTTTGGTACAGGTCAACATTTCATATGAGACTCGGTCCCAGTTTTATCCCCTTCCTCTCCAGCCTAACCACTGCCATTATCCTAAGGGACATGCATAGAGTAGACCTAGCCAACTGCTGTTAGGGTGCTAAGAGCAGCAATTGGGAGTGGAAGACACCACCTGGTTTCACATCCCAGCTGTTAACAATGACTAATCATGGTGCCCTGAGCAAGTTGCTTCTTCCCTCTATGCCTCAGTGTCCCATCTTTAAAATAGGGATTGGTATAAGATTTAAGGAGAGAATCCATCTAAAGCATTGAGTGTTGTACTTAGAACCACGTTCATAGTCATTTTCACTTCTACTCTGCTGTCAACCACCAACATCCTGGACCTCAAGATCACCCAGAAGTTTCTGGCTCTAAAATCTTAAAATCTAATGCCTGACTCCAGCCTACTTCCTCTCAGCTCCTTTAATCATGAGGCATCCTTTGTCTGACTTTATCATGATGTCTAGTCCCCCAGGTTGTTCTCTAAATACATCAGCTCCCAGCCTAATCCTCCCTTCATGCCGCTGCTATCATCCATCACTCAGTCATTCTCTGAGCTCTTGCTCTGTAGCGCCTCTGCCGCAATTTCCAAGAGCACCCAACCATCTGCCCCTGTTGCTGCCCCACTGGCCCCTCCTCATGCTGGAGAAAATGACCCAGCCATGCCCTCTCCTGGGTCCCACCCCAGCTGTGACATTGGCACACCTCGGTCTCCAGGCAGATCCCCTCCATTGTTCTAAGCAGACTTGCTCCATCCACTGTCCTCAAGCCTCCAGCCCCAGCTCCATGCCCAGCTCACAGCAGACGGCCTCACTTTCTACCCTAAAGTGATCATTAGAAGGGTTGGGTATAAACTTCTCCAACATTTTGCTTCACTGCCCACACATTGAGGAGCCCCCACATCTCTTCTTACCATAGCCTTCTCCTCACTGGAAGATGTGTCTGCTGCCACCTTGCTCTGTGCCTGGGCATCACTCAGGACTTTTGCTCATGAATTGTCACTTCTGCATTCTGTATGGCCCGGCTTCCCTCCACCAGGAAGAACATTTCCCTTCAGCATATCAATGTGCTCAGAAGGCTGGGCACAGTGGCTCACGCCTATAATCCCAGCACTTTGGGAGGCCAAGGTGGGTGGATCACTTGAAGTCAGGAGTTTGAGACCAGCCTGACCAACATGGTGAGACCTCATCTCTACTAAAAACACAAAAATTAGCTGGACGTGGTGGCGCACACCTGTAATCCCAGCTACTCGGGAGGCTGAGGCAGGAGAGTCACTTGAACACAGGCAGCAGAAGCTGCAGTGAGCCAAGATTGCACCACTGGGTGACAGAGGGAGACTCCATCTCAAAAAATAATAATAATAAAATTAAACAAAAAAACTAAAAATAAAAAAATATATGTTCAGAGCTCCTACAGCTCAAAAATAAAACAAAAAATCCCCCTTGGCCTTCTCTCTCCCTCTGGCTCCAACACACAGACAAGCTTCTTCAAATAGTTATCTATACTTCCCTCTCTGCTCCCTCACCCTCTACTAGCCCTGCAGTCTGTCTTTCCATGAAATTGCTCTAAGGTCAGTAACAAATGTGGAGTTGCACTCGACTCCCTTCTCTTCCTCACTTCTGTCCAATCATTAAAAGTTCCATCAATCCAGACTTTATCTGCTTAATAGCTTTTAAATCCTTTCCATCTCTCCATGAATCAGTGATGTGTTCTGGCCTTCCAAGCTCATCCACAGACATCTACTTAATACCCCCAAGTCGGGCCCCCACTCCATGCCAAAGAAAGAAAATAGAAATGTGATTCTCCTTGCTCAGCATTCTAAAATAGTCCCCACTGCATAGCAGGACAAAAATCTACTCTCCTCTGCATGGTGGCCAAGGAAGACCCTTGTTGGCCTAGCGGTAGTGAACATGTCACCAAAAGGAATAATTGAAGTATGAAAACTAAGAATCTAACTGGACATAACTGCCCCTCAGCCACAGGCATATCCCCCTTTCATAAAATGCTTTTAGTAGATTAAAAGTTTTTCAGAAATTTCAGAGAAAATTTATCAAATATGGCCCAAATTGAAATTTTTATGGCATAACAGAAATATCCTTTTTTCAGGAATTATTTTTATGTAGTTATTACTCGAGACGGTTCTTCCTACCACAGAGGGCGCCACCCAACAGAGAAGTTGCTGTAAGAGGCAATTTTCATATGATCTGGATGTTACCTCATGTGGTATTTGCAAGTTCAGGATCAAAGTGTCCTTCTTTCCTTCTGCCCACAGCATAACCAACAATTTGTTCCAATGCTCAACTCTCAAATTCCAGCATTCTGATTTAGAAATACAGGACAGTCATTATTATCCTCCTTTCCAGATGAGAGCCTTGAAATTAAAAAAAAAAAAAAAGGATTTTCCTTAGGTTTCATGTACAGTGCCCATAGCAGAGTTGGGACCAAAGCCTGGTTCTTCACCACTGTGGGGTGGGGTGTCTGCCCCCAGGAGCCTGGGGTCCACAAGGTCCCATATGAGAAACCCCTTAGGATTGGGGACCCCATGTGTGTTAGCACAGAGGGTGTGAAAGATATAAAGTCCTGGTTAACCATACAGTTATGTGATGAGGAGGACAGGATGGAAGAGGAGACAACAGAAGAGGATCCAAAAAAAAGAGTAGGGAAGAGATGTGCCAGCCCCAGGAATCCCAGGACAGAGAGGAAGCAGGACATGCTGAACTCTCCACTTTGGCCCACACCAGGAAACAGAGCCCTGTGCTCACTGCTCTGACTGGGGGAAGCACTGTGTTGCCTCAGAGTCAGAAATCATTTCACCAGTGCATTTGGTCCTCGCCCTAGAATACCAAGCAGAAGGTAGTCAGATAATCACACTTTAATCTTTGTTTCCTTCCCATCAGCATTCTACTGAGCCAGTTAACCATTCTAAATTACTTCAGACCTCTGGTGGCCAGGCCAACTCCATGCTGAATGGCCCTGCCATTCAAGCCAAATGTACAACACCATTGACATTACTACACAGCCTGCTATGCAGCAAGGATTCACTTCCTTTGCTAGTGTATGCGCACACACACACACACACACACGTTTTCATAACATGTTTTCCATAACCACAATCTCAGAGTCAATTAATGACCAGATTCTCCACCCAGTTGCTCAGCTTCAAAGTGAGGGATCTGCTTCAGTTCTCCTTTCTAGGCATCCCATAGCATCAAGTCTATCTAATCCCATTGATATGTCTCCCTCTCCCCAATCCCCACACTCCCTGCCTTGCCCTAGAACCTCCTCCTCATCCCTCACCTGGATTGTGTCTTCCTGATCCTCTTCTCCCTTCCACACAACCACTGGACAAGCATCTCTGAAACAAAATATGACCACGTAATTCCTCTGCTTAACTTCCTTCAATTCCATTGCCCACAACAACAAATCCCAAGCTGATGTCATCAGCCACATCAATGAAGTCCAACTCTTCAGCTTGCTCATAATTGAAGGGCAAACATTCATTAATTCATCTACTCAACGAATATGCACTCAGTATCTACTCCATGCCAGTGCTGTTCTAGGTACTTGGATAAATCAGAGGCAATGATCCCTGCCTTTATGGAGCTTACATTCCAGCTGAAGGAGAAAGCCATGATTAATAACCCTATAAGGAGGTATATTACAAAGTATGTTAGAAGATGGTAAGTGCTATGGAAAAAGGAAGAAGTAGGACAGGGGAAAAAGGATCTAGAGTTCTGGAGATGGGGTGGGAGGGTTGCAAAACTAGGTGGTCCAAATCAGCCTAAATAACACTGGAGTAGATTTGGAAGAAGTGGGATTGTTAGTGTCAAGGTTCTCAAAGCAAAGATCACTCCTGGCAGTTTTCATTGGAAAAGCCAATGCAAAAGCCCTGAGGTGAGAGTTCAGCTGGGATACTGGAGGAACAGCATAGAAACCAGTGTGGCCAAAGTGAACAAGAAGGAGAGGATAAGGAGACGCCATGAGAGAGGGAAAGGGCCGCATCATGATCCTCTGTCATTCCCCAGCCTGACCCTCATGTGTCTTTTCTCTAACACTTGTCAATGCTGCAACTCCCCCAAAGATTGGCTTTCCTCATGCCTTAGAGCCTGTGCCTATGTCCTGATGCCATGGTTGTCTGACCACAATCCCCTTCCCCAGCCCAGAGCCCTGACCATCGCATTCTCTATGTTCCCATATTCCTTGACCATAATGTTATTATATACTAAATGCACTGAATGCAATTATCCCACTCACTCCCTGGCTATATTACCCACTGGACAGAGCTCCTGCAGGAAAGAAATTCCATCATCTCATGCCTCTCTTTTTTCTTAGGAAGGACCACCTGGCTGGCTAAAGAATGAGTGGATGGAAAGAGAATGGGCAGTAGAAGGTTAGGTAGAGGTTAAGTTGAAAAATGCTGCTTTGCCTGAAAATTGAGATTATCTTGGCCAGATATGACACTGAACCTCTTTGAATCTCAGTTTCCCTATATGTAAAATGAATATAGCAATCCTGGCTTTGCCTGCATTCCAGAGTGATTCTGTACATCAAAAAAGAGACTAGGGCCAGGCTTGGTGGCTCACATCTATAATCCCAGCCCTTGGGGAGGCTGATGAGGGAGAATCACTGGGGGTTAGGGGTTTGAGACCAGCTTACCCAACATAACAAGACCCCAAATCTATAAAAAGTAAAAAATAAAAAATAAAATTAGCCTTGTGCCTGTAGTCCCAGCTACCAGGAAGGCTGAAATGTGGGAGGATCAGATCACTTGATCCCAGGAGTTTGAAACTGCAGTGAGGTGTGATCGCACCACTGCACTCTTGCCTGCGCAACAAGTCAAGACCCTATCTCTAAAAAGAGAGCGATTCCATATGCATACCTTATAGATTTGGGGTGGGGGGGCCCAAGTGCAGAAGATCATCACTATTGTTCTCATTGCTGTTAATTACAAAATCCCTTGTGCCTGTTTATAAAAATTATAAAATCCTTGATGCCTCTGGTTCCAATTATAACCCAGTGATGTGTCCTTGGTTCCAGCAGAGGCAATGCTGGGGTAAAGTTTATCTTGTGTCACATGCAATTTGTTCTCAAAATGGAGCAAGAAGAGCCTGACTCTCCACGGAAAAGAGCCCTTGGGTGATAAATTAGGAAGATCTTTCAATGCATCCCAACCCTTTTCTGTGCAGGCAGGGCTGGCAGGCACCAGCTGTCTGAGCCACACCTGCCGTGGGAACACCAACCAGCCCTCCTCCCCCAACAAATCCCACCCTCACAAATTGTCAAAAAAGGCATCATGACAGATAGAGCTCCTGCATGCCAAAAGGTAAGTGTTTAAATCTTTTATAAGACAGTCAATGGCCTTTATAAACCCTCAGATGAGAATTACAGTGTCTGAGACAGAGCTGAAAGTCAATGGGAAATTGATTCTGTCTAGCTGGTGCTGTTTCAAAAAGGAGGCTTGCTGGGTGCCTTCGGGACCAAACGTGCCATCTCCAATCTGCCCCCAGGGCCCGGCGTGTCACATGCTGAGAATGCTGTGATGCCAAGGCCCATTTCTGGGCAGAGGAACACCAACTAGGCAGCCGCAGGCTCCCACCACAGGAAGGCCCTGGAGAGCATTGACGAGCACCAGGGATGGTTACAAAGTGTGTTTACCTTCCCAGAAATTGATGCCAGTACCAATCTGATGTCATTGCCTGCACCCCAGGCAGGGAAGCCAGAGGATGATAAACAGCCATTGATCTGGTGGCCACCATCGGCAGGGCACACCTAAAATTACTCTCCTTTGCTAATGACGCCATTACCCATTGGATCAAACACAGTTACAGGGTGTGATGATGCTGTGGTTATTTCTTTGCCAATACCCATCAGC
Source organism: Pan troglodytes (assembly GCF_028858775.2). Taxonomy (NCBI): domain Eukaryota; kingdom Metazoa; phylum Chordata; class Mammalia; order Primates; family Hominidae; genus Pan; species Pan troglodytes. Next base: position 63,979,764 of record NC_072416.2, read on the forward strand.
CTGATCCATACCATCTGCCAGGGGGATGCCAAATCTGGCAGCAAAAACCTCTGTTTGGGATGAGGGAAGCCCAAGGGTCACAGCCTGGTCACAGCCTAGTCACGACAAGGATGTCTCTGGGGCCAAGGTGAGTGCATGGACTTTGACAGATAAATTAAGGCTGGGTGCGGTGGCTCACACCTCTAATCCCAGCACTTTGGAAGGCTGAGGCAGGCGGATGACTTGAGGTCAGGAGTTCGAGACCAGCCTGGCTAACATGGTGAAACCCCATCTCTAAGAAAAATACAGAAATTAGCGGGGCGTGGTGGTGGGTGCCTGTAATCCCAGCTGGTCCACAGGCTGAGGAGGGAGAATCGTTGGAACCCAGGAAGCGGAGGTTGCAGTGAGCCAAGATCGCACCACTGTACTCCAGCCTGGGTGACAGAGCAAGATTCCATCTTGAATGAATGAATGAATGACAGGTAAATCAAACAGCCACAGTCCTGTGAGGTGGCAGCATGGAAAGAGCACTCACTTTGGAGTCAGGTACACTGGAGTGGAGCTCTGCTTACCATCCTGTGCTAAAACCAGAATATGAGAAAGCAGATAGTGCTCTCTCATGGAAGCAGACAGCCTGAATCAAGCAATGAAAATGGTAACTCAGTCTTGAGTACTGACCAGGTGCCAGATTCTGGAGCCACCACTTATCATCCGTCACCTCGATCCTTCCCTACCATCTTGAGATGTACAAGGTATTATCTCCATTTTCTAGGTAAGGACACTGGAGCCCAAGGGATTTCAAGAGATCGATTCTTCCAATGAGAGCAAACACTGAGCTTATGTTTATTGCAGGCCTGTTCTGTGCTGGGCACCCTCCAAGGGACCCAGCTATGAGCCATGCAAGACAGACGCAACTCCAAGGTCAGGCTTGTGGCAAAACCCAGACTGGAGTCAAGGTCTCCTGAAGTCATGTGCTGTATCCCCTCCCCTGCAATTTTCCCCAATAGGAAGGACTTCTCAGTCCTTCCCCAGCTCAAGGTGCCCTTTGTATTTCTCCAGACTCTTCACCTTAGTTTTCGGATGAGGTCAAGGGAAGTTCTGATACTTTCCCAAGGCCACACAGTGGGCAGGAAAAGAAGCTGCAATCTTGAAATGAGATCAGTAGAATTTCAGGTCAAGTCTGTTTTCTTCATGGCTGCTTGTTTCCTGAAATATTGCACTTTATCCCCCCACCCCAGGTCTAAAAGAAGCCAGCAGTGCACAATGTGCCATAGACAGTGGTAGACAGGCAGAAGGTGAAGGTCTCTGTGCACTGCTCAGAAATATTTACATGGTCTACAAGGAGAACCATCTCATCAGATGAGCTAAAGGGGTGGAATGGATTAGCACCCCAGCATCCCATTTTTGGTTAAGTAACACCATTGGTACTACATGGTCAGGTGTCTTTAAACTGCAATAAAGGAGCTTTATTTGAAAACCCTTCAGGGTGACAGAAAAACAGTCATTTCCCACAACAGCTGTCTACCCAAGGCAGGCTTGGCAAAGAAAAGCAAGTATCACTGGCTGTTATGAAGGGGTGGGAGCAGGAGCAGTGTGGTGGTAGGATTATTAAGGATGAGGTCAGGCAGGAAGGGACAGCAAAGGCGAACTTCCCTGTTGTCAGACAGAGACACAAATAAACACTTGCTGGCAGCTGGAAATTCAGTTCTTAAACCCTGCAAAATGAGAAAAACCTAGTATGCTCGGAAAAGGCATATTTTCTGACAGGATGAGACAACACAGAGCTGGATTCAAGCCAAGAGCCACTCAGCTGTTTGAGTACACAGTGAGAGGCTCAGAGCTCAACTTCAGTCTTTCCTTCCTGGAAAATGGGCATAAAGCAAAGACCTACATGTTTAGGGTTCTGATAGATCTTTTCATCTATCAGACAAGTATCCAACACCAGCACTATGCCAGGCGCTGGGAAATCAGTTCAGAATGGGACAGGCGTGTTCCCTGCTTTCATGGAATTTATCGTTTAGCAGCGAAACCAAACATGGAAAAATGCAATTACAAGAGGGCATGCTTGCTTTGACGACTCCTGGGACAATATCATTCAGACCAAACCAATGAAGATGTTTGAAGCCAAATGTAATGAAGCCAATGAAGGTGTTTAGTTCTTTTGACTTCTGGAAGGAGTAAATTGGTGGATCAAGGCGACATTGTCCCCCACAGCTTACAATTGCAACACTTCTTAGAGTCTCATATTCACACTTGTGGCCAAGGAAACCAGCTGTGTGGGTGGTCACTTCTTCCAAGACTAGCCAACACACATGTCCCCAGGAGCCAGTGGTGACATAGCTTCATTATTTATTTGGTTAAAAATAAATTGTTCTTATTTATTAAATTATGTTTTAAAAACCTTAAGACACTACACATGAAATGAAAAAGCCATTTCCACCTATTAAATTGCTTAAAATGAGATCTTCTCTTTGACTTTTGCTATTACGGCAATCGTATAAGCATTCCAAGTGTACAGAAAAGATGAATAAATCTGCCAAAATGAAAAAAATTCTACATGGTAGTATGAGGGTCTTCACTAAACCTCAGTGTTTTTATTCTATGGGTCCCTTTTGTTAGAAATGAAGTGAGAGGCAAACAATATACATGGAGTATTAAGATTACATAATGTTAGTGCTACTAGGGACATAAAAGGCAGTAGAGACCGGGCACAGTGGCTCACGCCTGTAATCCCAGCACTTTGGGAGGCTGGGGTGGGTGGATCTGGAAATTCAGTTCTTAAACCCTGCAACATGAGAAAAACCTAGGAGAGGTCAGGAGTTCGAGATCAGCCTGACCAACATGGCGAAACCCCATCTCTACTAAAAAATACAAAAAATTAGCCAGGCGTGGTGGTGGGTACCTACAATCCCAGCTACTTGAGAGAGTGAGGCAGGAAAATCATTTGAACGTGAGAGGCAGAGGTTGCAGTGAGCCGAGATCATGCCATTGCACTACAACCTGGGCAACAAGAGTGAAACTGTCTCAAAAAAATAAAAAGGCAGCAGAGTCCAACCATGTCATTTGAAGCAGGAGAAAACAAGTCTTGGAGAGCTGACACACCTTGTTCAATGTCACACAGCCACTTTGTGGTCCAACTGGGACTCCAATTCATAAGCCTTGAACCATCAGGACTCAGAATTCCTCAGACTGAAATCAATTCCCTAACAGAGTTGGTAGCCATTAGACAATAAGTTCATTGAGGGCAAGATATTGACTCCTGGGCATTCAGAGAAAACCAGTGAAGATGTTTGAAGCCAAATGTAATGAAGCCAGAGTCCAGTTGCTGATTTACATTCCCACCCAATGTTCTGGCACTTGGAGTCTCATTGTGCCTATCACCCTTGTAAGTACCGGGTAGGCATTTCTTAAGCAAAGAAATACATCATTTTCAACATCATTTTAGTGGGATTCTATAAACATTTATAAAAGTATCTATTTTAAAACATTTTTATTTGCATTTTAAGTAAAATTTCTATATGGCCAAGCCCCAGACGGGTCCCATGCACGTGTTTTCTAAACAAAAGATGACTAGTGCTGTGATAATTAATCGGTTGGCATTGACTGAAGCGCTTAATGAAATGAAGCATGAACTGTTTGAGAAAGCAATTGAAAGTCATCATACATGCCATGAATCATCTCTTGAATGCACATTTATTAAATCGGAATTCATAACTTTGATATTTTATCTAACAGGTTTGTTACCCTTTTGAGATTCTATTGGTGGATAAAAAAGAGAGATGTTTCCAGAGCTAAATTGAAGAGGGGTGGGGGAGAAACCAGCCAGACATCAATTAAATAGAGCAGGCAGCAAAATGCCATCACCCAATGTCTGGGGTTTTTGCTATTGTCTTGAGATAAAATCCAAAGAAAACCTTTGCAAGTGAGTAGGCATTGAAGCAGGGTGCACTGCTGAAGGTTTTGGGGGTCTGCCTGACAACAGGTGGATTTTGTGATGGTTTAGGAGGCAGTGATGAATTTGGGGCTTGCAGACATGATTGCCATTAGGGAAAACTTCAGTCAAGCAAGAGCCAGATTGATGCAAAACACTATTTTTACTTCCTCAGGGTGCCAGGGAGCTCGAGGGGAATCAGAATCCTCTCCTAGTTTCAAGCTCTTCAAAGGCACCTGCTCCTTTTAGTTGAAGCAAATATATATCACATCAATGTCACATCCCAGGACTATTGTCCCAGGCACCTCTTTGGGTGATCAAATGAAAGTGGACTGAGAAGCGTGTGAAGATGTTTAGCTCTTTTGACTGCTGGCAGCAGTAAATTGGTGGATCAAGGTGACACTGTCCCCCATGGCTTACAATTGCAACACTTCTTAGGGTCTCATATTCATAAAAGCAGACCTGGAATCCTTATAGGCAGCCCTCTTGTGCTGAAAGTAAAGGAGACCTTCCCTTTTAACTGCTTTGACACAATATGACCATTCTCCTCCAAAGCCTTTGAAACCCACCCTTTTACCAGCCAGAATCAGAGTCCAGTTGCTGATTTACATTCCCACCCAATGTTCTGGCACTTTCTTTGCACAGAACAACACACCCATATAATGACTTTTCTCCATCATAATCTAAGTAGACCGCTAGAACATGCAACAATAGGATCATCACAAGAGTGAACCTGAGCATTGACACATTTCGAGAAAATTATATAATGTCTTAGTCATCCTATATGGTAACAGTGCCTCTTCCCCTTTATCTATGTTAAGCAAAGGATATGCGATTTCATTTCAAAACCAAAGCAAGTAGAAGAAAATGTATATAATTTGAGCAAGGCAAAAATTGCCAATGAATGTAACAAACACAGGCTGCCAAACTCTCTTCCATTTTTTTTTTTTTAAAGCAAAACTGGACAACAAGGTATTCTACAGAGACACACAAAGTTTGCAATTAAGGTCAACTCCTTGTACTCAATTGGGAGTGAGGGTGAGGAGGGGCTCCCTGCCCGGGAGGGAGCAGCATTTCTCCAGCACAGAGCTTCTCACACTGAAGGTCTCTTACAACCACCTGATTGCTGGGCCCCAACCCTAAAGTTCCTGATTTGGTGGGTCTAGGGTGGGGCTCAAGAATTTGCATTTCTAAAAAGTCTCCAGGGAATGTTGATGTTGCCAAACCAGGTACAACAGTTTGAGAACCACTACTGTAGGCAAAGAAAACTTCATTGGCAAAACTTTGGCTTCATTGGCTACTTTCTCCAAGGCAAGATGGATGAGTTGGAATTCATGGGCCCTCGAGCCTGTGTTGTCACCTGGTGTTATGCCTCCAAATAACCAGGTTCATTGTTTTGTTTTGTTTTTTTACTTTTCCTTCATCATTTGCAGTAATATGCCAACCCTTAAGTTTATTAATCTCTGCAGTGAGACAGGAATTCATCCTCACATCATTAGAGTCATCACTGTAGAAGAGGGAGAGACACTGAAATCCTCCAGACCTGCCATATCCCTGGGCCTCTGAGGAAACTGAGATCAGAGAGGCTAAGACATTTGCCTGAGGCCACAAAGCAGAGACGGAACAAAAACCCAGGGCTGCTGACACCCAGTTCAATCCCTTCCCTCTAACTCAGCCCAACCACTTCCCTGAGGAAGCTGTTTGAAATATCCTGCTGCTTCTAAAAGGCGATTTTCTGTTTATAAGACTGTTCTTCCCTGGACCAGTCGTTCTCAATCTTGGATGGCTACACATTAGCATCCCCTGGGGAGCTAACAAATGATAACAATACTAGGCTCCACTTCAGAGATTTTAATCAATTGCTCTGGGATGGGACCAGGCATATAATTTTTTAAAGCTCCCTAGATGATTCTATAACATGTAGCTGAGCTTGCGAATTATTACCTAGACTGTGGGATTCTCAAAGGTAGTGTCCATTCCCTATTCTGTTAGTAGCAAGATCTTAGGAGATTCTTAGTAAGCGTGTATTGAGGGAAAGACTAGAACAATGCTTAAAAAAAAAAAAAAAAAAAAACCATCCTCATCAGCATCACCTGGTGTATTAGCCCATTTTCTTGCCTCTGATAAATACATATCCACAACTGGGCAATTTACAAAAGAAAGAGGTTTAATGGACTCACAGTTCCACGTGGCTGGGGAGGCCTCACAATCATGGCAGAAGGCGAAAGGCATGTCTTACATGGCGATAGACAAGACAGAATGAAAGCCAAGCGAAAGGGATTTCCCTTTATAAAACCGTCAGATCTCATGAGACTTATTCACTATCACGAAAACAGTATAGGGGAAACTGCCCCTCCACGATTCAATTATCTCCTACCGGATCCCTCCCACAACATGAGGGAATTATGGGAGCTACAATTCAAGATGAGATTGAGTGGGGACACAGTGCAACCATATCACCTGGGAACCTCTTAGAAATACAAGCTCTCAGTCTCCACTCCAGATGCACTGATTCAGAGGCTCTAGGGGTAGAGCACGGCAAACTGTTTTAACCATCCCACTAGAAACTAGATCATTCTAGTGAATGCTATCACTGAGAATCTCTAGAACAGAGAATCCAAATATGCACGGAAATATTTAGTTAGAAACATAAAACTAAAATTAGAGTCTATGGGAAGATAATGAAGGATTGCCCCCAAAAGGTGGTGTGATAATTGTGTTAGGAATTCAGAGTTGGTGAAAGAAAAGGGAGAAGCACAGGTACATTATGGATGCTGTGAAAGGAGGGGTGGAGATGAGGTTGGAGAAGTCACTGGGACCTTGAATAGCAGACTTGGGAACTGAGAACCTCGAATAGTGGACTCAGAACTGAGAGTTACTGTTTGTCTAAGGGAGCAAGGGATTGGGGACAGCAGTCATCTCACTGGACAGTAGAAGGCCATCCCCAAGGGTGCAGGTCCCAGGGAGGTCCTCTGATCCTCACAACAGTGCTGTGGGTGAAATCCTGCAGGTAAATGGTGCAGATACCCAATGTGGGATCATGGAAAATATGGACTTAGAAACCCCCAAAATCCTAGCTTTGTAGCATACTAGCCAGAAGTTCTTGAGCAAGGGACTTATGTTTTCTGAAGTTTAGGTTCATCATCTCTAAAGTGAGTACAATACACTTGGCAAGGTTGTTATAAAGTTTAAATTATAAAGATATGTAAGCAGCTGGTGCAGTGCCTGGAAAGTGAGTGTTGTTCACACCTGATAGCTAGAATCCTGCTTCAGATGAGAAAGCATAAACCCCCAACCCGTTGCTCTTCTAGTACTGACCATAAAGAGAGCTGGAGAGGTACACAGCTCACCAAACTATAAGAAAGGAAGTGTCCCCTTTATTGAGAAAAGGACAGGTTTAAGTGTGTTTCTTCTAGAACCCTTCCTGAATTTGGTGGGTGAGTTCCCAGGCCAGCTCGCACAACCCACTTTAACTTGGACTCTCTGAATTCAGGTCCACAACCCTGAGAGGAGAAAGCCTTTGGGCAAAGAGAGAGCAGTATATGACCCATGCTCTGTAGTACCTCTGGCCTCTCTCCAGGCCAGGGCCAAGGCCACCAACACCATTGAGTTAAGAGATTGAAAATGTCATGAGTGTTTCCCAGCCTGGTGTTTACCCAGCGTTTGTGCCCAAGAATGCTGAACTTAAAGTGACTGGCAGGAAATAAAACCAAGGGAGACATTTCTCTGTAGTGTTCTTTAAAAAAATACAAAAGTAAAAGAACTCCACCTAAAGTAATTAACTTACAAGCATATGGAAGCCACAGAAAAACTGAAAGGGCACAATCTGGCTTTGAAAATGAGCACATGCAGCAGGTAAGCACCATTCAGTGAAATACAAGATGGTTCTTCTTCCACCGTTCACTGATCATGTCCCTTGGGAAAGCGTCACTCCTAGGTGCATTCTATGCATCCCACTTCAGGAGAGCCCTTTCCCATAATCAGGTATTGTTTATTTGTTCAGTAATCAACAAGTGCTCATTGTGCGCCTAGCACTGTGCTGAAAACTAAAGAGTAAAGATGAATAATGTGAACTGTGGTTGGGGGGGGCGGTACTTCATCCATCCTTCAAGGGGTTTACTGACTAGATTGCTAGAGGCAATTGTTCTCATTTAATCCCAATAATAACACTACTAGGTGGGCATTACAATCTTTCCCGTTCTATAAATAAGAAAATTAAGACTCAGAGGAAAGAAAAATACTACCTTGATGATTATTAAGTAGAGGAGATGGGATGTGAACCCAGGACTTTATGTCTCCAATAACAGGGCTCATGCCATATATAGTGGAGGTGAAGGACAAGTCTGTTCTCCTCTTTCTAACCCTCAGGAATCCCATGTGTAAAAGTAATGACTTGAGGAAATAAATAAGAGATGGGCTGTTGCTCTGTCACCCAAGCTGGAGTACACTGGCGCAAACACAGCTCAGTGCAGCCTCAACCTTCTGGGCTCAGGCAGCTCGCCAGCCTCAGTTCCCCAAGTAGCTGGGACTATAGGCATGTGCCACCATACCCGGCTGATTTTCATTTTTTTGTAGAGATGAGGTTTCGCCATGTTGCCCAGGCTGGTCTCGAATTCCTGAGCTCAGCAATTCGCCCACCTCACCCTCCCAAAGTGTTGGGATTACAGGCATGAGCCACTGCACCCGGCCATGTTTCTTATCAGACTAATGCCAGAGAGGTATAATGAGACATGTTCCACGCCCGCTTTGCATTATAGCTTGAAACAGTCTCTCAGGTTAAATTTTAAGAGCCCTGGCTGAGGAGGAAGTCCATTCAGATGGTTGGCGGGGGGCTTCGAATTTTATTTTTGATTTACAAGGTCCATTCATCTAATGCTTTGGTCTATTTTTAAGCACACAGACATACACAAGTTGACAAAACATGCCAAACTGTAAAATAGATTGATGACGTTTATTCTGAGCCAAATATGAGTGGCCATAGCCCATGACACAGCCTGAGCAGGTCCTGGGAACATGTGCCCAGTGTGGATTGGTTACATCTTTTGATGTTGTGCATTTTAGGGAGACAGAAGTTACAGCAAAAGACATTTATAAGTCAATATATGCAAGGTATACATTGGTTCTACCAGAAAAGGCCAGACATCTCAAGCAGGGCAAGGATTCAAAGGTTGCTTCTTGGCAGTTGGGTGAAAGAGGTAAGCAATGCCTGCAGAATTAAAGTCAGCATAAAGACATGCTTCAGTTAAGATGGAGGGAGGTTGTGGAAGCCAAGATTCTTGTTATGTAATTGAAGCCTCTAAGTAGCAGGCTTCAAAGAGGAAAGATGGTAAACGTCTCTTATCAGAACTTAGACCTTAAAAGGTGTCAGAATCTCCAGAAAAGACAGTAAGAGAAGGAGATTCTCTACAGAATGCAACTTCCTCCCCCCACCAAAAAAAAAAAAGGCTTTGCAGGACCATTTCAAAGTATGTCAAAGAAATATATTTTGGGGTAAAATACTTTGATTTCCTCCAGGGCCTGCTATCTGTCATGCAATGCTATTCCAGGGTCAGGTTGTAACTGGGTATCTTCTTACAAGGAGTCTGTTTTGTCAGTCAAGAGCTCTAGTCTAATGATAACGCTGGTCAGCTGTGTCTAAACTCCAGCGGGAGGAGGTACAATGAGGCACATCTGACCTCCTTTCCCATCATATTATGGCCTGAACTAGTTTTTTAAGTTTTCTTTGGGATCCCCTTGGCCAAGAGGAGGGTCCATTTGGTCAGCTGTGGGGCAGAGGGGCTTATAATTTTACTTTGATTTACACACAGACATGAAGAATGTCATTTGTCATCATTAGTTTCTTGTTTTTTGGGTTTTTGTGGTTTTTTTTTTTTTGCCTTGTTTTTTGAGATAGCTTCTTGCTGTGTTGCCCAGGCCAGTGGTATGATCTCAGCTCACTACAGCCTCAACCTCCTAGGTTCAAGTGATACTCCCACCTCAGCCTCCTGAGTACCTGGGACTACAGGCATGCACTAATACACCCAGCCAATTTTTGTATTTTTTGTAGAGACAGGGTTTTCCCATGTTGCCCAGGCTGGTCTTGAACTCCTGAGCTCAAGTGATCTTCCTGCCTCAGCCTCCGAAAGTACTAGGATTACAGGCATGAGCCACCACACCTGGCCTAGTTTTTACTGCTAAGAAAAGAAAACCTAGGAGAAGAGACACTATCTTCCCCTGCAGCTAGGGTGCCAAGGATGCTTTCTGCTTTGGGAAGAGCAATCTCTGGAAAGCTTCATCCAATTCACAAGAATTCTAGCTCTGCCCAAGGCAGGCAAAGGGACCCAGGGGCTCATGGAAGTCTAACAGATAAAGACTGGCTCTTTCATCCTCCAGCCACAGGCAGAGATGAAATAAAGAAGAATGCTGTAAATCAACCACCACATAATCACACATTTTTGGAGTTTGCTTGTAATTAGTCTATATTCATAGTGCTGTGTGGGTAGAGAAATCTGCACCCAAGGAAACTCTGAAAACCAACATGTTTGTTTCAACTGACTGATCTACAGGAACCATATGCCAAGTGGCAGACAGCTGAATCCCTCCCCTGTCTGCGGACCTAGGGCCATGCATATACAAAATACACCTCAGGGCAGCATTTCCTGCTCCTGTCCCCCAGGCTCACATCCCAGGTCATCTCATCTGACTCTGCTTTATCTTGTTTGCATTTGCCAAGATTTCCCCTCAAGAAAGCAATTTTTTTATTATCATGCTGACTTCTCAGGGACAGTCAGTGACATCAGTCAGGGAATGCGGACAAATGGCCACTGACCTGTGTTGAAATAATTTCACACCAGGAACAGTGCCAGATGTTTCACCCATCTTCAGCCCTCCCAGAAGCCCTGCAAAGGAGGCATTCTACCACGTGAACCTCTTATGACTTAGGCTGGGTCCACATGCTGCGTGGACTGGAGATCCTGGACTAAGATTGAATTCACAGGACCATCTTATTTCACGCAGTAATAATAATTTAAAAACATGAAAACTAAAGTACAGAGGATTTGCAGTTTCCAAATTATATGCACATCCAACATTTCATTTGAGCCACATAAAGATTTGAAGTTTGACTTTGTCTTTACCTAGTGATTTTGGCCTCCTGTTGACAACATGACTGTGTTGCGTCATCTAGGAAAAGTCACGAAACCTTCATCTGATCTGGCTGGATTTCCACATATGACAAACCCCAAATGTCTTTTTCTCCTTTCTAGCAGGCCTTAGCAAAGCACTTAGTGTAGAAACTATAAGAGTATGACCCACATACAAGGTTTATATATGTACAGGAGAAGGGGTGAGTTTCTCCCATCTTGAAGAAGCGTTGTTCATCTGATCAGCTTTCACAGTGTGTCAACTCCCTGTCTGCAGACTAGTTGCATTGCTCCTGTTCAGCCAGACCCAGAAAGACCCTAGGACACTATGCAAACAGCAGAGGGGTTCGTTAAGAATGGATGAGCTCAAATTATGTGATGATATATACAGGTATGTTAGACATTTAATTCTGAAAGTATCTCCTGCAACTAACAATGTCCCCCGCAACACACTGCCCCCCCACACCGCAATTTACTATGGTGATGTCTGTGGTCTGCTTCGTTTTTCTTCCTCCAGTGCTGAGCCCAATTCCTGGCACACAATGCATGCTCAGTAAATATTTACCATCTGACTTGTTGAATCAAACAAAAGAATTAGAAGAACTATATTTGTTTTGTAGGTTTATTTTGCTGGATTTTTGCCCCCTGCTGTGGTCAAAGACAGTAATTCTCAACCTTGCCATCAACAAATCAGAAGCTTATTGGATGAATGGGGGCACTGAGATGGTGTGTTTGTAGACTGATACAGTGGAGTAAACTGGGGAGCTTTGGCCATGTACCACGAGGGTCTGGTGTGCATGATAGCAATGGAGGCCAGATACTGGTTTCTTGTGGCTTTGGGCCCAGCATGGGAAGATGGGGTGTGATGCCTTCCTTCAGCTCGGAGCCTGAGATACAGAATCTACTGCTGAAGAAGGCAGAAGCTGCAGTAGCCTCAGGGTATATGTCACTATTCTCTTGTTCTAAAAATTGCTACATCTGTACATGCACAAGCTAATAAAAACCTCTGTGCCACATGGTTGAGAGCTTTATTACCCACTGTTGAGCACCTCGATTGTTTGGGGTGCTCTCTTTTCAGCCTAAGCACTTGCTCACTGAGGGCAGGCTAGTGCCCAAGTGGGTGCTCTTGCATCCAGGTTCTGAACCAAGTGGACATCCCATGAAGGCTCCATTTTCTGCTGGCTCTCCTGGGGTCTTCCTTTGTCCTTGGGGTCCTGCCTGCTTCACCTGTTCTCTTTACTCACAGTCTTGCTCCCTCACCCTCATGTCCATGCAGCCTCTATCTGGAACTTTCCAAAGGCCAATCCCCATGAAGAGACAATGTCCTACCTGCCCAGCCTCAGGCAGAAGCCTCAGGACAGCTCAAGGACTTGGAATAGGGACAAAGGGGAGAAGGGAAAGGGCCCCTCAGAAAGACCAAACAGAAAATCAAGGCAACAAGAGGAGACAGTAGCAGCTTACTGACCTGTGAGGGCAACTGCGTGAGAGGGGAGTGAGGTCAGGGTTTCAGCACCACAGACTTGCTGCCGTCCCCGCTCCCCTCCAGTGAGCTGCATGACCTAATCACATTCTGTATCTTGGTGTAATGTGCACATCTGTACAACTAGAGGAAACTACCATCAGTGATCTGTGAAAATATCTGATGCTATGTTGCTGCTTTCCTAGGCCCTTACATAAGGAAGGAAGGGGAAGAGAGAGGGAGGCAAAGAGGGAGGAAAGGAGGGAGGGAGAGGGAGGAAAGGAGGGAGAGAGAGAGGGAGGGAGGGAGGCAGGGAGGGAGGGAGGCAGGGAGGGAGAGAGGGAGAAAGGAAGGGAGGGAGAGAGGGAAGAAAGGAGGGAGAGAGGGAGGAAGGGAGAAAGAGGGAGGGAGGAAAGGAGGGAGAGAGAGAGGGAGGAAAGGAGGGAGAGAGAGAGGGAGGAAAGGAGGGAGAGAGAGAGGGAGGGAGGGAAGGAGAGAGGGAGGGAGAGAAGAAGGGAGGGAGGGAGGGAGGCAGGGAGGGAGGGAGGCCATACTCTGGGATAAATTACAAAGTAGACAAATTTCTCTACCCTCTTGACACCTCCTTCTGAGTCCAGTGTGGGATCTTGGGAAGAACATAAACATGACATACACCTAACAAACCTGGTGTGATTGGAGAGTCTTTTCAAAACATTGTGCTTAGGGGACCCCCAAGCCAATAATGAAAGCCCCTGGGCTGGAAAAGGAGTAAAGAGAGGAGACAGAGAAGGAAAGAAAAGTAAGAAAGAAGACAAAAAGTTGGTGTGACAATGATAGTTAGAGCAAAAAGAGTAACAACTGCCCAGGGCCTCTATGTGCCGTGCACGTGCTTCCTGAGGGCCATCTCATTCTTCCTCTAACAGCCCAGTGAGGGGCTTTCTAGGAGGTGATCCCAGGGCTCAAAGAAACCTGACCAAGCACACGCAGCAGTAGGTGGCAGGGCTTAATCCCTGGCGGAATGTCTGGGGACAGTCCGTGATGGCGGCATTGCTCCCGCACCCGATTGTGCCTGCCTGTTCTCTTGTGACTGTCTCTCACTGAAATAAGCCCTTCTGTGGCCCAAGTCCTTATGAGTAAAACAGTAGTGAGGACACCCACCCCTGTGGTGGTGTTGTAAGGATTAAATGCATTGATTGACTTGCAGAACATAACAGAAAGCCTGAAACCTAACAAGAGTTCAATAAATGGTGGTTGTGATGAGAAGGCCAATGAGGACCATGAGGGAGAGGTGTCAGGATGTTTCCATTCACCTGTGAAGCCTCAACATGCAGCCAGAACTAGCACCTGACTGGCATTCAGAAAGTGTGCTTGGTTGAAGGAACGCATGCAGGAACACAAGTCTAAAGTCTGAGGCCCCCCAGCTGGCCCAGTCCTGAGTCAATCCCAGCCTTCCTCACTCAGGGGCCCCAAGTTCCATCATGGCCTGGCCAGTGTCAGAGCACAGCTAGCAACCCCTGCTGCTAGCAGGACCCAAGTTAACACTCTCATCTCCTCTGTGCAGGAGTCCTCTCCCTCTGCCTCCCCTTTCTGGAGCCCTGTTCTTCTTCCACTAAGAAGTCAGCAAGGAGCTACTTCTTACTGCACTGGAGGCTTTCAATCACAGGACAAGGCAGAATCAAATTGAAGGAGTCTGGGGGAGCCTCTCCCCACTGGAAATGCCCACAGACTCTGCACCTGGCTGAGATGATTGACTGGAAAGTCCAGCTGTCAGTCTCTCTAGCCTCCATTTCCTCTCCTGCAAAATGCAAGTAGCAAAGTCTACAGGGCCAGGTATTGTGAAAAGTCAGTCAGTTCCTGCTTTGAAGCACCAGAAACAGAGGCTCATTTTCCGTTTTTTTTTTTTTTTTTTTTTTTTTTTTGAGATGGAGTCTCACTCTGTGGCCCAGGCAGGAGTGCAGTGGCATGATCTCAGTTCACTCTAACCTCCACCTCCCAGGTTCAAGCAATTCTCCTGTCTCAGCCTCCCAAGTAGCTGGGATTACAGGTGCCCACCACCACACCCAGCTAATTTTTGTATTTTTAGTAGAGACTGGGTTTCACCCTGTTGGTCAGGCTGGTCTCAAACTCCTGATCTCAAGTGATGTGCCCGCCTCAGACTCCCAAAGTGCTGGGGTAACAGGCGTGAGCCACTGCCCCTGGCCCAGAGGCTCATTTTCCCTTCTCTTTAACCACACAGATGTTTGCACAGACACAGTCTCTCTCAATTCCTGTGCCTGTCCTATTCAGTGTGCTGCCTCTCCTCATTCGCCCCTCCAGATCTGAGCCCTGGGCTGCTGGGTTGTATGAATGACATTGGCAGGCTCCTTTCCCTGGAGCTGTCACTTGGGTCCATCTGGGAGGCGCTGACAAGAGATCAGAGGGTGGAAAGGGAGCAAGGTATTCACTCTGGGGCTCACCCTTCCAGCTGCAGGTCCATGGCAGGTTCTGGGAACCCTTCCTTGCCCTACTATTGAGGCCTAGGGATGGTCATTGCCCCCCAGTGTTGCTACCCCCAAAAGTGCTTCACCATCCCTTGCTGATTTTCCCTTCACCTTCCCAGACTGTTACAAATAGTTTATTTATTGACCTCTCCTCAATTCCCCCATTTGAGGGCACCATCTGTCTCCTTCTGGGACCCCGATATATACCCCAGGCTCCTTTCTAGGTTCATAATGTTCTCTGTTATTGGAAGCACATTCTCAAGGCCCACTTTTTCCAAGAACCATCCCCAGCTCAGCCATAAGGCAGATCTCTGTGCTGACTTTCCACCTACCATTTGGCCCTCTTCCTCTCACTGTCAGACCTCGGTCCATGAACACAACCTCTCCCTCGCAACCATTCAAAAGGAACTCAGGCTCTCTCGAGCACCTCTTCATCCCCACTCAGCACCCGGCACAAGCCCTGTGTGCTCTGGGGAGTTTTAAGAGACCGATAAGCATTTCCTCCCTCACTCCCACTCTGGCGACATCGCGTTAGCATTTCTGTTTTAAACACCAGTGATCTTTTATGCTGACCTTTTCTCAGTCCATGACTCATAGGAAGGTCTGGCACATGGATGCCCCTGTCCTATCCTCTACCCCTGACTACCTGCAGAGGGATGCCTTCCTGGATCCCCAGAACATTGAGCCTGAAGAGCCCCTAAAGATCTGTTCCCATCCCCTCATTCTGCTGATGGGGAAGTGGAGAACCAGATTTTGTAAGGGACTTCCCAAAAGCTGCAAGATGAGTTTGTGAGGAGGGAGACCAATCTAACCCACTGCCTTCAGGGTGTAGCATTTACAGAGAGCCCGAGGGCACCTGGCCTTGTGTCAGATGCCTCACGCATCTAGGTGCCTCTTCAATGCAAGTGCCCGGCCAGGTGTGACCACATGGGGGCCACAGGAATAACACGCAGCATCTTCCTGAGGGTCTATCGTCTTCCAAGTTTTGGGGGAGAAAGGTGAAGAAGGGTTAAGTACACTAGGGTGAGGCAAGGGAGGCCCCTGCCTCAGAGCAAAACTTAAAAGATGTCCAAAAACTCAGTAATCAAGATAAATTATATTTAAATGCAGTACTTTTTTAAAATCCAAATTAATGCCCCGAAATTCATTATGAACAAAACATCAAAACTGTAAGTAAAAATGGCATTCCATCCTGTATTTGCACAACGCTGCCTCACTTGCTTCTCCCTAATCCCAGTGCTGGTTCCAATAAAGCTTTATTTACAAACAGGAGTGGCCAGTTTGCCAATTTGAGTCTTTAAAATATTGCATCCAAATGTTATCTTGATCACTGAGGTTTTTTGTGTTTTTTTTTTTTTTTTTTTTTGGATCCTTAAGGTGAGGGCCTCACTCTCCTCACCTTTTTCCTGGCTGGCTCACTAGTAAGTCATTTAAAATATGCACAAATAAAGCAAACCAAGTTATACCGACAAGTAGAATGCAAAAGCTCTGTGATTTTTTAAGATAAAACAACAGACTTGTGCTTTGGGCGATATTGTCAAACTCCTGGAGCTCTGCGTTCACCCTCTCCTCATTTAGGGGTGTTTCACAGCGACAGAATTGGACAGGATTATCCTGATAAATTAGGTGAACCATTCTGTTCCACTTTCGAGATGAGGGAGCTGAACCTGAGAGCTGTTGGGTGAATTGTCACACGTCACCAAGTTAATGAATGATGAGAACCCAGGTAAACTGTTGGCTGGCTGGTTGAGTAAAGACACACTTGCGTCTGAATCCCTTTCTTCATGTTAATAAAAACAGACAAGAGAGTGACCTGAATATGCCTCATTGAACTTGTCAACCCACTTCTCCCCAGACAAGCACACCAACCTTCTGGAAGAACAGGTTAGGTGACGTAATGGTTACTTTGGTTTAAAAAAAAAAAAATTGGCCGGACATGGTGGTTCACACCTGTAATCCCAGCACTTTGGGAGGCCAAAGTGGGTGGATCACCTGAGGTCAGGAGTTCGGGACCAGCCTGACCAACACGGTGAAACCCCACCTCTACTAAATACAAAAAAAATTAGCAGGGCATGGTGGCGCATGCCTATAATCCCAGCTACTAGGGAGGCTGAGGCAGGAGAATCACTTGATCCTGGGAGGCGGAGGTTGCAGTGAGCTGAGATCTCACCATTGCACTCCAGCCTGGGCAACAGAGTGAAATTCCATCTCAAAAAATAAAAAACAAACTAACAAACAAAAAATCCAGGGGATTGGCAGATATCAAATACTGTCACAGTTATAGGGACTATCAGCATTTTGGAAGCTCCATGTAAGTTCCAAATCTGATCCAGTTATGTCCTAAAGGTGGCCTAGAAATGAAAGCTGGAGCTGTATCGGGGGACCTTGGTGCCATCTGTGCCAAATTCATCACCCTTCATTCTTCCTCTGATGGCTTCTCTCTCTGGACTGACATCCTCCTTCTCTCCAGTCCAGGCCAACTTCACACAAATTTCAAGACTCAATGTCACCCACCCTTTGCATAAGCCTTCCTTGACACCTCTTTGGCATTTGTGCTGCCTCTTTTGCATTCATTCATTCATTCATCCAATTCATAAATATCTCAGGAATTCCTTTAGCTCAGCACAGAGCAAGGATCTGAGGACACAGTGGAGAATAAAGAGACCTTGTCTGTGCTCTCATGGAGCTCATGGTATTGTTCCCATGGATCCAGTATCTCCCTCTCTCTTGTGGTGGGGTGGGCTCAAACTGAACTCCACTGGCCTACTTCCCTCTTGTTCTCCCCAGCTTGACTGGAGCACCTCAAAACCATGTACTATTTATCTATAAATCCTCGGGGCATAGCTGGACTCAGCCCAGAATAGATGCTCAATATAAACATGAGTGAGTGAGAGACCCAAATTGGTGCTGATCTTGCATTGGTGTTGCAGGTTGTCTGATCATCATGCCCATGAGCTCTGCCCTCTGGCCATTTCTATCACCACCCAAATTCCCACTGGGGACATCTACAAGAAACAGAGCTGCTTTTCCATCTAAGGGAGTCAGCATCAACTGGCTGGGGCAGGAAATTTCCCCGTAGCTCCAGTCAGTGCACATCTTGAGCCAATGGTCCAGCAGGCTGTTGAAGGGTCTCAAAGACAGCATGCCTAATGCAATGCTTTTGATTGGAAAGTGGGCAAAGAGCTCTCAACGACCCACTTTCCCTAAATTACATGAAGCAAACACCTCCTCAAGTACAGCCACAGAAGCCTGTTTGAATCTTCTACCCCAGCCCTCCCATCCTGCCCACTGACCAGCATAGAGCAGTTGAAAAGCCAATAGCTGCTGAATGAATTGGGAAAAGGATGCACCAGTCCATCTGCTTTGGGCAATGGGTTCACGTGTGAGTCTGTAGCATCACATCCAGATTTCTGCTCTTGTTCCCAGATTCCTTATGTAAATCTGTAGACTGAGTTCACCTCGAAATTTCAATGTGCTTATAAGACCCTAAACCTTGTAATGAGTCATGGATCAACTCAGAAGGGGTCAGGCCATGCCAACAAGCCCCCAGCTAGCTTAAGAGGGATGAGTCAAGTCTGAACAGCCACTGATCTTACAAGGGAGGCCCCAGGGGGTGGAGGGCCAGAACCCCAGATCTTCACACGGAAACACAGGGCAGCAGTGTCCACTCCTTTTCCTCCACTGGCTCGACCCTGCTTCTTCCTGGCTTCCTCCCTGGCTGCTTCTCTGACCTCCCAGCCTCCAAGCAGACAATTAAGCCTTTGCAAAGCACTCCTTCCCTCTGCTCTAGCACTCCATGCCCTGACCTTGACTTGTAGGCTGACCTTGGTATTTGAGGCCTCCCCTAACCTCATTCCCTCACTCCCAAACCAGCTGTGTTTCAGAATGTTCTCCAAATTTAAATCTCTGCATAGATTCAGGGACATTTGTGGGCAGACCACAGACCTCTTTTCTAGCAAAACCCTCCTCCAACCCCTGGGTATTCTCTCTCTCTTATATATGTGTCATATATATATGTGTGTGTGTGTGTATATATGTATATATACACACACATATACATACACACACGTACATATGTGTGTATTTATGTAACATCAGTTGAATGCATAGCATGTGCCAGGGGAGAGAACTAATGCTTCATTGAGAACCTACCACAGGAAAGAACTTTATCTTGAATTTCATTCCATTTTGGGGGCCAGATATTATTATTGTTCCCATTTTCAGTTGAAGTTACAGAGATGGAGACAGACTCAACTACTTGCCCAAGGACCCACAGATAAGTGGTGCTTGCACTCACATCTTAGCGTCTTGACTCCCATTGAGTCATCTGCCCACCTGCCCAGGTTCTGCCCATCTAGATCCCACCCTATGTCTGTGAGGCTGCCAGCTGCATTAGTCAGGGCCTGGTGGGAAAGGGTGATGGCTCACTCCAAAGGATATTTGAGGAGAGTTTGATAAAGTCCCTATTCACCTATGTGTGGGTAGGAAAAGCCACTGGGACTGTTCAGGGTGAGATCCCAAGGCTTGGGACAGGAGGAAGCCATCACCACTGCAGCCCAGAAAAGGGAAGGGGAGATAATGGCCAGAACCAGAACTAAGAGGGCTGTGTGGTGAGGGGTCTGTGGCTTTGTGCCAATAGGTGCAGCCAGCTCGTGGGCACCCCCAAGAAAGGATCACAGGGTATACACACCCCAGCACCCTCTTCCCCAGGCCCCACTTTAACCTTTGAACTCCTGTACTCGCCATTGACCAAAACCAATAGTAAGCCAGAGGGCAAGGGGGCCAGATGCGATGCCAGAAAGATCAGCATCCCAAGACAAAAAGCCAGAGGCATCCACCCTTGTCTAGGTGAAAATTCCACATCTTAAGTGTAAGACGACACGTAATGTCCCATCAGCCACTGAATGTCAGTCTGATCGTACTCACACCAGTCCTCTGATCACAAGGTTTTAGTTTGTAATCATAGTTTCATCTTCCACTGTGCATTCCACATTCCCCTTAGCCTCTGCTTGGGGGAGCTTCTTTACCTTGGGGGAGAACCAAGCCTTTATTTCTATGAGGTGTGAATCCTCAGTAGCCTTGTTTTTATTGGGTTGCCACAGTTGGATTTACTAGGACTTTGGGAAAGGGAGTATTAAGAGTATTAAAACTCCTGCAAATATCCGGAGTTACAAATATAATCCTCTTTGCCCACTCCCCCAGTTCGCCTTGGTAATTGGGACCCCTTCCTGGGACCAATTCAGTAGCACTCTTCTTTGCTTGTTGGTTGAGTGGCATGAGGAACCCCAATTATCCAGAAGATGTTTTGGCTCTCAATTGCACCAGCGTTTCTCACTGTAAAATATTAGGAGTAACCTCTGTTTGGAATGGTGCGATGCTGTTTACATAAATCATCACATCTAACTCTCAGTACAAACTTGTGAGATTAACATTCATTATCCCAGTCTATAGATGAGAAAAGGGAGGCTCAGAAAAGTAGACTAATTTTCCCAGTATTACGCAGAGCTAGTGTCTGAATACTGGTACTGAATGCTAAAGCCTGGGCACCTTCCCTTGTCCCAGGCTGCTGCCTGCAGGAGTGCATGGGCCAAGATTGTCCCAGGGGTGTTAGATATATACGTCCAGACAGATAGCCCTTTGGGCTTTTAGAAAATATCATTTATTTCCCTCCATGCCCCTTTCTTCTGCAAGCCCCAAACATCACAGAGCTGGTGGGAGCAAAATGCTCTTTTCATATTTTGCAGAGGAACTGATGTGGTTTTCTTGTCTTGACTGTCCAGGCTCAAGACAAAAAAAAAAAAAGTCACCTAGAAAAGCCCCCTCTTATAACCGCTGCAGCCCCTGACAACTGATTTCTAGGCCTTTCCTTGAGGGGTAGAGACTGATAACAGCAGACACATCTCTGGAGGCTGGATTTTTGAGGTTATTTAATTAATTTATCTTTAATTGACAAATAATAATTATGTACATTTGTGTGGTACAATGTGCTGTTTTGACCTATGTATATGCTGTAGAAAGATGCAATCAAGGTAATTAATGAATCTATCACATTGCCCACTTAACATTTTTTTGTGGCAAGGATATTAAAAATCTAGCCTTTTAGCAGTTTTGAAATATGCATTATTATTCACTGCAGTCACCACGCAGTGCAACAGAGCAGCAAAACTTCTTCCTCCAGTCTAACTGAAACTTTGTACTCTTTGATGAACATCTCCTCTTTGCCCATCCCTCCGCCTACCCCCGCCCCTGCCCCATCTCTGGTATCCACCTATCTACTATTTCTATGAGATTGAATTTTAGATTCTACAAATAAGTGAGATCATAGAGTATTTGTCTTTCTGTGCCAGGCTTATTCACTTAACATAACGTCCCCCAGTTCCATACAAGTTGTCACAAATGACAGCATTTGTTTCTTTGTTAAGGCTGTATATTATTCCATTGTGTATATATACCACATTTTCTTTATCCATTCATCCCTTGATGGACACTTAGGTTGTTTCCACATCTTGCCTATTGTGAATAAAGCTGAAATGAGCATGGGAGTACAGATATCCCTTCGGCAAACCGATTTCAATTCCTTTGGATGTCTACCCAGTAGTGGGATTGCTGGATCATATGAGAGTTCCGTCTTTAGTTTTTTGAAGAACCTCCATACTATTTTCCAAAATGGCTGTACCAATTTACAGTCTTGCTAGCAGGGTACAAGAGTTCCCTTTTCTTCACATCCACACCAACACTTGTTATCACTTGTATTTTTGATAACAGCCGTTCTAACAGGTATCAGGTGATATCTCATTGTGGCTTCAATTTGCATTCCCATGATGATTAGAGATGTTGAGAAATTTTTTCATAAATCTGTTGACCATTTATATCTCTTCTTTTGAGAAATGTCTTGTTCCTGCTCTTAGATCCCTTGCCTATTTTGAATTGGGTTATTTGTTTTCTCACTGCTGATTTGTTTGAGCTCCTTATATATTCTGGATATTAGCCGCTTATCAGATGTGTAGCTTGCTAATATTTTCCCCCAATGCATAGCATAACCCATCACTCTGTGGATTTTTTCTATGGTAATGCAGATGCTTTTTCATTTGATGCAATCTCCTTGTCTATTTTTGTTTTTGTTCCCATGCTTTTGGAGTCCTATCCATGAAATCGTTGCCCAGGCCAATGTCATGGAGCTTTTCTCCTTTTACTTCTAGTAGCCTTACAGTTTCGGGTCTTGTAGTGAAGTCTTTTATCTATTTTGAGTTGCTTTTTGTACATGGTGTAAGTATCCAATTTCATTTTGTGCATGTGGATATCCAGTTTTCCCAAGACCATTTATTTAAAAAATCGTCCTTTCTCCATAGTGTGTTCTTGGCACCTTTGTCAAAAGTCAGCCCAAATGTCCCCAAATCAAAAAGTGGATAAAGAAATTGTGGGGGGTGTGTGTGTGTGTGTGTGTGTGTATATATATATATCATAAAGAAATTATATATATATGAAAATATATATATTTCATATATATGAAACATATATACATGAAATATATGTCATATATATGAAATATATATGAAAAATATATCTTTTCATATCTATATGAACATATAGGACTTCACATATATATGAAATATATATATATAAAAACATATATTTTCACATATATATATATGAAGGAATACAACTTGGCCACAAAAAAGGAACGGATTAATGGAATTAGCAGCAATCTGGATGGAACTGGGGACTATTATTCTAAGTGATGAACTCAGGAATGGAAAACCAAACATCATATGTTCTCAGTCATAAGTGGGAGCTAAGCTATGAGGATGCAAAGGCATAAGAATGATACAATGGATTTTGGGGACTCGGGGGAAAGGGTGAGAGGGGTGTGAGGGATAAAAGACTACAAACTGGGTCCAGTGTATACTGCTCAAGTAACAGGTGCACCAAAATCTCAGAAATCACCACTAAAGAACTTACTCATGTAACCAAATACCACCTGTTCCCCAAAAACCTATGGAAATAAAAAATTTTAAATTATCAATAGTAAATACTTGGGTTTATTTCTGGGCTTTCTATCATGTGCCATTGGTCAATGTGTCTGTTTTTATGCCAGTACCATGCTCTTTTGATTACAATAGCTTTATAATATATTTTGAAATCAGAGTGTGTGATACCTCCACCTTTGTTCTTTTTCCTCAAAAGATCCTTTGACTATTTGGGGTCTTTTCTGTTTCATGCAAATTCTTAAATTGTTTTTTCTATTTCTGTGAAAAATGACATTGGAATTTTCATAGAGATTGCACTGAATCTGTAAATCTCTTCAGGTAGTTTGGAAATTTCAACAATATTAATTCTTCCAATCCATGAACATGAGATATCTTTCCATTTGTTTTTCTTCTTCAATTTCTTTCATCAATGTTTTATAGTTCTCAGTGTACAGATGTTTTACCTCTTCAGTTATTTTATTGTATTTGAATGCTATGGTAAACTGAATTGTATTCTTAATTTCTTATTCAGAGAGTTTATTTTTTGTTTGTTTGGTTGTTTGTTTCTGAGATGGAGTTTCACTCTGTTGGCCAGACTGGAATACAGTGGCATGATCTCAGCTCACTGCAACCTCCATCTCCCAGTTCAAGCGATTCTCCTGCCTCAGCTTCCCAAGGAGAGTTTGTTGTTAATGTATAGAAGCACTACTGATTTTTGAATGTTGATTTTGTAACCTGCAACTTTAATAAGTTTGTCAGCTCTAACAGTTTTTTGATGGACTATTTACGGTTTTTTATACATAAGGTCATATAATCAGCAAATATACACAATTTCACTTCTTCCTTTACTATATGTATACCTTTTTTTTTTCTTGCCTAATTGCCCTGACTAGGACTTTCACTACTATGTTGAAAAGAAGTGGCAAAGTGGGCATCCTTGTCTTGTTTCTGATCTTAGAAGAAGGGCTTTCAACTTTTCACTGTTTAGAATGGTAGTTGTGGGTTTGTGACATATGGCCTTTATTGTGTTGAGGTACATTCTTTCTATATCTATTTTGCTGGGAGTGTTTATCATAAATAGATGTTGAATTTTTTCAAGTGCTTTTTCTCCATCTATTGAGATGACCACGTGGTTTTTTCCTTCATTTTGTTACTATGGTGTATCACATCTATTGATTTATGTATGCCAAACCATCCTTGCATCCTTGGGATAAATTCCACTTGATTGTGGAGAATTATCTTTTTAATGTGCTGTTGAATTCAGCTTATAAGTATTTTGTTGAGGATTTTTATGTCTGTGTTCATCAGGGATATTGCCCTGTCATTTTCTTTTCTTTTCTTAGAGGGTTCTTGTCTGGCTTTAGTATCAGGGTAATGCTGGCCTGGTAAAATGAGTTAAGAAGTACTTCTCCTCTTCCAGGTTTTGCAAGAGTTTGAGAAGGATTGCTGTTAGTTTTTTCTTCAAATATTTCATAGAATTCAGCAGTGAAATCATCAGAAGAAATTAAAAGGGAAATTTAAAAATATCTTAAAAATGGAAACATAACATACCAGAACTTGTGAGATGCAACAAAAGCAGTCCTGAGAGGGAAGTTTATAGCAATAAATGCCCACATCAAAAAAAAAGAAAGATCTCAAACAAGCAACCTAATGTTACAACTCAAGGAACAAGAAAAAAAGCAAAAAAGGCCAAACTTAGCAGAGGGAAGGAAATAAAAAAGATCAGAGCAGAAATAAACAAAATAGAAACTAGAAAAACAAAAAATCAGCTAAACTAAAAGTTGGCTTTTTGAAAAGATAAAATCAACAAACCTTTAGCTAAACTAACAAAGAAAAAAGAAGACTCAAGTAAACAAAATTAGAAAGAGAAGATATTACAACTGATACCACAGAAAGAGATTCATAAGAGACTACAACGCACAACTATACACCAACACATCCCAGCACTCTGGGAGGCCGAGGCAGGAGGATTGCTTGAGCCCAGAAGTTCAAGACCAGCCTGAGCAACAGAATGAGACCCCATCTCTATTAAAAACACAAAAAATTAGCAAGGTGTGATAGTGCACATCTGTAGTCCCAACTACTCCAGAGGTTGAGATGGGAGGATCACTTGAGCCTGGGAGGTCAAGTCTGCAGTGAGCCATGATCATGCCACTGCACTCCAGTCTGGGTGACACAGTAAGACCCTGTCTCAAAAAAAAAAAAAAAAAAAATGCTGCTGCACACATTGGATAACCTAGAAGAAATGAGTAGAAACATGCAACCTACCAAGGCGGAATCAGGAAGAAATAGAAAATCTAAACAGACCAATGAGTAAGGAGATTGAATCAATAAAAAAAGTCTCCCATCGAGAAAAGCCCAAGACCTGTTTAATGGGAGATGGAGCCACCAGATAAAGCATCTTTGCAAAACTCCAAAGCCTCCTTTCCATGCCCCTTCAAATTAAAAGAGTTCCCTCTACTAATATATTAAGTAAAATGAAATATTAATGGCTGTCCTCTATTATTTATTGGCTGTTTTTGGAGAATAAAATATTGAGACCCAAAGAGGAATCAATTTCTATGAAACCTCCCTTTCCTGAGAGGGCTTGATTCGTGCCACATAATAAAGAGATAAGCTTATCAGCCGCATCAGTTCAAAGACATGTGCTGTAAATGTTGATTTTGAACCAATAAGAAGATTATAAGCACTGTCATAAAATATCCTTTCAGGATGTAAATTATTCAAAGCCCTTCATGGGCAGACACAGTATCTCATGCCTCAGTGATCCCACTCTATTCAACACATCTCATTTATTAAAGCCAGAGAGGCTCTCTGTTGATAAAGCCCCCTAAATAAATGATAACCTTCATCTCCTTCTTCCAAATTATTTCCACGATTAGAATTTGAAAGGTTCATGCTGGAGGTGTCATGTCAAAAATTATGGCCTCTGTAAACCATGCACGCATCTTCATTGGCAAGCTCAGCTTCACGTGACAGTCAAGCCCCAAGCCCCTATTTGTTAGAGCAGGGCAATGGGTCTAGCAGTGCAGACAAGCTCTGAGGGCTCATCTTTACAATGCTCATCTGCGAGATGCAGGGTGTAACGGAATGAAAGGGCTTGGGCTGCAAATCTGCCTTGCCGCTCAGTCTCATTATGACCCTGCATGACTCAGCATTACCCTGCATGACTCAGCATTACCCTGCGTGACTCAGCACAATGCAGCATGCCCTGAGCAAATCACTTAACCTTTCTAGAACTGAGTTTCTCTTACAGGTAGGTAAGAAATAATATGTGCACCCCCCAGGCACAGAGTCTGGCCAATAGTAGGTTCTCAGTAAATACTTTTCACTGGATCACCAACCATAGTATAGACCCCTTGGGGCAGGCTTCTTCTTATCTCCTCAAGGCATCTCAGAAGCCATGGAGTATCCTGAGCAGCTGTGCCTGCCTCAAAAGGTTCCAAGAGACGGCCCATCCTGGACTCATCTCTGACCTTCGTTCACAGAAACCCTACCCAACTTTGAGGGCCCAATTCAAATGCTATCTCCTCCTTGAAGTATTTCATGATTCCTTCACTTGAATTCTATCTTTCCTTTCATCCATTCCCAAATATTCATAGAGTGCCCCCATGTGTCAAGCATCGCTCTGGGCTCTTTACAGAGGGTAGCTTGTGTAATCTTCATTACAATCCTGCAAGACAAGTCTTCTTGCTTCTATTTGATAGAAGAGGGAATTAGGCCCAGGGAAATTATCTTGCTCAACATCACATATTGAGTTAAGAGATGGGACCAAGATCTGAACCAGGTTTGACTTGATTCCAAAGCCCATGCTCTTTCCTTTCAGCTCCACTGGCCACCCTGCTGTTGCTGGACCCACAGCTCAATGCTTTCTATCTGGGCTTCACTTACCTTGTTGAGCATGCCTCGGTTCTGCTGAGAATAGGTCTCAGAGCTTGTCATGGATGCTACAGCTCCATCTGCCTGGCTTCCAGCTGAAATAGCATCCATTTACTCATGATACCTCCAATCCCTACAAGACTTCCTCAGCCAGACCTAGAAAGACAGCACTGACTTATATCCATTTCTCCCATTTCTCCATTAACCATTCTGTTCCTCAATTTCTTCATCTATAAAATGGGATCAGAATGGTACCTATCTCAGGCAATAGCTATGAAGATCAGATGAGGTCATGAATACAGAATGTTTTGCACAAGCCTACCACAGTTGATGCTCAATAAATGTTAACTACTATTTGTTGGTATCTTAAAGGTTTCTGGCTAAGTCATTCTGACTCCAAATCCATGCTCTCCCTGGTATTGCAGATAATTTTTCATGCCCATAGCAAAAAGCTTGGCATATAATGGTCAGCAAGTCATGAATTGCTGGCGAATTCTCTAATGTTTTCCAAAGAACATGCTAATTAGTGTCAAGAGCAGCTACATAGGACAATGAAGGGTACACAGGCTATGGAATCAGACAGGCTAGAGTTTAAGTCTTGGCTATACTTTCTAGTGGGTAGTCCTGGGTGAAGTCACTCAATCCTTCTGGAGCCTGTGCTTTCATGTCTGTAAAACAGGGGGTGGGGGACAGTCTAGATACCAAAGCTGCTAAGTGAAAAAAGAAACTGTCATCAGGAATACCACAAATGCTCATTTCCTTCCTCCCTTCCACCTTTTCCTTTCATTTTTCCTCTTTCCTCTCCCAACTCTCTACCTCCCAGTTTCCTGCCTCTGCATCTTATGAATGTCACCACCAGGACTGTGCTCCATCTCCTGCCTGTTCTTGTGTTTTTGGTGGGAGTCTGGTGTGGACTCATACATTAGTTTGACCTCATCTCTCTGGAGGGATATAATAAATTCTTCAGCAACAAGGACCAGAGCCTTCCTCATCTTGAGTGACAGTAGCTGCTTAGACATGTTCCACAAATGCCCATGAAAGGAATCATTCCCATCAACAACGAAAGGGAACTGCTGGCAAAAAGAAAGGCCCTCAAACCAATCCCTAAAACTCTCCATCTTTCTCCATGCTATAGGTTGTATCACAGCAAGGACCCATTATTCTAACACAATAGTAAGAAGACAAAACGGTGGTTCATTGTTATGGTGCCCAAACCAAGCTGTACTATTCACAATAGCAAAGACATGGAATCAACCTAGATGCCCAGCAATAGTGGACTGGATAATGAAAATGTGGCACATGGCACATATGCACCGTGGAATACTACACAGCTTTTTTTTTTTTTTTTTTTTGAGATGGAGGTTCGCTCTTGTTGCCCAGGCTGGAGTGCAGTGGTGCAATCTCAGCTCACTGCAACCTCCACCTCCTGTGTTCAAGCGATTCTCCTGCCTCAGCCTCCCAAGTAGCTGGGATTACAGGCATACGCCACTATGTCCAGCTAATTCTTTGTATTTTTAGTAGAGACGGGGTTTTCCCATGTTGGTCAGGCTGGTTTTGAACTCCTGACCTCAGGTGATCTGCCCTCCTTGGCCTCTCAAAGTGCTGGGATTACAGTTATGAGCCACTGTGCCCAGCCACAGCTATTTTTTAAAATAAGATCATCGCCTTTGTAGCAACATGGACGGAACGAGAGGCTATAATCCTAAGTGAATTAATACAGGAACTGAAAACCAAATCCCACATGTTCTCACTTATAAGTGGGAGCTAAACATTATGTACAAATGGACACAAAGAAGGAACAATAGACACTAGGGTCTATTCGAGAGTGGAGGGTGGGAGGAGGGTAAGGATTGGAAAACCACCTATGGAGTATTATGCTAATTACCTGGATGATGAAATAATCTGCACACCAAACCCCCATGCAATTTATCCATGTAACAAACCTGCACGTGTACCCCTTGAGCCTAAAAGTTAGAGAGAAAAAAATTTAATGCTCCCATGTGTACAACAAAATACACACAAACATATACACAATGAAACAATGCAAGAATTACTAAGTGTTCTTCCCATGGATATTGCAAAGTTCCTTGCAAATTCTTCATAAGGAATGGATTCTCTGAATTACTACTACCCAGAACACAGAAACCATTTGATTCATTTTGTTCACAAAGCAGTTCTGCCTTGTCAAGAGCTGACAATCAGACATGCAAAACAAGTGCTATATATGAATTTTGCAAAAGTATCACTTTGGGAAAACAGAACCAAAACAAATCGAAAAATCATATAAATAATTACTCGGAGTCTCAGCTCTAACATGAAAAAGAAGGTACACAGGCAGAAATGCTAATTAATATGACTGTGTAATTACACGGGCCCAAATTAATAAACTGGAATTACTCCAGATTTCCAGCAGGCAGCCCATCTTCATGTGTGATCTCAGAGGTGTGGGCACAGAAGGGAAAATGCTTGGGTTTCCTTTGCCAGGTGCCCAGCTGGAAAGGCATCAGGAAAGGGGAATGTGAGGCCTCCATGCAGGAGAACTAGGCCCTCCTAGCCTCACCTCTCTGCTCAGACATGTTGAGCCCTCGTCTACATCAGCAGGTACAAGCTTCCACCAAGACATCTTCTCTAATTAGGAAGTCATTCCTCATGCAGCTACAACAGCCCAACCACAACATGCTAAGGACAAAATTAAACCCAACACAAGCAAGGGATGGGATTTATGAAGCAGCCAGTACATGCTCTTCTCCCTTCTCTCCCTGTCTTTCTATATCTATGTCTCTCTCCCTGCCTCCTAGTTCCCCCACTTCTCTCTCAATTTGTTTTGGTTTCTGTTTTCCCAAACTAATACTTTTGCAAAATTCATACATATCACTTGTTTTGTATGTCTGATTGTCAGCTCTTGACAAGATAGAATTGCTGTAGGAAGAAAATGTATCAGACTCAGTCAGGTAGACGGTATCATCTATAAAAAAGTAATTATCTCACTCTATAGCAGTGAAAACCAAGCCTCCAAAGGTCAGCTAATCTGATTTTGCCAAAGCCACATAACTGGAAAACAGAAGCTTCTGAATTCAAAACTCTGGGTGTCTGAGTTCAAAGTCTTTTAATTACAGTAAGCTTCTTTCTAGAAATTAAAAATGCTTCCACCTCCCCTACTTAGAGCTACAGCATTCATTTGATCATGCATTTATCCAATA
Organism: Pan troglodytes; assembly: GCF_028858775.2. Classification (NCBI taxonomy): domain Eukaryota; kingdom Metazoa; phylum Chordata; class Mammalia; order Primates; family Hominidae; genus Pan; species Pan troglodytes. Next base: position 64,009,759 of record NC_072416.2, read on the forward strand.
AAGTCGATCATGTGCCCATTATGTGCCAGCTTTGGGCTATGTCCTGAGAATACAATATTGAGCAAAAATTGACCCAGACCCCACTTTCAAGGAACAAAGACAGTGAGAGAGAATGTCATAAATAAAATGATCACACAAATAAATATGTTTCCATTGTCTTTGATCACAGCTACATAGCAGAAAGAAATAGGGCTATAAGAACTTATAAAAGTGAGGGTCAAGTGATCAGGAAAAGCTCTGGTGAAGAACAGTTGAAGTGTGATCTGAAAGATAAGTGCAAATGTGTAATATGTAAAGAGAAAATAATTTATATGAATATAGAACAGTGTTCTGTACTTGCTCCGTTTTCTTCCTGTCCATTGCCCTCTTAACCTGCTCCAACCTAACCTGGCTTCTGCTCCCATCATTCTGTCATTGAAGTTCATACAATAAATTTTATGGACGTGTTCAATCCTCAGCTTGAGCCTTCAGGCATTTTGGACAGCATTGCTACTTCCTTCTCCTTGAAATCACCTCCTCCTTGACTTCTGAGCCAGAACTTTTCTGGTTTTCCTCCTGCCTTTCTGGATCCTCTTTGAAAATTGTTATGACTTCATCAATCTCCTCTTTTGTAAGTGTCCTTCAGGGCTTGGTCATTGGCCCTTCTCTCTCTTGTTTTGTTTTCTTTTCCTGGGCAATCTCATCCATGCCACAGCATTACTTATACTCTACTATGGTGACTCTCAAAGTTATATCTCTAGCCCCTTCTTCTGGACTCTAGATCTCTATTTCCAAGTTGCCTGATAGACCACTGTTCTTAGGTGCCTCAGAGGCACCTCAAACTTAGCAGAATCAAAACTGAGTTCATCTTGTGACCCCCAACTCCATCTCAGCACCATCCATCCAAGTTGCAAACCAGAATCCCAGGCAATATCTGTGATCTCTTTCCCTTCTTGTCTTATAAGGAAGAATGAATAATGGCCCCCAAAGATGTCCAGGCCCTAATCCAGGGAACCTGTGATGTTACTCTATTGGCAGAAGAGAACATTAAAGACATGATTAACTTAAGGTTCTTGAGATGGAGAGATTATCCTAGATTATCAGGGTAGATCCTAAATGTAATCACAGGATCCCTTACGAGAGGCAGGCAGAGGAAGATTTGATGGCAGAAGAGGAGAAGGCCATGTGGTGGCAAAAGCAGAGATTAGAGCGGTGCAGCGACAAGCCAAAAAATGTCAGTAGCCACTGGATGCTGGAAGAAGCAAGCGATGGAGTCTCCCTTGGAGCTTCCAGAAGGAACTAGTCCTGTCAACACTTTTATTTTCAGCCCTGTAAGACTCATTCCTGACTTCTGGCAACCAGAACTGTAAGACAATACATTGCTGTTGGTTTAAGCCATGAGTCTGTAGCAATTGGTTACAGCAGCAATAGGGAACTAGTACACCCTACTAATCTACCCTAACCAGTCCTTTTGATTTTGCTATCTCAATAACTCCCAGATGCATCTACTTTTCTCCATCTCCCCACCTCCTTCCCTTCCATTATCTCTCAAATGAGTAGGTTCCACAGTTTCTGGCTTCCCATGACTCCTAATATAGAGAGCAAAATCTTGGCATGACCCACAAGAACTTGCTTGTCCTGGTCCTTGTCTGCCTTCCCAGGCTTTTCTCTCACTCAGGACACACACAAGCTTTCTTTCAGATCCTGGAGTGTTCTAATCCCCATCCCCTACATGGCCTTTGCATGTCTTTCTTATTTGGTTTAGGATGCTTGTTAATTTCAGATCATAGCTGAAGTGGCACAACTACAACATATTCCTTCTGATCTCCCAGACTGGGTTCATCTGGCACATAGAAGACTAAAGACTACAATTTTACATTAATTTTTAGGATTGTTTGGTGTGTGTCTAACTCCCTAGGTGGCCTTCGGAGAATAGGGAGAGAATGGGACTATGACTGGTTTTGTCCACCACTATATTCCCAGCATCTAGCAAAGTACCTAGCACACAGCAAGCGTCAATAAATATTGTTTGGATAACTCCCAGAGTCCAGGGAAGTGTCTTTGAGCGTGTGTGTGCATAGGGTTAGCAGTCTTAGTATTTGGCTTTGTCCCAGCACATCTAGGCAAGTGGTTAGAGGAAGGGAGGTAACAGGAGAAGAACTTGATTGCACACAGCAATGGCCAAGGAATCTCCAGAATTAGAATTTCATCTTCCTCAGTGTCATCTTCAAAGGATGGGTGCTGGGTGGGGTTATTGTTCATTTACGATTCACAACCATCAATGTATTGGGATTTTCTCCACCACATAGCCTACTCCCCCAATTTTTAGGCCTGTATAGTCACATTGGCCATCTTCCCTTGGGTTTCTTAAAGCACTTTGGAAATTGTCTATAAGAGGGCAGGGTCTTCAAATAGCTCCTCCAAGTCCTAGGTTTTAAGTGAAGGCATTCATAGCCCAGCCCAGCTGGGATAGGAATGGCTCTGAGTTAATCAGAGAAGCCCCTCTTTATCTATTTTGTGTACTAGGATTCCAAATAGGATTTTTTTAATAAAATGTTTTTGTGACTAGAAAGAAAGAAAAAAGTTTGTAGACCATTATTATTATACTTATTTGCACCACACTTTATACATTTCAGAGTATTTGTTGATTTGTTTCATTTGGTTCTCACATGAACCCTTCAAGCTAGAAGGAGATCATTAACTTCGGTGGACAGATAACAAAATGACTCGAGGAGCTTAAATAACCTGCCCAAGATCACGCATCTCTTATAGGACAGAGCTGGGACTCAATCCTCTGACACGGGACTTCATGCAGGCCACAGAATGGTGGTTGGAGCCAATTTTATCTATTCATTAAGGCACCAGATGACTTCAATGAACATTTAGGTTTCTTATGCCTGGAGAGAAAATAGCATACCATTTTAACACTGTTTTCCTCCAGGTGGCAAGATTGTGAGTAAATTTATTGTCTTCTTTATGCTTCTCTGTAACATCCACAATGTGCATGCATTAATTTTATAATTAGAAAACATTAGAAAATAAGGAAGTATGATTATAAAGTAAGTCGAGGGAATAATGGAAAACAGGAAGATCTCCTACTCACCCTGGGAGGGGACAAGGGGACATGACTGATCATTTGGTGCTGGCTCGAAGCTTGCTTTGCCAATTACCATTTGTTTAATCCTCAAGTCTCTTAACCTCTCTGAGTCTCAGTGTAGCTACTTGTAAAAAGGAGAAAATAAACATACCTGCATTGGTCAAAGCTCTTGGCAGTAAATGGCAGAAATACAACTTAAGCCAGCTTAGAGTGAAAAAGGAATTCACTGAGTCTTATGAATGAGGGGCTGAGGAATTTCATTGCAGACATGGCCACCTCTCCATCTGTGAGACTTGCCTTCCCATTCTTCCTTCTTAAGCACTCTCTCACCCTGTGCCTGGAAAGATGGGAAAGGCTTGCTCTTACCCACCCACATTAGCAAGTCTGGTGGAAATAAAAACCACTCTCAGAGCTCATATACCAAGCCCAAGGATGGTTTTGATAGGTAGCCCACACTTAGATCTTGCACCCTCCCCAAAACCAATCATGGTGGCCAGGTAATAACCAATCCCATGTACTTACCCGAGTACCCAGTAGCCTCCTTCCTGGAGAACTGTCTGTCATGTGCTAAATGCTGAATGAGACAAACTCCTGGCCAGTCCAGATGAGGTGGGCATTTCCATTAGCCGGGAGGTCTAATTTATATGTGCTGCTTGAGGGTTTAATTAGCTTGTGAAATGCATTTAAATGATAAGTTTTGCTTTAAAAAATTTCAGTACTTGGCAGGGAAAAGAGAAAAACCTTAAAATCAAGGTGACAACACAGAAACAAAGAAATGTTTTGTCAGAAAAAAAGAATATAAACATAAGAAACTGGGTTTGGAAGAAAATTGTCACGGCCCCGGGTTCAGAGACAACAAGTATGTAGCCCATTACGTAGACTAAACCCTGTGTGCCCACCAAGTCCTCTGCTGTGAGCTCCTTTTTGGAGGGCGGGGGCCTTAACTACGCTTTGAAAATTGGAGACAAGCATTGCAGAAGATGCTCCTCTCTCGATAAAACTCCAAATAAATTAGATATTGAACAAGATGCTGAGATCCTGGCAAGAATGCACAAAAAATTGGGCCTCAGGCTGTTGGGAGATGATAAATTGTCAGTTTTCTCTTTAATAAGATTGTGTCTCATCACCATCTCCTGTAAGGGATTTGATAGCTTTTGTTTTTAACCTGTGAAGATTAAAATCAATTCCCAACTACAGCTGGGAGCCCCAAGTCATAGAGGCACAAAGATACCAATTAATCAATCAATCAGTCGGTCAATAGATCAGCATGTCCATATTGAGGCCAGTTTTTGCTGGTCATCTGGGGCAGGAAGAAGAATTAGAAAAATGACCCTGCAGATGCTGCCTGAGGGAAGCCACGCTTCAGAAAGCACTGTTTACAACTTTTAGGGGAAGAGGAAACCTATTTCCATTAGAATTACACTGGGTAGGCAGGGTCCTGTCTTCTCATCCGTCTTATTTTATGGACATACTTGATTTTGGATCCTGGATTAACCACAGACTTTGACCTAGCCTTTTGACCTGCTCAGATGCCCACACTGGAAATGTCACTCTTCATGTATCAGCTGGGTTTCTGGGTCCTACCTCGCTCCCAGGGCATTGCAAAAGAGGCAGAAATGAGAAAGAGGCGTCAGACAGAGGCTCAAATTCCACCGCCACCATTTTCTACTTTTGTGACTTTGCATAAGATATTCAGCCCCTCTTAGCCCTAGTATGTTTAACCACCAAAGCAGAAATATGGACTTTATATATTTTTAAAGTCCATACTTTAAAAAGTCCATATTTTTACAAAGTCCATTTAAATAATATGGACTTTGAAGCCCTGCAAGGATTAAATGAGATCACGTATGTGGAATGCTTAAAATGAGACACAGTTAATGGTAGTTTGTTAACATTACAATCAATTGTCATTGGTGGTAGTAATGTTCTTTCCCCTACCAGGTTACTCCTAGATTAGATTTTTTTATTTTTTTTTAAATTTTTAGTGTTGATAAAAAAATGTATATTGGCATGTTTTGCTTCTCTGTTTTTTATTGTTTTTCCCCACCTCCAAATGGACTTTCTTACTCTACCATAATCCTATTAAATTCTACAGACTTCCACTTACATGACACAAATACCCCTCTGGCTTCAGCCCAAACAGAAACTAATTGTCCCCTTGTTCGCCTATATGTGAGTTTGTTTTTCCAGATGAAACATTTCAGACTCTGTTTTCTTGTCCCTTGGCATTTTTTAACAACCAACACTGTATGAGTTAGTCACAAAGACAGGGTTTCTTGGAGCAAGGAAGTAGGAGTGTGTGAAGCAAGTGTCTGTGTTTGAAGCCACATTTCTTAATTTCAGCTGAGAAACAGCTGAAAGAGTATGATATAGAGCAGAGCATATAAACTTGGAGATCAGAAAAGGCAACGTCTTAATTAGCCCTGCCTCTACCTCTGTGAGCTATGTGTCTCTGGGTTTATTACTAAACCAGTGTAAAATCAACAATTGTTCTTTCCCCTCGAAGAATGAAACTGGCATGATTAATTGACACCATTTCCTTAAATATTTTGCAAAATAACATTAACAAGCCTTGAGAGTCATCACTTCCCTTGAGGTGAGGAAATCAAGGGAAAGATTTCTATGGGAGGCTCCAGAGAAAGGAGACTAAGACAGAAAAGTGGGAAACACAAGTTCAAGTCCTGGTCCTACCATCAGGGTACCCATGACCTCGAACAAACGTCCTTTCCACTCTGGCCTCAGTTTACTCATTAGAACATGAAGAGATTTAGAGAAAAGGATCAATTAGGTATCCTTCCAGCTCTGGCAGTCAGTCACATTCTGGTCTAAGACTTCTCATGCCATAAAATCTTATTGCTATGATCTCTCCTCTCTGTCTTAACAGCCACACACCTGTTACCTCTTGCTTGTCAACAGTAATAATCACCAGTATTTATTGAATGACAAATATGAATCAGAGACTGTGCCAAATGCTGTACACACCTTTTCTTATTTAATTCTCACCACAACCCTCTGAGGCACACTCAATTGTTATCCCCAGGTGAGGGCTGAGGAACCCCAGGCTATGAAAGGTAGCAGGACTTCTTACTTACAAAACATTTCTGGGGCTTGAAGTCCTGAATCCACGTTGTGTACCGCCTCTCAACAATTATGACTGTAGGAGCTAAACTTTTCCTTTGCCCTCTTGAAGTCTCACTGAAAAACCAACTCACAAACGGCAGATTAATAAGAGAAAAGACATTTCTCAAGGAGCTAAAAGTAGATCTGACACTCTATCGAGCCATCCTACTACAGGGTATCTTCTCAAAGAAAAAGAAGTTATGATATCAGAAAGACACCTGTATGCACACATTTATCACAGCACAATTCACAACTACAAAAACATGGAACCAACCTAAGTGTCCAGCAACCAACGAGTAGATAAAGAAAATGTGGTATATCTCCACCACGGAATACTAATCAGCCATAAAAAGAACAAAATAATGTATTTTGCAGCAACTTGGATGGAACTGGAGGCCATTATTCTAAATGAAGTAACTCAGGGATGGAAAACCAAATACTGTATGTTCTCACAAGTGGAAGCTAAACTATGGGTATGCAAAGGCATATAGAGTGGTATAAAGCAGGGATCCCCAACCCTTTGGCCACAGATTGGTACCAGTCTGTGGCCTGTTAGGAACTGGGCCATACAGCAGGAGGTGAGCAGCCAGTGAGCATTACCACCTGGGCTCTGCCTCCTGTCAGATCAGTGGCAGCATCAGATTCTCACAGGAGCCCAAACCCTATTGTGAACTGTGCATGCGAGGGATCTAGGTTGTGGGCTCCTATGAGAATCTAATGCCTGATGATCTGAGGTGAAACAGTTTCATCCTGGTAGCATCCATTCCCAGCCCTGGTTCTGTGGGAAAATTGTCTTCCATGACACTGGTCCCTGGTGCCAAAAAGGTTAGGGACTGCTGGTATAATTGGCATTGGAGACTCAGAAGGGAAAAGGATGGGAGGGAGATAAAAGATTAAAAACTACATATGGGTACAATGTATACTACTCAGGTGACGAGTGCATTAAAATTTCAGACTTTACCACTATAAAATTCATTTACAGGTACACAAATGTATTAATATGTATACAGGCAGAACCACAGGTCATCACCTCCCCTCACTCCCACCATGGGGTTCAGAAGCTTATAAACCATCCTAGCAAAAGAGGTTATGGGAGGGAGAAAAGAGGAATTCTGTTAAGGGGCAATAAAGGATCAGTAAGGAGATTAATGGATCCTGGAACAGGATTAATTTGTAAACAGTTTTCTTGAGAATTTGAATGAGCCCGAGAGACAGATATTATTTCGTGAAAGGGTCTGTTCAGGTGTGGTTACATTCTTGGCATTACAGAGAGGTGAAGAAAAAACAATTGTTCCTTTTGGTGGGTCTGGGTCTTAGGCAGGTAAAGGAACTTCAACTTCATCCTGTGCTTTGGGAGAGACAGTGGTGCAGGGTTTTGGAAAGGTAAGAGGGACTTTGAGGCTTCTTCATTTCAGCATGTCAAAGAGCTATACTTTGGGGTATTGGTTTCTGAGCCCCAACATGATCTGGGCTTCCAAGATACAGAACTTGCCAAGGTCGCCTCTACCATCCAAGGTGTCTCTAAAGCATCTTCCTTTCTTCTCAGGTCTTCCTGCTCCCCTCATCCCACCCTATTGTTTGGGCTATGACTTAGGTATTTGACAAGAGGAAACATGGGGCAAGGGAGAGTTTACCCATGGAGATGGGCTGAACAGAGTTAGAATCCCTCTCTGCCACACAGAATGTGTACTCTTAGAAGACCTCCCCAAGCCTAGCTGTTATCCTATGGAGCACTCCTCTCCATGAGGCTATTGGGAGAGTTCAGTAGGATTCTGTAAATTAAAGTGATACCAACCAGAATACCACTGAGCATTGGCTCTGTCTCCCCCTACTTATATCCCACTGTCTGTTAAGACCCAACCCTTGAAAACTGCTTTCCTTATTTTTGGAATTCACCTATTCCTCCTTGAATCAGTCCAGATCTCAAAAAGTAAGAAATCACACACTGAAAATAGAGTGACTCAAAAAGTTTCTTTCTGAAGGGCTGGGTAGGAAAATGTGGGTAGAGGATACTAAAGGGATAAGAAAATATCTGGGGCTTGGTAGAAGCAGAACTTTACCACCCCTAGGACCAAAAGGCTAAGAGGCAGGAGTAGTTACCAGGAACCAGGGAATGAGAGGCATGGAGAGTCAGCTTCCTCGGGAGGAGCCATGGTCTTCAGTCGAAGGACACGGCCGGCCAAGAGGGGACTTTGCAGGGAGATTGTTAGAGGATAAATACTCTGACTTCATCTTGGATATGAAAATTAATTCCTGAAATATAGAATTGACCCAAGCTATTTTGATAAAGTACCACGATGACATTGACCCTTAGTCAAGCCATGAAATGTAGTGATTAATAATGTTGTTTTGTAACTATCAGCCCAAGGAAATTGGAACTGGTTTGCACGAGTTTGTTAGCATAATTTATTGACAATGGTGAGATGGATGATTTGCATTCTCTGACCTCCCTCCAAACTCTTTGTGTGGCTCCACATTGGCTGGACCCAGTTGGAAGCAGCAGGCAAACGAACCCATTGATATCATTCATACAATTCAGCTTCTGGGGCAGAAAATAGACAGGAAAATGGTAGGGAGTAGATCTTCCCATTGCTCCGCTGTCACAAAGTCTATATCCCTTGTATCACACTTGCTGGGCCCTTCTTTACATGGGATATCACACATGTGGGTATGCTGGCCTCACCTACCTAATGGTGAGCCCCCTAAGGGCATGCATCCCCCTTCCTTCCCATGAGCATCTCCCACCACCCATCTCAGTGGCTGGCATAGAGGAGGTGCAAGGCTACGTGTAACTGAATCTCCAGGAGAAGGATCAAGCATCATGGGCAACCAGCCAGCTGCTTGCTTTCCCTAAGGCTGGTTCCAAAAATTGCTGCTAAAGACCTTGCCAGTTGCTGAGCAGCTACAGAGACATTCCAGAAGGTAGAGAGAGATCGCTGAGAGGAGACAGTGGGTTTGCGAGTTGATGCCTGGTCGTAACAATTCTCCAAGTGCCTCCTCCAGTGACTTTAGATAAATAGAGATGGGAATCACATTTCAGTGTGACAGCTTAAATGGCATGTCAAGAAACAATTTAAAAGATCTAGTGCAACATGGTCCTGAGAGATTTTTGTCAGACTGAATATGCTTCCCGCCAGGGCCGATGTGGGGGTGATATAGCCCGTGAGCCCATGTTCAGGGCCTTGAATTCTCAAAGGCAGGCTCCTGTGAGACCTGGGACTGGGGACTATGTAAGCCTGGAGAATTTGACCCTTTACTGCTTGTCAGTGTTTTCTAAATCACCTGTAATCAGCAGCACAAAACATCCACCTGGCAAATCTCCACCAGAACATGCTAACTTCCAATCCCAGTCGAAACCCCAACTGCGAGAAACAATATTTATAGAGTATTGCCTGAAGGACATGTTGTCCATCACTCCTTTAGATCAGCAGTTTTTCAGATTACCTTCCCCAGAGCCCTGGAATTCCCGAGGGTATCCCTGAGGTTCCCTAGAAACCAATTCCCTATCTCTACCCCAACGCAGAGAATGGGAGGTATGATCTGTTGCGTAGTAGGTACTGGAGTTGCATATAAGAAATCAGCTTTTTAAAAAAGGATGCTTATCCCTTGAAAAAACAAAAGCCATCACTTTTGCATAAATTTTTTTTTCTGCGATCAAGTCAGATGGTGAGAATTCTGCAAGCCTCGGTCATGTTACTTTGCTCTGCTGCCCTTAGAATTTCTGGAAATAAAATAAGCTTCAGTGGAATCCCATCAGCCCACATTGTGGGACCCCAAAGGAAACAGCCTGTTGAAATTCCTGATATGTCTCTTGAAGGGCTCCTTTTGGTGAATCCATGGCAGCATTTCCTCTTCTGTATCAGGAAAGGTTGATTCCAGTTTGGTTGTGTCATGCATCCACTATGGGCTGGGAAATTCAACTTGTTTCCCTCTTAGCCTTGGCCTCTGGGACTCTCAGTGCTATTTCGGCAGCAACTTGCAATGGTACAGAACTTGTGTTCTTACAGATTCTAATCCCTGCCCCAGCTCCCTCAGTAATATATTTTGTTATTTTTCAATTGCATTTATTTGTATGAGTTAATTCAGAATATATGCATTATCACTCATTTGTTAAAAAAAAAGAGAGAGAATATAAATAAATAAGCGTAGGTGGCTCTTGAAGCAAAAGAAAGCAACTTCCTTCATTTGGTGGGGCTTTTGTCCCCCACCCCCACCCCAGACATACTCTAATTCTGATCTGTGGCTTTTCTCATTGCCTGCTGACAAATCTCCCAGCTCCCTACGGGTGAAAGGACCACACCTTAGATTCAAGTCTACACTGGGGATGGAGCATAGAGAGGGCAGGCACAGAGGAGCTAGGGCCTTGGCTCATGTCAGGAAAGACAGGCAGGGCCAGGCGCACTGGCTCAAGTCTGTAATCCCAACACATTGGGAGGCTGAAGTAGAAGGATCGCTTGAGCCCAGGAGTTCAAGACCAGCCTAGGCAACGTAGTGAGACCCCATCTCTACAAAAAAATAGAAAAAATTAACTGGGCATGGTGGCACATGCCTGTAGTCCCAGCTCCTCAGTAGGCTGAGGCAGGAGGATGGATACCTTGAGCCCAGGAGGTCAAGGCTGCAGTGAACTTTGATCACACCACTGCACTCTAGCCTATGAGAACTCTAGCCAAGTTCTGTTGTTGTTAGAAACATGCTCTCCACCTAACCTCCATGCCCCTGCCAAAGGCTCTTGCAACATCCTCTGACTAGATTGAGACCCTGTAGAAAAAGAAAGAAAGAAAAAAAGAAAGAAGGAAAGAAAGAAAGAAAGAAAGAAAGAGAGAGAGAAAGAGAGAAAGGGAGAAAGAGACAAAGAAAGAGAGAATGAAAGAAAGAGAGAGAGAGAGAGAAATAGAGAAAGAGAGGAAGGAAGGAAAGGAAAAGGAAAGACCCAGAGATATTTTATTACTCACTTTCAACACAAGTTTTAGAAATGGAGACAGAGCCAGGGTCACTCCCAGCTTCCCCCAGTCCTGCATTCCCCAGGACCATCATGTCTGACCCTAGGATATGTCCGCAGACAGGAGGTCTGGAATTTGTTTTGCTGCCATTGACCCAGTCTCAGGCTTTGATATTTTTAAATTTCTAAGTTGAAGAATCCTTGTTTTGCTAAGAAGAGAGAACATAACCTGGGGCCTCCTGGAAGCTACGTTTGTTTCCACGATTCTGCTGTCTTGATTGATGACATGGAGTGAGCCTCCTGTGATAGCAGGGTGCCCAAGAGGGCTGCTTCTTTGTGTTTGGACATGCATGGCACACGCACAAACACATATACCCATGTGCTGAGACTTGCATGAATTTGGAGTCAGAAAGACTTGAGCTCAAACATTGGTTCAGCCACTTACCAAATGTATGTGTGTGCCTTTGGGCAGGTATTCTAACCTCTATAAGCCACACTTTCCTTTTGACCATAGGTAATACAGTTTTATTTCCCCTACAAGCCAAGGAGGTAAGCATTAGTATTAATAACAGCTCCAGTTTAACTGGTTGCTTAAGCTCTCTGTGCCTCAGTTTCTTACATATAGCGTGGGGATTATATCCATGCTTACTTCACTGGGCTGCTACAAGAACTGAATTAGAAAATGTATGTAGAGAACTCAGTGTGCAGCCTGGATAAAAAAGTCTGTTTATTATGTGCCTATCTTCAGAAGATAAAAACTTACAGCCTTTTGGTATGTTTTCCTTGATCCAGGGGGAATGTGACCTACGGTCGTGACATGTGCTGTGCCTGATGGCCATATGGATACTCCAGGGAAGGAGCCTCTTATTGCCAGTTTGGGCAGGTCCTTTTGATTTAGCTGTGGACTAAAGCCATGGTCATTGTCTGCCAATCAGTGCCTTAATGTCTATGTACTTCTGAAGCCTTATTGCCAGGTGGTGCCCCCTTGCCAAGTTCTGTTGTTGTTGGAAAGATGCTCTCCTCCTAACCTCCATGCCCCTGCCAAAGGCTCTTGCAACATCCTCTGACTAGAGTGTTGGGCACCACTAGTACTGCAGTCCACCTGCCAACCCCTAGTCCCTCTCTCATCTTCTGCTGTGGCTGCTGACATCCCCTCCTCATCACCTCTCCAGTAGGTGGCTCTAGAATCAGGGGCTGTCCTTCCCTATGGGCTCTATCCCACCACAACCCACTGCAGCATGCACAGCCATTCTTGTGAAGTGACAAGCATGGATGCATTCAGAACAGCTTCACTGTACTGGAGCCCAGTGGAAGGAGGAATGTGCCTGCAGCCAGACCTGGGGAGGCTGCCATTTTTCTTCCTGAACCCTCCCCTCTCCCAAAGGGGCTATATTTAATTCATAATACTGGAGCTGGCACCATTGCCAGATATATTTCCTTGCTGATTAAACATTAAACACACTAGTATTTCAAAGCATTTGAAATAACTCAGAACTAATGAAGGACTAATTGCTTCACTCTGTATATTCAAATTGTGATGTTACTTTTTTAAAAACGCATTCTTAAGTCAACTGTTGCATCAATTAATTGCAAATTTTCCAACAGTTAGCTGTAGTGTGATTAAAGCATATGAAAATAATCTTTTAATTAGCTTTCATTTTGAAACAAATAGACAATTAAACCAAAGAAGTAAGTGTGAAAATTCTGTTGATCTGCTCTTCTTGGGGAGGGAATGCTTGTACAAATAATGACCATATCATTGGAAATTATTTCCTTGGCTAGCCCGATGGTTGTTCAGTAACTTCATCTTTTCCCTTTTACATCTCTTCTATTTCTTACAACCCTGGTACCCCTACTGTTTTCCCCCAGAAGCCTAAAATATATAACTAGATGAATAATAGCCTTTTTCAAGCATGTATTTTTGAGCAGAGCTATTCAAAGTATCAGCCAATTCTTATTAAAAATATCATTGCTCACATCCCTAGTGTTTAAAAAGAGAAAAAAAAAATCTGTTTTTGGCCACTAAGTCATTAATTCTTTCACCCCCCCGTGGAGCAGGGCTGAGATGATGGAGAGAGGAGAGGTGCCTCGGGCACAAGATTTAAGGAGGACATGCTCTCAGAGCCCCAGCCTGCACGTACACCACCCTCAGGTCACGTGCCTTCTCAAATCTGTAACCTAGGCATATTGCTGGCCTCACCCCAGTCCCAGGCTTACTAGTAAGAGTCATATGTAGGATACCTACTATGTGCTTCATGCTATTCTAGAACCTGTTAATTAGGCAAAAGGAGAATCTTTTTGGTCCAAACCCTCTTCTGCTACATGCAAGGAGACTGCGGCCCAGAGAAGGGGAAGGGATGCCTGATCTGCTACAGAGAAAACAGAGATGGAGATGACAAGGTTCTGGTCCTTGTCCATTCAGTCAAAATACATTTGTTGGGTCTCTCCTCTGTATGTGGCATGTGTGAGAGATCTCCAGCCTGAGATGGGCAGCATTGCCAGGAAAGGCACACTCTGTCAGGCAACACAAGGGAACTGAACTTGAGGTAATGGAGATTGAAAGCCACTTTTTGAGCTGGGTGAACTTAGGCTACTGGCTTAACATCTCTTAGCCTATGGATCATTTATTTAAATATAGATAATACTTAGGTGGCTGTAAGCACCATGAATAATAATGTAACATGTATTGCATAGTGACTGACATAGAATAAATCATAATAAGTAGCATTTTGTAAGTACTATGTGCCACTAGGTCAAATGCTTTCTTTGCATTGTATAATTCTATCTGTAGAAAAACCCATGGAATAGGTATTGCAAACTTCATTTTATAGGTAAGAAAACAGGTTCAGAGAAACAAAATGACTTGCCAGCATTCACAAAGCTGGTAAGTGGCAAGAGCCAGGACTTAAACCAGTTCCATCATATTCAAATGTTCAAGCTCTTAACTGTTATGCTAAAAGAAAGGGAGAAAATGATGGAGCTCAAATTTGGGAACAAACCCATGGTTACCAGGGTTCTTAGGGAAAGACCTAAAGATTTTAAATTCATCATCCAATCCCTTTCAGCTACCATTGCAAACACAATTAAGGGTGCCTGTTGGCAACATCAGCAGCAAGAGTAGTATTATAATCTCACCATGACGGAAACAATGTATAAGATGTGAAAAAATCAATTTCCACATTATGGTACAGTTGCATCCAGATATTTTTGGACCTCAAGAATAGAACTATGGCATGGAACCAAATCATAGAATTTAAGAGTTGGAAGCAATCCTGTCTACCGTGTAATCCAACCTCCCTGGCACCCTTGGCACAGATGGCACAGTTTTGTTCAGCTCCAGTAAGAGGGATCCATCCATCTCATCAGAAAACTCCTTCATTCTATTGAACTGAGATCTGCCCTTCCGTCCCATGGACCCACACAGAAACATAGCACCCCTGGACCAGGCTCATGCTGCCTCTCCCTCAAGGTGAAAATCCTCAGTCTTCTACCCATTCTGTACAGGGCGCTTTCTATATTCCTCATCATCTCAACAACTCTTCCTATGACCACTGGGAATTTGACAGATGTAAGGTTAAATCCAGCTCCACCACCACAGCTAACCTCAAGGAAGCCAATTAACTTCTCAGAAATTCTGTTTTTTCCTTTATAAAGTAATTAACAGCTACTATAGCCATTTAGCGTTGTTGTATTAAGTATCTAAAATGAGATGAAGCATGTAAGCATATGACCTGCCCTGTATATGTAATCAATAAATGCAAACCCCTGTAATCATTACTGTGATTATTTCAGAGAGGCCTGAAGCAATGGAGAAAAGGAGGGACCAGCCTGTCAACCTTAAAGGGACAGAGCAAAGGTGAGGTCGGGTCCACTGTTCCAAAGGGTAATAAGTAAATGAATGGTTCTATTTCATAAAGCCCCCTGTGGGAGTCCTTCAGCTCTGACGTCTCTGCAGCTCTATTCAAATATCATTTTGGTTCCGCTAAATCATCACCAGAATGTGTTATCACAAATCACTCTGTGACTTGGCAGAATTGAGTGAAATGTGATCTCAAATCCTAAATTAAAGGAGTGGGGCATTTGCAATAGCACATTCATTTACACCATTTCTTTTTGTTATTTCAACTGCTAAGATGTTCAAAGCTCCCAGCAGGGAGCATTGGCCACAACAGAAGGAGGACACCGAGTTATGACAAGTCCTTGTCAGTCTTCCTTGCAAAAGCAAGAGTGAGCATGTGTTGCTGATGTGTGGTGATTTGCAGAGGGATCGGGGCTCAGCATCGGAGCCAAGTTAAACACACAAGGGCTTTCACAGAAGTAAAAATGTAGAGAGCAAATTACAAGAACCCCAGGGTACCTCCTTTATGCATCAAGCATTGGTGAGTACACGGAGTAAATGGTGAATGGAATTTTGGAGTGATGTGGTCTAAATGTCTATGTCCCCCTAAAATGTCTATATTGAAATTCTTACCCTCAAAGTGATGGTATTAAGAGGTAGGGCCTTTGGGCGGTGATTAGGTCATGAGGGTGGGACACTGATGAATGGAATTAGTGAACTTATAAAAGAAGACTGAAAAAGACCCCTCACCCCTTCTGCTACGTGAAGTTAGAGTGAGAAGATAGCTGTCTCTGGGGAAGAGGCCCTCACCGACATTGAATCTGCCAGTGCCTTCATCTTTGACTTCCCAGCCTCTAGAACTATAAGAAATAAATTTCTGTTGTTATAAGCCAACCAGTCTATGGTATTTGGTTGTAGCAGCCCAACAGACCAAGGCAGGGAGTGTCTACTTCATTTCCCTCCCATCTAGTTTCTACTCTACCTGCTGGGATAAAAACTCTAATGCTCCCAGTCTTAGAGACAGCAAAAGCCAGGTCTGCTGGTAATGCAACAGGAACATCTTAAGAACCCAACATAGGGATCTGGAGAGTACTGTGTACCCAGTGATCTGAATCTCAGACCTTAAAACCATGGGGCCGGTTAAGACCCTGACCCCTCTAGATCCACCACCACCTACCCTATCACTCAAGCTCTGATTGAGATATTCCCTTGGGCTCATCCGGTCAGTCACACCTAATTGTTCTGTCTCTCCTCTGCCAAGCCTACCTGATTTTACTGGCTTCCTGGAGCATCAAGTTAGAAAAGCTGGGGTGGTTTCATCTTGCTTTAGAGGGAAATCTACATTGACAACAAATCCCTGCTATGGGCAAGGGAGAAATCTAGAAATAGAGTGACACGTATTTGCCAAACTTGTGTCTCTGCCCCCATAGTCTACTTGTTGATCTAATCCATAGCAAGTAGTTTGTATTTTATTACAAATACAATAGAAATCCTTGAAAGAATGAATGGGACATGGGAGAAAAGGAGGAGAGGAATCTGGGTGTTTTTAGCTTGAACACCGGGGTAACATTTACTGAAACGGGGAAGATGGGCATCTGGAGGTCTGGAGTGGATACTCAAGAGTTCTATTCTCAACATGTTAACTTCCAAATGCAAATCAGTCAAACAAAAATGTTGAAAAGATATTTAGAAATAGCAGATCTGGATATTAAAATGTTGATGTCATGGGCACATGAATTCACAGAGGCCAAGGAAAGAAAGGGTTTCAAGTATAAAAGTGTGGGCAACTCTGCCAAATGCTACTTAGTGGTCAAGAGGAAGCAGAAAGAGAGATTTGTTGGAATTAGTTACATGGAGCTATTTGGTGACCTCAAAATCTGTGGTCTCAGCAGGTCAGAAGGGGACCAATCGCCCTTGGAGGAAGCTCAGTAGAGACCGGAAGGTGGGAAAGTTCAGACCACAGAGGCAAATTCTGAGACAATTTGAATGAAAGGAACAGGAAAGTGGATGGTGTCAATGGGTCAAGGTTGCTTTTGCCCTTTTTTTTGTTAAGATGGGAGATATTAGGTCACATGTGTATGTTGATAAGAATGATTCCTTAGCAAAGAAAGAAAATAATGAAACAATGTTTAAAGGGATTATTAAATAGAAAGTATAGCTTTTGTTGTGAGAAGTTCTGTTTGTTCATTTATTCATTAAAACATTCACTTAAGTACTTTCCGAATGGCTGCCATGTCATGTACCAGACAGACCGGTGTGGGTAGCAAATGGGTTAATTAAATTACTCTTGGCCCCCTCAGTGGATGCCAGAAAAGTCATCTCTCTTGGATCTCAAGCTGGAAGAAATGTTTAAGTATTTAACTACTGGGCTGATTTTCAGTGTCTAGAAGGCATTTATCTATTGCAAAGGTTTTCAAAGGTTGTAAGTAGCATAGAATAAAACTGTGAGTCTTTTAAAAAATTACAACCACTATAGGGGATATAATTGGAGAATATATATAATATAATTGGAAAATGTAATTGGAGAATTATAGCCACCAGAGAACGTAGGTCCTCACGTAGCTAAGGCGTATGGTTTATCCTCAGCTGTTCTACATGGGAACACTTGCAGAAAGCATTAACGCGCTTCTCTTCTAATCTATGTCCATGCCCACTAGACTAAATCCCAGCAGGAAGTGGCTATTCCCCACCTACACCACCCTGTTTTGAAGAACCATCCATGCTGGGATACAAAATGTCACCACCATCTCCTGCTTTTCCTGACCACTGCATTCTGGAAGCAAGGATCTGAAAGCAGATACGGCGTGAGAGAAACTGACACAGGTAAGAAGACTCAAGGTACTGCCATAGCTGCTGGGTGCTCTGGACAGGGCATTGCATCTCAATGCCTACACACAAAATGGATTTAGGATGGAGCCTCTTACACGGCTTCACATCTGACCTTTGCAGAGAGTGAATGGCCATCTAGTTTTGTTCTGAAAATTCTACCTTCTCATTCATAACCGGTGGAATGCCTCCAAGACTGGCAAATGATTGGCTGCTTAAGTAACTAAGGGAGTTTGGTTTTTGATTGTATTTCAATATTTCACCCTCTTGTCTTCAAGTTTGCAGTAAGAATGACTAGCTTGGCATTTTCCTCAGTATGGAAAGAAATTTTTTTAAAAGAATTATTCTATGCACTACTTTACCTCCACAAAGGAAGTGCGAGTACTTTGAGGTAAGAACCAATATATTGTTTAATAAACAATAATATTCATAAGAAGCTTAGGAGACTTCAGAATAACAATTATTAGTTAAATAGGAAGAGACTGATTGGGGAACAGAGCCAGAATAAAATGAGATGGGTTGGATGGGAATTAAATACTGATGAGGAGAAGGAAACTCAAGGTTGTCCACTGGGATATCCTACTTTTAAACCAAACTGACCCACTCACCACCCTCCATAGATGCCACAAAAGAATGCCCATCTCTGGCCTACAGTCTTCACCACACTCAGTGTCATTCATGTGCCTGCCTTGTTTCTGCCATTGCTGTTCCCCCCAACCCTTCTCTAGAGTCTACCTTGCTTTGAACATTTTTGGCTTTGTTTTGTCCTTTTTTTGCTGTGTTTCCAACTCCACTGTGATTCTCATCCTGGAGGTGAGAATACATCTGACTTGTTTAGCCATCAGCATTCTGAGCCTAAGTCATGGTTTGCATTCATCCTCTGGCTTCTCTCACTCTAGATTACTCATCATGAGACCCCAGGACAGTCCTCTCCCCAAGTCCATTGCCTACCTCATTGGCCCCTAACATAGGAACAGACACATGGGGGCTCAACATAAGGAGGTTCTATTAAAAGATTGTAGTACCACCTCACCTATAAAGTAGAAAGCACAAGGTTCATAGATCTCAAAGATTCTTGCAGAGTCCTGAGTACATTTATGAGACACTGCTCCAGCTACAATCCCGCATTTTGATAACATCTTATGGGAACTAATAGTATCAGCTGATTTGAACTCTGAGATATGCTCTGATCACCAGCAGAACAAAGTCATTAGAACTTTTTAATCCAGGGTTTATCTTATGAAGACATTCATTCAACAATATTTATGAGTGCCCAGCACTGTGATAGATTCTGAAGATATGATGGTAATCAACAACACAGAACAAGAGTGATCCCTGATAGCAGCAGTCCCCAGCCTTTTTGGCACCAGGGACTGGTTTCATGGAAGACAATTTTTCCATGGATGGCGGGCTGCAGGAATGGTTTTGGGATGAAACTGTTCCACCTCAGATCATCAGGCATTAGATTCTCACAAGAAGCGTCCACCCTAGATCCCTCAAATGTGCAGTTCACAATAGAGTTCGTGCTCCTGTGAGAATCTAATGCCACAGCTGATCCGACAGGAGGTGGAGCTCAGGTGGTAATGTGAGTGATGGGGAGCAGCTGTAAATACAGATGAAGCCTCACTGGCTTGCTCACCAGCCACTTACCTCCTGCTGTGTGGCCCGGTTCCTAGCAGGCCATGCACCAGCACCAGTCCACAGCCTCAGGGTTGGGGACCCCTGCGGCTTATAGAACTCATGATCTCGATGGAGAGGCATGGCACTAACCAAACAATACACTAGTAACTGTAAAGTTATAAGTTTGGTAAGGACTATGACCAAACACAGCATACTGTGCTGGTGAATAATATGGGAAACTGACCTAGTTTGAAAATCAGTAAAAGATTTATATGAGGAAGAAAATAATTTCTGAGGTCTGAAGAATGAGTTGGCATTAAATAGCCAAAGTGAGGTTAGAGGGCTGGGGACAAGGGAGGCCAGTGTGTGCGGAAGCTCTGTTGCAAGAGGGAACCTGGTGAATAGAAGAAGTGAAGGAAATCTGTGAGTTGGAACCAAGAATGGATGGGAATTGGAAAATGAGGAAGGTGGAGATTGGGATGGGCCACACAGAGACCAGGTCATGGTGAGAGTTTTGGCTGGAATAACAGGTCAACATGATTAGATTTGAATTTTGAAAAAAAAAAATAAGTACAATAAATCTTGCTCCTGTGCAGGGACTGGCCTGTAGGTTTTGTCAAGAGGGAGGGAAATAAATTGAATAGGAGTCTATTACAGTGGTCCCAGTGAGAGTGATGATATTCAGCTTGGAGTAGGATAGCAGCAGTGGAGATGGAGTGGAGAGGATATACCCCAGAGACATATTCTAGGAGGCAAAATCAGCTGAACTGGCAATGGATTGTCTAGAGTGGGTAAGGAAGACTATAGAGTTGGGTTTGGCCCTACTGTTCATCCAGTGCTCACTCATGCAAGGTAATTCAAAGCCAAATAAAACAGCTTCAGCCAGGCACAGTGGCTCACGTCTGTAATCCCAGCACTTTGGGAGGCCAATGTGGGCAGATTATGGGGTCAGGAGTTTGAGACCAGCCTGGCCAACATGCTGAAACCCCATCTCTACTAAAAAAAAAAAAAAAAAAAAAAAAAATTAGCTAGGCATGGTGGCACGCGCCTGTAATCCCAGCTACTCAGGAGGCTGAGACAGGAGAATTGCTTGAACCCGGGAGGTGGAGGTTGCAGTGAGCCGAGATGGTGCCATTGCACTCCAGCCTGGGCAACAGAGTGAGACTCCATATCAAAAACAAAACAAAACAAAGAAACAGGTTCATGAAAATAGATTTGGTCAAAAAGTAGGACTGGGGAAGGCTACTTGACTGAACAACATTGAAAAATGGTAGCTGTGCTGCTCTTTCCAGGATTCTCCATGTTGTGAATTGGCCACTGCACTGGGTATCTTCAAACATATTTTGTCCTTAGCTCTGTTCTGGAATCTGTGTGATGCAAAAGTATTTTAACATTAGTCCATAGAAAAAGAACTATTGAATATCCAGTGAAATGGAAATTCAGAAACATGCATTTTTTTAAATCTCATCAAAAAGCTACATCAGGATACCTAAACCATTCCCAACTCTGCAATTAACTTGCTATGTGACCTTGGGCAATTTCCTTTCCCTCTCTGTGCTTCCATCTCTGCACTAAGTAATCTGTAAAGCAACTTGCAGCCCTAAAATTCTTTACCTATGTGACTCCATCTCTGCTCACATGGAGAAGAGCATGCCCATAATTGCAGGTAATTTAACTTCTGTTTAATGTTGAGTCTTGCATATCCAGCTCCGTATATTAACTTAGGAAGTTATTTCAAACAAAATGCAACATAATCTACAGTCAATTTTGAAACACATTTGTTCTAATGAAAAATGTTCTAAGCAAAAACAACCTTGTATAAGAGTTACATTTTCCTAATGGGCAGTGGGCAAAGGGAAACATCAAAATATGTTCCAACTCAGCAAACCCTAAGAATGCACGCCACATAAACACGGCTGTTGGTTCCCAGTAAAATTAGCTACATGTTAACCTGCACAGTGCTACCAGTTTATATCTCAGGCTTCCCTAGTGCAGCACACCTGATTGCCTCCTCTGCCACATCCTGCAAAGGAACATCTGTTCATAATGTCTTGATGCCGCTTCCAGGAATATACCTGCACTCTAGGCACAGACTAGGTTAAATGCCCCCCACCTTCCACCTCTGTTGCCAATTCCTTGCTTTAGATCATCACCATCCACTGCCTGGACCATGGCAACAGCAGAGTCACTGGTTAATCTGATTCCAGTTATCCTATCCCATTATTCTATGTTCTGTGCCAGTTTCCAGAATAACAAGCACACCTGTCTTCTCACCCCTTTCCTCTAAAGCCTCTCTGATGCACAGGATTAAGCCAAATCTCCTAGACATGGCATTCCAGGTCCTTCAGGAACTGACTCCAGGCCACCTGTCCAGCCTTACCTGTCCAGATCCAGCCACATGTGCCCTTCCTCTGAGACACACTGGCTGTTTCCCTCTTCTCACAATATGACATTCCCCTCTGAACCAGCTCATCTTTACTGTGACTATTCCCTTTTCCTGCAATGTCCTCTTTCTCTTCTTAGTGTACACCCACTCATTCAACAAATGTCTAAGCAGCTACCATAACACAGGTGAGGTTATTCAATGATGCCTCCTCAAGGAGCTCTCAGACAAGTGGGAGTGACATGCAAATGGACAATTAAGGGATAGTGAGATGTGTGCTATTATGGGGATACAGACCCAGGGGGAGCTCAGAGGACTTTCAAAAGAACGCCATCCCTGATTTGAACGTTAAAAGGAGAATAGGAGCGAACCCATCTAAGCTGTGGGTAATTCTAGTGGAGTGAGCAGGCTTGCTAAGGAAAAAAGATGAGCAAGACAACGAGGAGAGGAAAAATAAACTGGTTATATCTGCAGGAGAGAGTGCATGCTGGAAATAGGGAGGATTTGGACTAGAGGGGTAGGTGATGACTAAGTCATGATGGGGCTTGTATGTCACAAGGGGAGGTTAGCATCCCCTTGAGAACAAGGAACAAGGTGGAGTTACTGGGGACTTTAAGCAGAGGGGTGACCTGGGCAGACTTGTTTTTTAGTTTGATATCCTGTGCTGCCACATGGCAGGAGCCCGACAGGAGGAAAAGTGAGAGGAGGGAAAGTTGTTGCAGTGAAGGACTGGTCATGGGCTGTAAAAATGTTCTTTGAATAAATAAACAGGTGAATGAATGAATGAGTCATTGCCTTTCTTGTAATTCAGTGAATTCATTCTTAATATTATAAATATCCCAATAATATAAACATTCCCATCTCACTGATCCAAGTCCTGCTAAGCAAACCGTAAAAATATTAGGATTTAGTTTTACAAAATTTGTCTTTCATTACTAATATGGAACAGTACTCTAATTTTGCTAGTCTAGCTAGAGAGAAATTGGCAACATTGAAGAAAAAGTGGCTGCAAAATGGCAAGACTGTCAAATTTTGTCAAGCTCTTTACGCTAGCGGGAAAATATTTTTGCATGCTTCATCTAATGTCAATCATCTCTGCAGCCCTACCAGTAAGGAGTATGGATAGCTTCGCGGCAATATCCCCAGAACCCTAAAAGCATGCTGTCTCCAAACACTCCTACACAGACTTGCAGCTGCTCCAAGAGAAGCTTTACATTGAAATGCAGCACATGAGGAAAATGAAAAGGTATTCGTTAACTTTAATGGAGTTTCCTTTATTCCGAGATTATATACTTGATATCTAGTGGGTTGTGGTTAAAATGTCCTTCCTAATAGAAGGTGGAAGATATTTCTTCTTGTTTTATGGCCCCTCGCTTTATGCCCTTACTTAGCTAAGGAAAAAGTTGGTTATTCTAATGTGCTCCAAAAATATTTAACATTTTAAAGGTTTATAAAATTTAAAAGTTTGAGGTCTACTCTTCTGTACCATTTGGAGGTCTTATGTGGGACACATTGGACCAAGTTCAGCCAATTTTATTGAACGAGTTTTATTCCATGAGCTAACACCAACTCATTGTACTGAAAAGGATCCTGAGCCTCATATGTGATCAAAAGTGGGGAAAATATGCTGGAATCCATTAATGAGGTCTGCTGTGGATGCGAAGGGGAAAATCGTGACCCATTTGCAGTGGTAAATATTTAACAACTACTCTCTAAAAAGAAGAAAAGCCCTGATTTGTGACATTGGCCAATTTCTATGGTGACAATGCTCTCACCATGGCCAGTTCCAAGCCACTAACACAGCATAACAAGGAAGAGCTGTGAAGAAACGCACACGATTGGCCTTCATGAGCTGGTACGAGCCAGGCTCAGAACACCCTGGCATACTTGCCGCATATTTTCAGCTCCAATTCTGGACAGTGGGAGCCATGGTATGCGTGTGCTTCAGTCTTCGATTCACAGACTGCAACTCTTCTTTCCCTTACCCATGTGTCCACATGATATTCCTTTGATGGGAGAAGTGTCATATGTTTCTGGGTTTTATATTAATATGCTTAATTTATCTCTAGCATGAAATGAAATGGATGATCTCACAGATTCCTTGCTGGCAAGAACATTGGCACTAAAATGTGAGTGCCGACACGCAAACATCAAAACATGAACGACACTGAAACAAAGCTACTGAAGTCCATCACAGGGAACTGGCGTTAGGTGCTGAAACTGATGGAGGCCTAATTGGGATCTGCCTTCTTGCTATGGATGCCACAGAGACTAACACTTATTAAACAACTGGAGCTTGTTATGTAGTGTCCAAAATGAATGGACTCAGGATGCTATTTCTAGGCTGAGCAAGCAGCTTTCTGAAGAGCACTAAATCCTAATATTTACTAAACATTGAGTCATGTCATTAAGCGTGAGGTGTAGGGCCCAGGAAAGGCTTACAGTACTGAGTGCTGGTTTTGTCATCTGGCTTCATGCACATTCAACTCATGCCTTACTTCTTCGACTGCTAGCCCAGCCTCCTCCAGCTTCACTCTGGAGCTCCAATTCCCTTGAAGAAAAGCCAGAAGGCTGGTTCAAACTGGGGTTTTAAAATCTAGGAGTCAATATAGGATTGGAAGAGTTTGGAACCTAGAGATTGGGTACTGTTGTCCAAAGCATAGGTCTATGCAGGCTCCAATGTATGGCTATGCAAGGTTCCAATGTGCAGTTGTACAAGCTGTGTACTGCACAATTCCAGGAGACACTATTTTATGTGAATATTTCAGCCCTACATCTATAGGGCCTGGAAGTAGGGTAGGATATGCAACAAATGGTCAGTGATAATGAATATGGAAGATTAATGAAAGGAGTTCAGGAAGAAAAAAAAATGTTGGGACTGTTATAGCTGAGCCCCTCTAGTGAAAAAACTGTCCTAGAAAAGCTGGCTTGAACTAGACTCAGCATTGTACAGATATGGAAACCAAGACACAGAGAGGGAACTGCTCATTGCTCAGAAAATGAGGGGATTGACAGGAAGAAAAAAGTTGTTGCTTGGGCTAACAACCTGGGGACAAGAAGCTCTTGCAACTCAAGCTCAGACGTGCTTGTAAACTCAACAAGTGAGTGGACATGCAGGTATGGGACCAGGGACAGAATCAGAAATTAGTTGGGAGCCCAGGGATGCTCCAAGAGCAGGACAAGGGTGGGATGAAACGATCCCAACCACTCCATAATTAGTGTAGATCACTGTGCATTGGCAGGTACTCCCCCATCACATCTGCACAACAATCTTGAGTTCTGTTCTACAGTCTCAATATCAAAGAACTGGAGTTCAGAAAAGTTAGGTAACTTGCCCAACTTCCCACAGCCAGGAAGCAGCAGAGCTGGGAATTGAATCTAGTTATGTCTAAGTCTAAAGGTAATCCAATTAAGTCTAAGTCTAAGGGCCTGGGACTGGAATCCAGTTAAGTCTAAAGACCTATACCACTCAAAGTCCTTTGATGGGCATCAGCAGCACCATCTTGGAACTTAATAGAAAATTCAGACTCCCTGGTTCGATCTGAGACCTACTGAATTAGAATCTGCATCTAAGCAAGATCGCCATGTCACTCAAGTTTAAATTTGAATAGCACTATTCTAGAAGAACCCTTTCCAAGTATCCTTCCAAGTGATTCTGCCTCCAGAGTATTAAATCCTGATTCATTTTTTTTTCCAGTATGGTTGGACCAAGATATTCTACCATTCCTAGCAGAGATTTACCCTGGAGCAAGAAAAATGTCAGGGGGTTGAAGCTGTTATTTCCTCTTCAATTTCTTTGCTAATGAGAGTGAAAACAGCACAGCCATGTGTGACTTCTCTCATGATGATGACACAGCCAAGATGAGGCTTGTTTTAAGGTAAAATAACTGTTCTGAGCTGGCCACTGTCCCAGGGATTCATCCAGCTTTATGCGACTTTTCATCGCCTTGGCTGTTGAGCAGAATGAAATTCAGTGTAGCTTGTGATGCAGATGCCAGGAAAAAGTAGGAGCAAGGCTGAGACTTTCGGGTTTCACCTCTCTTCTCCTCAAGCTGTCAGAACAAACCGACTTCCATCACCCTAACCCACAGGAAATTATATAAAAGATTGACCACTCAAAATGGACCTTCCCCTCCCATAGGCCTTCATGGAACATATGATCCCTCCTTCCTGGCCATAGCTGATCAGACCAAGGATGGAACAGAGATGACATGGGTCTCCCAGATTCATATACCCATTCTTATTTATTCTGTCTCCCTCTTTCTCTACTCTCTTCCATCCCTTCCTCTCTTGCTCTCTATTCCTTCCTCACTTTCTTTCTTTCCTCTCCTACACCTCATATCTGGAATTGCAGAAGAGAGAGACAAATTCTGAGTCAGCAATGAGGGGATTCTAGTATTACTCTAAATGTCCCCCCTCCCATGCCCTCTAGGTCCCCACCTTTATATGCTGAAAGCTGCTGTCTGCAAACACCTGCAACTCTGGCTGCAGGAGCACATTTGGCCAACATACAGAGGAAGCGGGAAGTGCCAAAGAATTAATGCCTCTACAAGCAAGAGTTAATGCAGCCCTGAAAGAGGACTAACTGCATTTGGTATATAAATCACCCAAGCTCTCTTGTCCCTTACGTAGGCTATCTCAAGAGCACATATTCTACACTGATGTCTTGAGTTCCTCAAGAAAGATTAGGCTCCAGTTGCCCAGAATGGTAACTTGCTTAATAAAACATCCTTCATTGGCTTCCTTTTCTCCCTCTCACCCACTTTTCCTTGCCTTTCTCGCTCCCCACCCACTTTCTGGTATTTCCCAGACTCATCTTCCAAATAACCACTTGTATTTGAATCTTCACATCAGGATCTGCTTCTGAAGTCTATCTCAAGGAGCCCTCTAAGGTGAAGGACGAGGTCATGGAGAGACATGGGGAAGCAGGAGTGGCAGAGGCAGAGGAAAGGGTGAGGGAGTCATAGGCCCAGAGTGGGTAAGGGGAGGCTGGGGGTTCCTCCCCTAAGCAGCCTCAGCACCACGTGGCTCTCCAGGTGCAGGCCTAGGTCCAAGATACCTTACAGAAAGCCCTCTTCTTCAAAGGCCAGAGAAAAGTCCTGGTCTTTGCACCCCCTGGAGAACCTAATTACATAGGCAAGCCAAAACCAAGGCAAAAAATGGTGGGTTGGAGGCAGATGATGTTAAAAGAGCAACAGTACTAGCTAGCCCTTCTTGAGCGTTTCTGAGATGCCTAGCATTTTCCTAGGCACTTTGAGTGTGTTGACTCATGCAATCCTCACAACCACTTATGAGGTAGTTTCTATCATTATCATCAGTTTACTAATGAGGAAACTGAGTCACTGAAAGTTTGAGTGATTTGACACAGTTCTTGAGTGTGTCAGATTTAGGCTCAAACGCAGTCAGTTGAGCCCCTAAGCACCACACTAAACCAGTCCACATGGCACTAGCTGAGGTCTGCCCTCCTTTTAGAGGTGGGTCTTCACACCTTCAGAACTTATATCACCAATACAGTGTTGTTATGGTCTCCAAAAGTTTCTGGCCTTGGATCTCTTCGCTTCTTAAGGGGATTTTGTCCCAAGCAAAATACAGGTGCCTCAGGGGACTGGATGGAGCCAGAGAGAGGCTTGAGTGAGGCCGAGCCCCTGGCCCAGCACTCAGGCCAGAGGCGAGAGAGATCAGCTGCGATGCTTTTTATAGCCTCAGACAACAAGCCACTAACCACGAGCTGGCAATCACGTGATGAATGCAGAGCCAAGAGCTTTATCAGTTTTATAATTTACATGGTCTCCATCTCTGTTGAGTACATTATTCCCATTTCACTTTTGGGAAAACCGAAGCTCAGAGAAGATAAGTGCTAGGGCCTGTTGGGTCGGTTTGCCCTACAGAGCTCGAGTCCTTGCCCAGAGGTTTTGGGCTGACTCTGGGCTTAGGTCGCCCAAGGAGCTCAAATGGGTGGGGTGGCTGGAGCATATGGACAGGACTATTCAGACAGTGGTGTGGCCAGCCATTAGACATGGAGGGCATGAGGAGCAGGGCCCAGAACTCAGGAATAATGCCTGGAGCAAACAGGTGTCAGTGCCCCTGCTGGGGATCTCCAGGGTTGGGAAGGCTCTCATGAGACCAAGATTTTCCCAGAGACACTCCAGCATCTCAGCGCACACTGTGTTCCCTCTAAGTCTGCTCTGCTCAGCCTAGGGAATCCTTTTCTGATGCTGTGGTGGGAAGCTTTGCTCAGATCCACCATGAATTCTCTCCAATCTGTCTCTAGTTGCTGCAGGGCCTACGTTTTGAAAACTCAAAAGCCAGTAACAAAATGATGACTGGAAAAGGAGTAAGGGGGAGCTAAGGAAATGGCAGGAACACCGGTTAAGTCTTCAAAATTGTATCACCACCACACCCCCCTCCACCAAGAAATATGTTACCTCGGTTGTTAAGCATTGATACATCCAGCATTTGGAAGTGTAAACCTCCAGTTGTTTTGGGGGGATACAGTTCCTCATTTTTTTCCTCTCCTTTATACTTTAAAGGTGAGGAAAGATCTATGCTAGTTTTTTCTTTCCTTCTTTCTTTCTTTTTTTTAATCCTCAGAGACCCGAGAACTCAAGAAGGAGCCTGAACCAAAGTCCCTGATTAGAAGGTGCCCCTATAGGAGGAGCTGAAAAGAAGCTTTATAAGAAAATAAAAATAGAAAAAGTAATATCAGTGGCATAGGATTTTTTTTTTATTTTTTTGCCACTAAGAATAGCAGCAGTAGACTCCCTGTGCTCTGCGCCCATCTTCTGAAGCTCATTGTGGTGGGAGCTAGAATCCATTTTCTGTTTCAATTGACATTAATTTCATCCCAGCATATTTTGGGCCTCTCATCACAAGATGATTCATTGCTGCATGTAAGTGAGTACAATCAGCTCAAATATTTGTAGTCGTCATGCAATTGCTGTAAGAAAACAGGGGACTGTGAGCCGCAGATCACTCCCCTCCCCACCAACCCCTACCCTGAGCCGAGGTGTCAGGTTAAAATGACAGGCAGCTGCCTGGTTCATCCTCTTCTGCTTTGCTGACTTAGAGCCACACAAAGATCCATCCCCCTGGAGACCAGAAGCTTCTGTCAAGAAGATATTTTTGTGGAGAGGGTTATGCCCCCAACAGCCTAGCCAGGAATATTTCCAAAATCACTTTGGAGGAAAATCTTGTCAGACCTTCCCCTCACATGGTTTTCTAACCTTTATGTCCAAGAAACTCTTAGGGTAAGTTTTCTTAGTGATTATCTTAGCATCCTAGACTCACAGGGCATAGGTGGCCTCGGACCTCTTCCTCGCCCTTCCAGTAATGCTACTGGGGAGGCGATTGAGAAACACAGATTGCACAAGACTCATCAAGGGTGAAGTGGAAAGAGAATCAAGATTAGAATCCAGATCATCTCCCAATTCATAATCCAGTCCATGTGCAGCTGTATTCTTTTGTTTCTTGAGATAGAGTCTTGCTTTGTTGCCCAGGCTGGAGTGCAGTGGCGTGATCTCACATCACTTCAACCTCTACCTCCCAGGTTCAAGCAATTCTTGTGCCTCAGCCTCCCAAGTAGCTGGGATTACAGGCATGCGCCACCATGCCTGGCTAATTTTTGTATTTTTAGTCAAGACAGGATTTTGCCATTTTGGCCAGGCTGCTCTCAAACTCCTGGCCTCAAGTGATCCACCCGCCTCGGCCTCCTGAAGCACTGGGATTACAGACATTAGCCACCATGCCCAGCCAGCCGTTCATATTCTATAGGTTTTATTATTTTTATTTTTTTGAGATGGAGTCTCACTCAGTCACCCAGGCTGGAGTGCAGTGGCATGATCTCAGCTCACTGCAATCTCTGCCTCCCAGGTTCAAGTGATTCTCCTTCCTCAGCCTCCCAGGTAGCTGGGATCACAGGCATGCGCCACCATGCCCAGCTAATTTTTGTATTTTCAGTAGAGATGGGGTTTCACTATGTTGGCCAGACTGGTCTCGAACTCCTGGCCTCAAGCAATCCACCCACCTCAGCCTCCCAAAGTGATGGGATTACAGGCATGAGCCACTGTGCCTGGCCATATAGGTTTTATTTTAAAAATAGCTTTCTTCTGATTAAAAGCATGTTCCTGATGCAGAATTTTTGAAATATGAAATACTTATTCCATAATCCCAGTCCTCAAAGATAACACCACCAAGACTAGCTTTGTGGATATCTAACCTGTACAGTCACAAAAACTTTGCACTCAGAAGGTTCCTATGCTTGGTTTAAGCCTCTGCTGTCATATCTTGAATTTCTTAATTTTTTGAATGAAGGTCCTGCATTTTTATTTTGCATTGGGTTCTGCTAATTAAGTAGCTGGTCCTAATCACTGTTAACATTTTAGTGCTATCTTTTCCAATGCCTTGAATCTTGCTTCATCCCATTCATTGGTCTATTCATTTGCTCACTCAACAAATGTTCATTGAGTGCCTAGGAGGCATAGAATCCCATGAAAATGTCATTGAAAGGAGGGCTTGAGTGCATTATCCCATCAATACAAATTATTATGTTGGGATTGTGGGAGTTTGGTAGATGGCTAACTAGATGCAGCCAGGAAGAGCATCTCCCATGGAGAGATCAGATTAAAAGATTTAAATGACTATGCACAGAGAAAGAATGGACTAAAACTCGTTGGAGGCAGAGCTCAGGCAAAGGGAAGAAGGTCAGGCATGGTTCTCTGTCATCAGTGGTAACTACTCTGCATGTGCACATGTGTGAGATGTTCTGATGCGGATAGTAAGGGCAGAGCTTGAGTGCAGACAGGTGTTACTGACATGTAAGCAATGGCTCACACAACACACCTGTAACTACAGACACTTTTACCACCTAGCTATAGGAAATAGGATTACTCTCTATCCAGTTCCTACAAAGTTCAGTTCCACAGCCATGGCCCAGCACTTCCAGTAAAAATTTAGTAATTGCTCTGCTGACCCTGCTCTTTCCTGAGTTTCCCAGCATTTTTATGGCCAGAGAATGGGAATGAATTGATTTGTCCTAAAGTCTAGAGAAAGATGGCTTCAAAGCAATGGAGAGCTATTTCCTCCAAGCAGCAGGTAGAAAATGTAAAAGAAAGAGAAGAATTACCTCAATTACATGGTAAACATTGGAAACGCAAGGACAAAGCTCTGTAGGGTCTAAATGTTATTTCTCCACTAGAAAAAAAATGTAACCTTTCTTTCTCTGGACCAAAGGCATCTGATATGAATGCTCAACATTTATAGTAATATACCCCACAGGATATTTGAAAGCTCTGATTTAATCTTTAATTTCCCCCCAACAAAGTGTGGGCCTGAATTGTGCCACAGCAATAAGGTAGAAGTTCTGACCCTAAAACTAGGAGTTCTTCCAACTCTATAAATTTTTACCTGTCTTCCAGAAGTTCTGGAAAAGAGGAATGGTCAAAATTCCACTTGCCTTCTTGGTGTCTGACTGCACTTCTCTTGCCGTTGAACACCGCCAAGGAGAAAATTCTCAAGACCCAATGAGTTGAGAGAAAAACATCCTTTATCACAGACCAGGCTAACTTTGCCTTCACACCCTCCACCTTCCTCCTAGATAAACTTATTCTCACTACTTCCCTGGACATTTTCCTGTAGACGCACCAGGCTTGACACCAGTAAATATTCAAGTCAAATAGCTTTTATGAGATTTGAAATAACTACCGGAGGATATCTCACATAAAGTCAGTCTGCCTACCACTGGCCTTGCCCCCTCCAATTAACACTCCTTACTAAGACCAAAGTGACATTCTAAAAACTAAATCTGACCATATGCAGAACAGATGCCCCACATCTCCAAAGCCCACCTAAGTTGAAGGCAGCAGTGATGGGTAGTCCTGTCCACATACCCAGCATCCCACCTCAAGGATGCACTGAGATGTCTCTCTGCTTTTCTAGCTCTAGGCTTTCTCTGAAGTTCCAGAAGCCAGCTAATCCATGGGTAGATGCAGCCCAATGTGCAAGGAATTACTGCTTCTGAGGGCGCCCTTCTGCCAATGAAGGATAGAAGTCAGTGCATCAATGTCCCCAGTTACCATTCTTCTGTAGGACAATTCAGAGGCATGTTCCACATCGTTCATTAAAGGACCTCCAGCAAGATTAAGATCTGCCTGGCCCATGGTAGTTTCTAGCTCAATAACACTGTTGCATTGCTTTCCCATGCTCCCTCTGTTTCCTGGGATCACCTTCCACTTAAACCACTTGCACTTAAATCCTCATCTTAGTCTCTGCTTTCAGAGAAACCCAGACTAAGACACCATCTCATTCCCTCCCTTAAAACCTCTCAAAATCTTTGTGTTTCAGATGAACCTGAACCTGAAGCTCATTAGCTTAATATTCAAGGCCCTTAAGAGTTTGCTTCTTTTTTTTCTCCCAAATTTTATTTTAGGTTCAGGGGGTATATGTGTGATGTCATATGGATGAATCTCCTGTTGTGGGGGTTTGGTAGATGGCTGACTAGATGCAGCCAGGAAGAGCATCTCCCATGGAGAGATCAGACCGTCAGGAAGAATGGCACACTCTGAGCAACTCTTCTGAAGGAAGGCATTGACAGTTGCTGGAGGATGAATTTCCTTCTTGACTGTTACTCATGTGAACCCCGAATGCCAGCTGCACCTCCTTACCTACAGTTGAAACCCGCCACCCAGCTGCACACCCTCACATCTTCTCATGCTGAGCTCTCTCTTCTCCATCTCCTCATACCCATCTTGTTCCTATTCAGGCCTCAAGACCATGGTTTAATGCTCCCTTATCTGGGAATCCTTGGCCACTCCAACCTCCACACTCAGATGCATTTTCCTGGTGGTTCTTTCATGGCATCAACATTTGTGTATTGCCTAACCTCCCTGAAAGAATGTGAGTTCCTCAAGGGTAAGACCAGGTCTTCATATGTCCGTGGAGCCCCAGGCTACATGCAGAGCTTGGCACACTGTAGAGGTCCATGTAGACATTTTTAAAGGGCCACATGGCTTTCCCTTCTATCCTTAGATGAGTCCTGGGCATTGTTGGTGTTTTGTGTTGGCAACAAAGAAAATTTTTTAAAGAAGTGGCATAGGTCGGGTGGGGTGGCTCACACTTGTAATCTCAGAACTTTGAGAAACCAAGGCGAGTGGATCACGAGGTCAGGAGTTCAAGACCAGCCTGGCCAACGTGGTGAAACCGCATCTCTACTAAAGATACAAAAATTAGCTGGGCATAGTGCTGCATGCCTGTAATCCCAGCTACTTGGGAGGCTGAAGCAGGAGAATTGTTTGAACCAGGACCCGGGAAGCAGAGGTTGCAATGAGCCAAGATCACACCACTGCACTCCAGCCTGGGCTACAGAGGGAGACTCTGTCTTAAAAAATTAAACAAAAAAATAAATAAATAAAAACTGGCATAAAGTGGCTCATTCAAACATTTACTGACATATCCACCAAGCAAAATCCCCCATTATGGAGTGAGGAGAGTGGATAATGTTGCCCCACAGATATTGACACACAGGCCAAGGCACACAGAGACCCCAAGTGGAAGGGTCTGAGGGCCTTTGAATGTTAGCGATGTCCAAACCTGAGAAATTATACAGCCCAGCCAAGAGTGGGGAAGTGACTTGTTTAACAGGACAAGACAAGGACTAGAAACCCAGGCTCTGAATTCCCAAGCGAGCATCCTTTCCACTCACCCACATTGCTGCTCAAAAAGGGTGAGCTGGAACCCGGATAGCTGGGCCTTGGTCTTCTCTAGCAGGTCAGAATGCAATATTTTTTGAAGGGTAGGAAGTAGCAGTGAAGCAGTACTTCAGGAAAACTAATTGTCCCGTGCACCCCAATTCAAGCTGAATCCGGCGAATTTCCCCAAAGAAATTCTAGAACAAAGCTCCGGAAAAAAAGAAAAAAAAGAATAAGCAGGGATAATTGAGTTGATAGATCAGGTTTTCTGGTGTGCGCTATGTATTTTAAATATTTTTCCTTATTGTCTTGTTGCTACATGTACAGAACAAAAGCTTCCTTTCTGCACTGTGCTGTGTGCAACATATAAAGTTGTGAAGTCTGTAATGTAGGAAAGGCCTTGTTTGGTTCATTTCCATTGCTCCAGCACTGACTAGTTAACCCTATTGCCACCTTAGGTCAACAGAACTGAATTATGTATTCAGCAAAGTGGATGGAAGAGAGGATGGATGAGTGGATGGCTGACAGAGGGGTGGTGCATGGGTGGGTGGAAGGGTGAGGTTTCTCCTCAGGACTTCACTTCTTTCCCTGTTCCTTCACGATCGCTTCTCTATTCTTAGCACCCCAGATTCATTACCCTTTTGCATTTTTCAAGACTACTCTTGGGACAGAATCTGATGTTTCTCCCCGGTAGGTAGAACGTCTCAGTTACTCAGAGGTTTCCCAGGCTCTCCTTGTCTCCCGGAGAAATGAGTTTCCTCCACTATGAAAAGCCTTTCTTTATATCCTTATCACCCAGTTGGGCTGGTCCTCAGAAGTCTGTTAAGTGTCAAAGGCCATCACCCAGATATTTTGCAAGAGAGAAGTCCTGAGACCCTTCTGAAGGGAGTCCACCCTGGGCCATGCTGAGTCCTGCTGTTCTTGTGCCCCGTGATCTGATGCCACCCTCCCCAGGCAGTTCACTCAGAAGCAGCCAGCGCCTCCCTTTACCATCACCTCCCCATTCATTTTAGCATTTTGCATAATGTGGTTTCCCCAGACAGTTTCCATCGTGTTTATTTCAGGAACTCCAGCAGTCACTATTAGCATGACCTACATATTTTTTGATGTCCTAGGTGTTCTCCAATTATCATTAACCCAGTATGTTTTAAAACCAGTCTTAGAAGTAATTATAGCAGGGAACTAGTTTTGCTTCTTTCCAATCAACAGGAAGAAATAATAAGAGAAGGATTTCAATCATAAGCTGAGAAATCTGCTTCTTAAGCAAAAATCCAGGAGAAAAATTGGCCACTAGGGAAAGACAGAAGCAAAGATTTCTTGATCCCTTCTTCTGCACTAGATATTTTCACCTGTTATTGCCCACAATCCTCCTAACATCTTACAAAATAAGTATTTCTATTACCACCTTTACAGATGGAGGAGCTGAAGCTTAGAGAAGTTGGAATTGTTTTCAAGGTAAAATGGCTAGTAAATAGAGAAGCACAGGTCTGAGCTGTGCAAACAAGCTTTGCAATTCCACAAGCTTACCCAGAGGTGGTCTCTGGATCGGTCTGATCACCAGGCCCCACCACCACCTTCTCTGCAGAACAGCATCCTGTGGCTTGAGAGAAGGCAGCTGATATGGTTTGGCTGTGACCCTACCCAAGCCCCATCTTGAAGTGCAGCTCCCATAATTCCCATGTGTCATGGGAGGGACCTGGTGGGAGGTAATTGAGTCATCAGGGTGGGTCTTTCCCGTGCTGTTCTCGTGGAAGTGAATAAGTCTCAGGAGATCTGGTGGTTTTATAAATGGGAGTTCCCCTGCACAAGCTCTCTCTTGCCCACCATCATGTAAGAAGTCCCTTTGCTCTTCCTTCATCTTCCTCCCTGATTGTGAGACACCCCCAGCCATGTGGAACTGTGAGTCCATCAAACTTCTTTCCTTTATAAATTACCAAGTCTCAGGTATGTCTTTATTAGCAGCCTGATAACAGACTAATACAGCAGCCATGTTCTTCCTTGGCTTTGGCCCTGCCCAGCCCCCCACTAAACACAGTTGATTGGTTCAGCGTTTGACATTCAACCCAAGCCTGATCAATCAGAATCCTTCTCTGGGATTTTTCACATTGGAACCAAAAATCAGAGCCAGACCCTCTCTGATATCTAGCAGCAGAAGATGTGAGACTGACATGAAGGCCAGGAG
Organism: Pan troglodytes; assembly: GCF_028858775.2. Classification (NCBI taxonomy): domain Eukaryota; kingdom Metazoa; phylum Chordata; class Mammalia; order Primates; family Hominidae; genus Pan; species Pan troglodytes. The sequence continues at coordinate 64,045,424 of NC_072416.2, forward strand.
CAGTGGGCAGCCATTCTCAGGAGAAAGTGGAGATGACACACGAGCAGAGAGGGATGGCAGTGTCTGAGATCCGTGTGTGGTCAGTGCCCAAAGTCCAGCTGGGTCTCCTCTCTTTCTGGGGCTTAGTTCTTCAATAAATTCTCCCTTTCAATCCATGAGCCAATAAATACCTCTCTGTCTAAGCCAGTAGTGGTTATATTTTAGTTTTTGACAATCAAAAAGAGGTCAGATGGATACGGAGGTCCTGTGTGCACATTTCCTAGTCCTTTGTTGGAGACCAGGTAAGTAAAACTGGGATCAGCTGAGCCTCTTTTACAATGATTCCTCTTCATTCTATAACAGGAAGGAGATTCAGCTGAAAAGTTTTCCATGCCTGAAGATTAGGCATTGGTTTCTAAGGAATCCAAAAAGCTGCCTAACTCAAAATAGCTCAGGATCTGAGGAAGAACACTAGCCAGAGAGTTGAGAGATGCAACCTCTCAGGCACACATGGAATGGGTGTGGCCCATCCCTCATCGTCCTTCTCTTGGCCTCAATCTCCTCATCTGTAGAACAAGAGAGCTGCCTAGATCATGGTTTCAGTCCCTTACCTGCCACCCTCACCATGGGAACCAGTGTTTATATAACACTTTTTAAAAATATGTTCTCTCTGTTGTCCTTTATCTGTGAATAATGAATTTGATGTGCCAGCCATCTCTTCCCAATGCACTTTAAAATGCATAATTGCTCAAATAGAACATGTTTGACTGTGTACCATCCAAATCCCCTTGGGTACCACAGTTGGAAAACAATGAAGCAGATGATCTCTAAGAAGCCAGCAACCATGTCATGGAAGGCAAGGTCAGAGGTCAGTCTGTTCAGCATTCATTCAACAAACATTTACAAATTTCCTGCTCCAGGATGACCACTCTGAGAAACCATAACATACATTGTTTTAGCTGACAGTAGGTGAGCATTTATAATGGGCTGGGCACTGGGCTAAATGCTTTACAGATGGTCTCTCATTTTTATCCACTGAAAAATCCCATAAGATAGATAAAATGAATGTCTGAGTCTCAGAAAGGTGAAGTATTCATCACTTAGACCCAAAGCTAGTGTGTTAGTTTTCTATAACTGCCATAACAAATCATCACAAATTTAGTGACTTAAAACATACATTTATCATCTTACAGTTCTGCAGGTCAGAAGTCCAACACGCTTCTCTCTGGGCTAAGATCAAGGTATTAGTAGGGCTTGTTCCTTCTGGAGGCTGTAAAGGAGAATCTGTTTCCTTGCTTTTTTCAGCTTCCAGAGGCCACCCCATTCCTTGGTTCATGGCCCCTTCCTTCATCTTCAAAGCCAGCAATACAGGCTGTCCCTTCTCATGTTTCAGTCTCTCTGGTTCTCTGCAGCCAGGAAAAGTGCTTGACTTTTAAGTACCCATGTGATCAGGCCCTCTGGATAGTCCAGGATTCTCTCCCCCGTCTCATGGTCCTTAGCCTTAATCACATCTTCAAAGCCCCTTATGCTATGTAAGGTAACATATTCACAGGTCCCAGGGGTTAGGACATGGACATCACTGGGGCCAGTGATCTGATCCCACCCAGCACAGGTAGTAAGGGGCAGAGGGGAGACTGAAACCTTCATTTGATGGTTTTAACCACTACCATAGACAGAAGCAGTCCTCAGGGGGCTTTGCTTTACAGGAGCAGGGAAGAGTGACATAGAAAGGGTGACCACTTAATATTATAGACCATATCATTGTGTTCTAATCTCTCTCTCCAGCTAGAATGTAAAGTCCATGAGGGGAATTCCATATACCCTGCTCACTGCTGAATCCCATCACCTAGAGCCCTACCATCTAATATGGTAGCCACGTGTGGTCATTGAGCACTTGACATGTGACTCAAGTATAGTATTCACAGTGATTTCAAAGCCAGTATAAAAAAGAAAAAAGAATTGTTACATATTGATGTTTTGGAAAATTTGGATTAAATAAAATAAATTCCTGAAATTTATTTCACCATTTTTTAACCTTTCTTTTCTGGCTACCAGAAAATTTAAAATTACATAAGCAGCTTGCACATCTATTGGACAATGCTGATCTGAATGAATAGTTGGTGCACGGCAGACACCCAGTGCATGTCAATCAAGTGAATAGAGGGACAAAATAGCAGGAGATAAGTGGAGAACAAAACAGAGTCTGGCATTTTCAAATACAATGTCTGATTGGGAAAGTCATGGGCTGTAAACCCGGAGAGGCAGGCAGTGGACGAGACATGGATTCCTACAGTGAGCCAATGTTTCCTGAATGTCTCATACAGGTTAAGTTGGAGTATATTTATTCTATTTGCCTGGGTAGAAGCAGCGAAGTATGCTAGGAAATGATATGGCTGAATTTCTGTTTGAGAAAGAAGATTCCTTTTTTTTTTCTTAATTTTTCTTTAGAGATGGGATCTTGCTATGCTGCCCAGGCTCGTCTCAAATTCTTGGTCTCAAACGATCCTCCCACCCTGGCCCTCTCAAAGTGCTGGGATTACAGGCATGAGCTACCATATCCAGCCCTGAGGAAGGGCATTCTTTAACTTAGGACAAGGCTGGACTGGGAAGAAGGCTCAGTCTTCTGGCAAACATGAAGCATGGGGAGATGGTGAAGCATGCCTTCTTTAAGATAAAGTAGCTGAGAAGCAACATGAAGGTGCTTGTAGAGAAGGGGGTAGCTTTATGTATCTTAGAACCAAATCGAGTAAGAAGCAATGAAATGAAATTGGGTAAAACTGTAAATGGAAAGATCACATCACAGGGAGGGCTGCATCTAAGTTCTGCCCCCTGAGGATGATGGAACAAAGGGCGCCCAAGTCCAAAGCAGAGACAGGCAAATCGAGAGCAGACAGCAGGAAGGAATGTTTCATTCTGGACATCACAAACCCCGAGACAGCTTCAGCAGAAGTAATGTGGATGCCCACAATCAGGGTCAGCCCAACGCTGGGCAGCAGGTGCCGGGTGGATCAACTCCAACCTGACCGAGAGGAGAGGACACACCTCGCCAGGGCTGCCGAGCACCAGCCAGCCCTCCCAGCGCTTCTGAGCTCTTTGTTACAGAATCAGGGCAGCACACTTTAGAAGGGAGGCCAGTAGGTTCAGAGACCTTCTCAAGCCCTGTCTGCAACGTGCCTTCGTTAAATATTTCACAGAGCGGAAAGCCCACTTCAAAAGAGGAAAGCCTCTGCAGCCTGCAATGGGCTGGAAGCTCCCGAGTCAGGGTGACCAGCCCAGGGCTGCTGCAACTCCACACTTGTTTTTTTGTTTTTTTGTTTTGGTGGGGGAGGGCTTTGTTTTGTTTCACCCTCTTGTCTAATCCCAATTAATTTCAAAACAGAAATACAACCCACAAATGTTGAATTCATTGAAGCACACAAAGGAATCATGATGTAGGTTCAAAGGGGAGGGTTGAAGCTGCATTCTGAGCACTGAGGAAAAGGAACAACAAGGAAGTAAGGGAATAGGAATGTCCCCAGGTGTGAGACAGAGCTCACCCTCTCTCTGCAGTTCAGGGAAGCCCACCAAGCCCTGTTCCTGGATCCAAAATCAGCCAGGGTATATATTTATGTCCCCATTCCCGAGTCGCCAAATGCCCTAAAAAGACAAGACTTTCCTGTACAAATGAGGTTACAACAAGGCCAGGAAAGGAGGGAAAAAAAATTTTTTTTTGAGATGGAGTCTCACTCTGTTGCCCAGGCTGGAGTACAATGGCACATTCTCAGCTCACTGCAACCTCCCCCTCCCAGGTTCAAGCGATTCTCTTGCCTCAGCCTCCAGAGTAGCTGGGACTACAGGCGCATGCCACCACGCCCAGCTAATTTTTGTATTTTTAGTAGAGACAGGGTTTCACCATGTTGGCCAGGATGGTCTCGATCTCTTGAACTCATGATCCACCCGCCTCGGCCTCCCAAAGTTTTGGGATTACAGGCGTAAGCCACCACACCCAGCTGGAAAAAGTTTTAAAAAGGAGCAACTTCAGGCTGAGCATGTTCACTCACATCTGTAATCCCAGCATTTTGGGAGGCTGTGGTGAGAGGATCCCTTGAACCAGGAAGGTTGAGGCTGCAATGAGCCATGATTACACCATTTCATTCCAGCCTGGGTGACAGAGATAGGCTCTGCCTTTGAAAAAAAAAAAAAAAAAAAGGTGGGGGGGCGGTGGGGAGAGGAATTTTACATTCACATGTACTTTTTCTCTCTCTCAAAATCTCATTGAAATGAAAATAAATGGATTTTTAAAAAGAAATCAGCAATAAACCAGCAAACATAAAGAGAGTGAGCAAGGAGACAATAACAATAAAATATGGGATACAGGGAAGCAAGTGGATGAGGAGTAAGTGACTTAGACCCCGAAACATCCTCCTAAGTCTGCAGGGAGCTGAGAAGCAAATCCATTTACATAACGGGGTTCCCAAAAGACTCTGCACCAGGAACCTCTGGAATCCTTCACTAGTTCTCCCAGCTTGTGGAATAAAGTCCAACTTAGCACGTTAACCCAGTGCATGGAGCTCTGTAGATGTTGGTTGACTGTCCACTACTTCTCTCCCCAAGTAGTGGGAGATCACAGCCTGGCTCCTGGCTCACAGTGAATATTCTAAAATTCCAGATTCCCTTTAGTTCCCCCACACAGGAGTGGGGAGCTGATATGGTTTGGCTGTGTCCCCACTCAAATCTCATCCTGAATTTTAGCTCCCATAATTCCCACATGTCATGGGAGGGACCCTGTGCGGGGTAATTGAATCATGGGGGCAGGTCTTTCCCATGTGGTTCTTCTGATAATGAGTAAGTCTCATGAGATCTGGTGGTTTTACACGGGAAAGTTCCCCTGCACAAGCTCTCTTGCCTGCTGCCATGCACGATGTGACTTTGCTCCTCCTTTGCCTTCTACCATGATTGTGAGGCCTCCCCAACCATGTGGAACTGTGAGTCAGTTAAACCTATTTCCTTTAGAAATTACCCAGTCTCAGGTATGTCTTTATTCATAGCGTGAGAACAGACTAATACAGGAGCTATGGTTACTTTTTTTTAATTTGCACAACTTTTTTTATTTACCCCCCAATTTAATCATTGCTTTCTTTTCATGTGCTTAGTTTCTAGGTGTGAATTGTTAATTCTACCCCCAAATCCCTGCTAATTGTCTAAATTTCCTCCTTCTGTGCTCAGATATATCTAGCATTTCATCTTTTAAAATAATTCTCTCCTGAAACTGTAGGCAAGAGAAAACAATCAGACCATAATGATGGCTCAGTTGTGGATATCATTTGCATGGTCAAAAGAATGCAAGCTGTGAAGGTCAATCCAATGGACATTATGATATAATCATGTTGACAGGATGAGGCACTGAAAGAATGCATGAGGGTGAGAGACAGCTACACCCACATCATTCACAGATGAGACAGCATCTGATAATGTTGAAAGCTGAGAAGTCAACAGACATGATATGGGCAAGGGATTAGAGATATGGAGATGCATGCCAAAAGAATCAACTAAAAGAGTTGAAAGTGATTGTTCCGGGGAAGAAGAAATGAAGAAAAGGTGGAGGGTTGTAGTTTTTCATGACCTATCTTGGAAAACAATGTAACCCTTTAAGTGTAGGAATAACTATGAAAAATATATATCTAATTAAGTTATCACCGATAAAAGTAGTGCCACGGGTAAGAGCAGATGATGGGAACAGCCCCAACACTTACCAGCTGGCAGGCTCACATGCTTAACTCATGTGTTCAGTAAGTGCGTATCAAGTCCCAGGTTGTGTCAAGTGCTCTTCTAGGTGTTGGGGACCCAGAGTGAACACCATCAATTCTGGCTACTGTTCAGTTCTAGTCCCTGCTCCTTTGGGTTCCTGACCTTAACCTAGCCCTTCTGGCTCCAGCCTTCACCTCCATCTGGTCACACTGGCTGAGTCATCTGTACCTGTTCTGACTCATTGCTTAACCTCTCCCAGGACTCACAAGATGAAGGGACCCATGACCCCATGACCTCCCTGGGGAACCCCACACCCTCTCATGGGCATCTCCCTTCCCCCTGAATGACTGCTAGGACATGGGACTGGCCCCTCCTTAAGTGTACCCAACAGCAGATGCAAAAACCAGCTGATAGAGAAGAGAAGCAGCCCCAGTCATGTAAATGGTGAATCTGACCCTGTTCTTGTGCAATTGACCAGACACATCGACCCTTCCCTCTTGCCCCATCCCTGCTTCTGAGTGTCACCCCCCCACCTTAAGGCATGCTTCCTCTAGGAGACTTCAGCTATCCTGGGATGGTTAAAGGCCACACAGTGAGCCCACCCAGCTCTGCCTACCCTCCCATGGTGGCTCTCCCCACACTATGTAACAGCTCTTTACTTGATCTGTCATGTTTCCAGACTATACCTGAGCTCCCTGAGGCCAGGAGCAACACCTGCCTTGTCCACTCCACTTTCCCAATACCTTCCCTGGAGCCTGGTGTTCAACAAGTATTTGCCCAGTGGATTAATTTGTGGGCAGACCCTATTGGGGCCCTGTGAGTTGAGTTAGAGTGATGTGTGCCTGAAGGCCCACGCACAACCAGCCAGAGTCTGTCAGCTCCTGCCATAAACTCAGAACTCAGAACCCTCAACCCTCAAGATTGTCCTCAGCTACCAGTCCAGCGCCTGCCACTCCTCCACCCATCCTGCCCGCCCCTGAGTTCACCATCTGAACTCCTAGGCACATCTGCTCCCCCCTCTCAGCAGTCCAAATAGGCATTCCTTACCTCCAACCTCATTTTCCCTAGGACTTTTCTTGAAAACATTCAGCCCAACAGAAAAACTGAAGAAAAGTACAACCAACTCCCATATCCTCTTCATTCGATCACTATTAATGTTCTACACATTTTCTTTGTGTATGTGTGTGCTGGGCAAAGCATTTGAAAGTATTTTGGCCTTCATCCTAATAATATGGGCATTCCCCTATATAATCACATAAGAAATTTCACAGTAAATTGGTAATTCCATCTAATATATCATCCATGTTCAAATTTCCCCATTGCTCCAGCAGTGTCCTTCACAGTTTTATTTGAGTCTAAGACCAATGAAAGTCCATGCATTGAATCTGATGGTGATGCTCTCCAACCTCTCTTAGTCCAGACCCCTGTACTCAAACTGTGGTCGTCACAATAGCAGCAGCAGTATCAGCTTCGATATTGTTAGAAAGGCACAACCTCAGTCCACCCCCTGACCTTCTGAACCAGAGTTTGCATTTTAACAAGATCTCCAGGGAATTTGTATACATCTTAAAGTGTAAGAGCTCTTCCTTGAAAAACACACACATACATATATATACACGTACATACATATACACTCATACCTACATGCATACACATGCATATGCTCACATACATGTATACACAAACATATGCATATACCCACATACCTATACATACATACATGCATATACACACATACATACACACATATACACACATATATACACATACATATACACAAACACATATATACACATGCACATACCTACACACATCATACATATACACACACATAAACCTACACACACGACACACACATCTATACCCTTTTTATTTCTTGTGGCAGTGGCTTTTTTTGTTTTTTCGAAGAGTCCGAGCCAGTTGTCTCATGGAATGTCCCACATGGGAATCTGTCTACTTGTTTCCTTGTGATTAGATTCAGAGCAACATTTTTAGTGAGAAAACCGTGTAGATGATGTCTTCAACTTATTACTGTATCATAGAAGAAAGCTCATAATGTCAGATGTCCTGACTTTTGGTGATGCTACATTTGATCATTTAGTTAAGATGGTGAATGTCAGGTCTCACCACTGGTAAAGGTCCATTTTTTTCCTTGTAATTTCTAGTTAACATGCGGGGTGATGCTTTGAAACCATAAGGATATACTGTTCCCCAGCACCTTTCACCTGACAGTTTCAGCATCTTTTATGCTCCTTGCTTGAAGATATTATTGCACTGGAGGTTGAAAAATGATAATTTTCTCATTCTGTCTACATTGATTAGTTGGCATTTTTCTGTAAAGAAGAGTTCCTCTCCTCCCCCATCCCTTCTCTCTCTCCCTTTTTCTCTTTCTCTTTCTCTCTCCCCTAGTCTATTATCAACCATAGACTCATGAATACAGTATTGTTCTGTTTGACACTCAAAAATTGATCTAAATTTGGCCTGTGGGAGCCCATGCAAGCTGGCAGCCATGTGCCTTATTCCTCTCTGCATGTCTAGTAGCTCTGCTACTCTGGGCAAGTGACTTCATCTCTTTCTCAGTCTCTTCTCTGGAAGTTAGATAATGTAACGATTGACCTTGATAGGTTTTTTGTAAGATGAAATGAGTGAGCACATGTGAAACATTTGGAACTGTGCCTGCGACGCGCTAAAGCCAATGTAAGTGCTTGTTATTACATATTCTTATCATCTTTATCATGATGATCATCACAACCACCACCATCACCACCTCCCAGCCCAGGCTTTGGCATGGCTAGAGCTCCACAGGCAGCCGAGGGAGGAAGGGATGGAGGAAGAGAGAAAGGGTAGAGTAAAAATCTTTAAGAGGAGAGATGATAAGTCAGCAACCCCTGGAAGCCCCTTCCTTCCCACCCTTCCTCCCCACCCTTCCTCACTCCCGTGCTCATGACCACTTGTTTGCTAATATCCAGCCTCCAGAGTAGGTGTGAAGCCCATCCTATCCCCTCACCCATGGAGAAATATTTGGTGAACTGAACTAACACAGGGCTGTTAGATAAACCCGAGTTCTGGCTGACGAGATGTGTGCTCTTTCCCATCTGCTGCCTTCTAAACAATGCTGGTCTTATTATTTCAAACGACACGCAGTTCTCTCTGTAAATCTGCTTGTCATGCCAATTCAGATTTTATGTAAGTGCATTTCTCATTTCATTTTCCTCTGCATACAAGTCACTGATGCAAGGCAGCTAAACCCCAGGTCTGCCACACTCCCTGAAGGATGACCTTGGCCTAGTCTTCACTTCCTTGACCCCAGAAGGCACCTTGGTTCTCATTACAGAGACCATGAGGAGTCTCTGAAAGTTCGGGGGCAGGGGTGGCAAATTATGAAACAAGAACAACAGGAAGTTGGTGCTTGTTGAAGCTGGCAATGAGTGTATGAGAGTTGGTTGTATTATTCTCCCTAATTGCATATGTTTGAAATTTTCCGTAATAAGAAGTTGAGAAGGAAAACCTCTAAGAGCTGGGCATCTGGGCTGAGTTTTGCAGGGTGAATAAGAGTTTCTGGTCAAATAAGGAGCAGAGGAACAATCCAGACAGAAAGAGATGTCACAAGAGTAGAGCCCAGAGCTGGGCAGTCTAGTGGAAGATTATTCTATTTCACCCTAAAATCGTGAAGTGTGATTCAGTTCTGGTACTAACCACCCATAGTGCAGACCCCAGAAGCTAAGGGCTCAGTCCTCCACAAGACTGTCTTTACCTCAGACACCAGCTCAAGTGGGGTCCCACATCACCTGCCCTTCTGACCAACTGGCTACAAATGTGAAGGCTCCTAGTATTCCCTTCAGATTTGATAATTCACTAAAATAGCTCACAGAACTCAGGAAAGCACTATACTTATTACTACAATTTTATTATAAAGGATACAAATCAGGACCAGCCAAACAACAAGGTGAGACCCAGGAAGGTCTTGAATATAGAGCTTTCGTGCCCTCTCCCTGTCCATCTACCCACTCATCCATCTATCTGCCCACCTATCCATCCATCCATCCATCCATGCATCTATTCACTCATCCATCCATCCATCCATGCATCTATTCACTCATCCATCCATCCATCCATCCATGCATCTATTCACCAATCCATCCATCCATCCATCCACCTATCCATCCATCCATCCACCTATCCATCCATCTATCCACCTATCCATCCATCTATCCATCCATCCATCCACCTATCCATCCATCTATCCACCTATCCATCCACCTATCCATCCATCCCTCCATCCATCCATGCATCTATTCACCAATCCATCCATCCATCCACCTATCCATCCATCCATCCACGTATCCATACCTCCATCCATCCCTCCATCCATCCCTCCATCCATCCCTCCATCCATCCATCCATCCATCCGTGCCTTCTCCCTGTAGAATCAGGGCCTGTCACTCTCTGGCCCATCAGTGTATTCACCAACAAGGAAGCTCCACTGAGCTTCAGTGTCTACAGTTTTTATTGGGGTTTCATTACATAGACATGATTGATAACTCAATCTCCAGCCTCCCTCACCTTACTGGAAGTAAGGCTGGCTCCAAGCTCCAATCTAACCACCTGATTGGTCTTCCTGGTGACCAGCCTCCAGCCCAAGTCATCTCATCTCAGCATAAACTCATGTGTGATCCAAGGGGATCCTGCGTAACAAAGATACTCCTATCACTAAAGAAATCCAAGAGTTGGCCAGGCACGGTGGCTCTTTGGTTGGCCCAGCACTTTGGTAGGCTGAGGCAGGTCCATCACGAGGTCAGGATATTGAGACCATCCTGGCCAACTTGGTGAAACCCTGTCTCTACTAAAAAATACAAAAAAATTAGCCAGGCATGGTGGTGTGTGCCTGTAGTCCCAGCTACTCAGGAGGCTGAGGCAGGGGAATCACTTGAACCTGGGAGGCAGAGGTTGCAGTGAGCTGAGATTGCACCACTGCACTCCAGTCTGGCGACAGGCAAGACTCTGTCTCAAAAAAGAAAGAAGGAAAGAAAGAAAGAAAGAAAGAAAGAAAGAAAGAAAGAAAGAAAGAAAGAAAGAAAGAAAGAAAGAAAGAAAGAAAAAAGGAAGGAAGGAAGGAAGGAAGGAAGGAAGGAAGGAAGGAAGGAAGGAAGGAAGGAAGGAAGGAAGGAATCCAAGAGTTTTACAAGCTCTGTACCAGGCACCTAGGGCTAAGACCAGACAAATATTGTTTTACACAACAAAGGTACAAGGCGACAGAGAACACTAGGCAACAGGCACATGCTGAGTTTCCCATCTACACCTCTGCTTCTCTGGGTGCTCTGATTTGTGCTATCACCTGATTCTCAAGACATCACTGTAGAATATATGTGCAGGGGAGGGAGAGAGGAAGGGAGGAGAGAGAGAGAAATGGAGAAAGAGAAGTGGAGAAAGTGACAGAAAGTAGAAGAGAGGGGAGAATGAAAGGAATGAAGATAAGGGAGATGGCAGAGAGAGGGAAAGTGGGGGAGATAGAGTGGAAGAGAATGAAAAGAGAGCAGGAGGAAAGAGACAGAGGAGGGAGAGAAGAGAAAGATTTTAACTGCATTTTACAAGAAACTGAGCTCCAGAGAGGATGAATGTCCAATTCAAAATCATATGAAAGAAGCAGCAAGACTCAAATCCAGGTGAATCATATTCCAACATGTGCTTATTCTGGTCTGGAGAAGAGGGCAAAGTAAGGATTTTATATGAAAATAATGAAGTTTCTGAGACTTTATTCTGATGGGTAATAAGAATCCGCAGAGGCTTGTAAACAGGGGAACGCAGTAACAGCTGCACCTGCAGCTCCATAGGACATGGACAGGAGGGAGGCAGAGAGAGGTGGCATGACAGAAAAAAAGAGCCAGGTCTAAAGGGGCAGAGATGAGGCCCCACCTAGAGGATTCATAGGGAAAGGCAATGGGAGACAGAGCAGGGACAAGGGATGGGCTGCTGGCTGACCCGTTTACATTTAGAAGCATGAGCCCTGGCCGGGCATGGTGGTTCACACCTGTAATTCCAGCACTTTGAGAGGCTGAGGCAGCTGGATCACCTGAGGTCAGGGGTTCAAGACCAGCCTGGCCAACATGGTGAAACCCTGTCTCCACTAAAAATACAAAAGAATTAGCCAGGTGTGGTGGTGTGTGCCACCTGTAATCCCAGCTACTCAGGAGTCTGAGGCAGGAGAATCCCTTGAGCCCAGGAGGCAGAGGTTGCAGTGAGCCAAGATCATGCCAATGCACTCTAGCCTATGCGACAGAGTGACATTCTGTCTTAAAACAAAACAAAACAAAACAACCACAATAAAAAACAAAGAAGGATGAGGCCTTCCCCAGCCATGTAAACACAAGTTGGCTTATTATGTTATACAATATCCAGCCTCTGCTTTCTGCACGTGTATGTCAGACAATTCTGCTTTTATGCAAATTGCTGTGTAATCCTTTCATCATCTAAGACATCACTGCTGCTGAATCCACCTGGTCCTCCTATCCCCCTGACAGTCTATACTAGTCATCCTACAGCAAAGAGGTCTATGGGCATATCCCCCCACCTTGAATTGCCAAATGAAATCTACCAAGAACCAAGTGGCTTGAGGATTTTGCACACTGTCCCAGGCAGGTCAGGCAGAGCATTCAGGGGCAGCCCAGCCTGTCTCCTTTAGAGAGCCACACCTCCCTCATGCTGCTGGGTTCTGGAGAGAATGTTGGGGACAGCACACCCTACACACGCTTGCTACAGTGCAAGGCTCACATCCAGCCACAGCCACATGTGGCTCTTCATCCTCCAGCAACAGTGATGGGTCCAAGGGCAGCCAATCAGAATCATTGCTTGGAAGGAAAGCTGTCCTATTTCTGTTTGGGTTCATGCCAATCACATTCTATAAAGGTATGAAGGGCATCCTCCAGGCAAAGGCAAGAAGGGATTGGGGGTGAAAGCAGAGGGAAATAGAGAAGGAAAGTGAGAGAGATCACAATGTATATGAGGCCCTGGCTCAACCCCTGACCTTTCAAGTTATGTGAATCAATTATTCTGTTTTTCTTCAAGATAGTTATAAGCAAGTTTATTTCACTGGAGACGGTCTGCTAATCTATGGCATTGCTTTGAAATAGGTCATTTTCCATTTACTATTGTTGTTAGTAATTATCAGTAGCGGGCAGTGGCTCACACCTGTAACCCCAGCACTTTAGAAGACTGAGGCAAGAGGACTGCTTGAGGTAGCAGTTCAAGACCAACCTGGATAACATAGTGAGACCTCATCTCTACAAAAAAAAAATGTTTTAATTAGCCAGGTTTGGTGATGCATGCCTGTGGTCCCAGCTAGCCAAAAGGCTGAGATGAGAGGATGGCTTGAGCCCAAGAGTTGGGCACTGCAGTGTGCTATGATTATGCCACCATACTCCAGCCTGGATGACAGAGGAGACCCTGCCTCAGAAATAAACAACAACAAAAAAAAACTATCAGCAGCATCCACTGGACTGTGCATCCAGGCAGCGAACTATTGGCTGCATTTGTCATTTTATTCCATCCTTGTTTAACCTGGAGAGATGAGCAGCAGTATTTCTTTTCTTTTCTTTGTTTTTTTTTTTTTTTTTTTTTTTGAGAGAGAGAGTTTTGCTTTTGTTGCCCAGGCTGGAGTGCAGTGGTGTGATCTCGTCTCACCGCAACCTCCCCCTGCCAGGTTCAAGCGATTCTCCTGCCTTAGCCTCCCGCGTAGCTGGGACTCCAGGCACATACTACCACGCCCAGCTAATTTTCCTATTTTTAGTAGGGACAGGGTTTCATCATGTTGACCAGGCTGGTCTTGAACTCCTTGCCTCAAGTGATCCACCCGCCTCAGCCTCCCAAAGTGCTGGGATTACAGGTATCAGCCACCACACCTGGCCAGTATTTCATTTTATAGATGAGGATACTAACACTTGGACAGGTTTAGTGAATTGTTCCCAGATTCTTACCTTCTCAGCTTGTAAGTGATAAAGCCACTATGCAGATGGGAAAACTAAGGACTGGGGGAGAAAGTGATCTACTCAGTGTCACAGAGCAAGTCAAACTAGCAGCAGGATGCAAACTCAAAACCCTGAGTTCTCAGTCTAGTGCTCTGTTGGTCAGATCTGAACTATTTCAACAGACCAAAGGAACTCTCCAAGAAACAGGATATGCCATTAGGCTGACTGCTATTCTGCCTTCCCGGATCCTCCCATTCACGTTTTAACCAATGTCAGGGGCTTAGAGGAAGGGCACATTCAGGATCCATGGACTGGACAGAAGTGTTTTTACTTTGTTTGTAGAGTGGCGTAACAATTTGATTCAATACCTTACAATTGTGAGATTGCACACACAAATCTGGGCTATATCTTGGCAGCAGATTCCACTGGGCTTGGTGATGGATTGAATGTGGGAGTCTGGACCCAGACTGAGAGCAGAGTGTCAACCAAACACAGTAAGTCCACCTGAGTCCCTCCCTCCCTGTCCCTGTTTCCATTCAGCAAATTGCTTTTGGCATTTCTACTACATGCCTAAGATCTGAGACAGCCAGAAACAAAGATGACACAGCCCTAGCTCCCAGATGATGCCTATGACAGGCAGATGTTTTTCTCCAATACTGCCATGTAACAAGTCCAGACTCTCAGTGGTGCAACATCATTTATTGCTTTTAAGTCTGTAGGTTTACCGTTCTGGCTTTGGGGAAATGGGGCAGGTTTGGGTCTGCTCCATGTCTCTCTCCAAGACCAACAGCAAATAGGGGCATTGTCTTCTCATAGCAAATGGCAGAATTGCAAGAGTCTGAGCAAAACTCCACAAATACAATTAAGCCAGACACAGTGGCTCAACCTGTAATTCCAGCACTTTGGGAGGCCAACGCGGGAGGATCTCTTGAGCCCAGGAGTTCAAGACCAGCCTGAGCAACATAGCAAGACCCCATCTCTACAAAACAATACAAAAATTAGCCAGGTGTGGTGGCTCACACCTGTAGTCCCAGCTACTTGGGGGGCTAAGGTGGGAAGATCATTTGAACCTGGGAGGTCAAGGCTGCAGTGAGCCATGATGGTGCCACTGCACTCCAGCCTGGGTGACAGAGTGAGACCCTGTTTCCAAAAAAAAAAAAAAAAAGAAAGAAACAAAACCTGCTTTTGCCACACCTACTAGCATTTTCTTGGCTAAAACAAGTTTCATGGTCATGTCCAAAGTCAATGAGAAATGAGACTGAGATAAGTACACTACCTTTCCTATAGATATTGCAAAGTCATATGGCAAGGGGGTATGGATATATAATACTATTATATGAGAAGGGAGTAAAGATATGGTACTATTCAGTATTCATAATGGATCAGTCTTTTAAGTCATTGATTTGTCACTGTGCCGGGCCCTGGGGGAAAGGAGGTTGGAGAAGCAATAGAGTGGACTGATGTCAGTCTCTGCGTTCAGCCAGAACACACCTGCCACTGTTAAATAGAGAATAGGAGATCGCAGTGGAAAACGCACTGGAGAGAGTGGAGCAGGTTGCATGCCCTAGCCTTTGAAAGGCGGAGAACAGCCACGCTTGGTGGTTCTGGGACTCACGGCCAGAGGCAGGTGTCAAACGTCAAAGAGCCAGCTCCTCTTACTACCAGAGAGCAAGTCAAGGCTAATGAGGAGGAGGCCCAGGAACAGGCCCTGGTGGGCAAATGCAGCTGGCTCCACCAGAGGCAGTTCTCACTAATTGTGCTTCTTTGGCAGATGACTCACCAAACAGAGGACTCAATCCCAAGCCCAGTGAGGGTCCAGCAGCCTTCAGGCCAGGGCCTTGGAGGCAGGCTGAGCACTGGGCAGCCAGCCAGACCAGATTCTGCTTGAAAGTGCCTGAAAACCTCCAGCCTGAGTCGCTTAGGTTCTGAAAACTCTGCCTCAACTCACTTCAAGCCTAGGTTTCACTGGAGAAAAGTTATGTGATGAGAGGAAGGAGGAAAGGAAAGATAGTGACTGGAAAAGAATTTTTACAAGTTCACAGAGTGGTTCTTTGAAGGGGTGGAATCCTTGCTGGATGTGGTTCTTCTGCACTACACAGGAGACCATCCTCCTTTCTACCCACCCCTACCCATGACTCTTTAGAAAAGCCTGGCAGAGGGTCCTTCATAATAGCATCCTTGCTTCCTCGGTGAAATTCACCAAAGCAGTGACTTATGTCTCCATTAGCTGCCAAGACACATCCAGGTGCCTCACTTGGGGCTCTGGTGGCAAACCTGGGGTGGAGAAATAAGCTTCCATCCATTAAACTGGCCCATGCAACCAGGAAGTCTCACCCATGCCAGGCTTCAGGACTCAAATCAGCTTGAGCATATGCTTGGGAAGAAATGCATAATCAATTTCAAGGTTGTGCCCTCATCTCCTAGATTTGAAAATCACACAGATGATCCAAGTTCATGAGAATAGCAGACATGAACAAACCTACTTCCTACACTTTACAGATGGGGATACTGAGGTTTTGGGTTCAAGTAGGTCCTCAAATATTAATTTTTCTAATAAGAAAAGCAAACAAAATGAGGATTTATTTCTGGGCCAGATGCTATGCCAAGGATCAGGGCAGCTGCCAACACTTGCCCATTTGTAAGGGACCTGGGACAGTACACATGGCTTGGTGAGCAGAGTGTAGGCCGGATTTCAGCCCCCGTTTGCTGCTCAGCCAGGTTCTCTTAGGCAGTGTGTGACAGGCACAACTGTACATGGCAGCCCTACTCAGCACTCTCCTTATGAAGAAGACACTATTTGTAGCATCAATTTAGAGACAAGAAAAATGGGGATTAGAGAAAGTAATTTGCCCAACTTTATGTAACTATAACATACAAGTCTCTAGAGTTTGTGATCTTAGAAAACAGAATAACACAATCGTTATCTGCCTCACTCCATTTTGTTTTTGGAGCAGCCAAATATTTTATTGGTTTAGGGTTACTTGGCAAAAAAAAAAAAATTGGGTTTCTAGGAATGGTTAATAACATATTAACTAACACAATGTCAAAGATCTAGTTGTATGTTTAGAAGCACAAAATCATGATGGGCAGATCTAGGGGAGACATTTCATCCAGTTTCACAGCCTCCTACCCCACACCAAGAATTTGAGAAGTGATTTGCCCAAGGTTTCACCTGGAGTCAGGGGCTGAGCCAACGCTGGAACCCAGGCCCTGACACTGAGGCCAGTGGTTCCCATTCCACCAGGCCAAGTATGGATGCCCTTCCAGCTTTGTGCTGTGTCTGGAGACAGGGTAGGCAGAACAGGGAAGGGAAAGTCCAAGGCAGCCCCTCTAGAGTCCAAATCCTTAACCAAAAGCTCAGGACCAGGGCTTGGAAGGAAAAGGGCTGAAACAAGAACCACTGTATGGGCCCTTGCCAACTTACTGCCCTGCTCTGTCCCTGAGATGAAAAGGCCACCTCATTCCACAACCGTATTCTAGGTTTTCATAGGCAAGAACCCAGCCACAGCTCTCTGCACAGCAATGCATTCTTACTGTTACATAAGGGAAGGAGTGCTCTACCAAGGGAAGCTCCCACATTGTCTTCTCCCATCAGCCCTTAAACAGACCCATTACCCCGAGAAAAACCAAACGGCCTGTAATGCCCTACTGCACAATGCACCATGCCTCTAAGCCTTTGCCCGTGCTGTCACCTCTGCTGTCCCCACTTCCTCCTGATGGCATTCTTGGCTTGCGTAGGTCCTAGGGATCCCCCAAGACTCAGCACGGGAAGTACCCCTTCTAGGAAGGCTACTGTAATACCTCCCACCTTGTGCTCTCAACACATGAACTCCTGAACTAAATGTCTTTCCTTATGGGCTCCCAAAATGCTTTCCTTTCTCACTCATTGAATGAGATATTGTGACTGTTTCTTTCCCCTCATGGCTTGTAAAGGACAGGGACCATTTTATATTATATTAACACTAGGAATCATATAGCCCTTGTGCACTGCACACTGTATAATAGATGCTCAATAAACATGATGAACGAATGAATGAATGAATGGGGAATGAATGAGTAAATGAATGGGGAATGCTTATTAAGCACATGAAGAGTAGATGTGGTAAGTTTTAAAGTGCTGCCCCACTGCCAAGGATAGCCACAGCCAACAGTGGGTGCTTAATAAAACTTAGTTTGAATACAACTAAAAGGCCAGCCAGGACCCCCAGATGGCTGAGGGCATCCTGATGGTGCCTCCAGCCATCTGGACTGTGAACACCATTAAGCACATCCATCAATTCAGCGGCATCTCTGGGCCTCAGCCCAGAAGGAGTTCATGCACCCACGGCCTATGGTCCTGCAAGAATAATGATGAGGGAGGAAGAGTAATAAAGAGAGGATGGTGGAATAACTAAGCAGCCACCAGGACATTTACCGGAGCCATGGGGAGCCCCTGGAACCTCAGACAGGACCTGGAGAAACGCACCCGCAGAAATCAGGAGGGCTTGTCAGAAACCAATGGCACACACAGAAGTCAAGGTTAGAAGGGACTGTTTTTCTCCCGATGACTTCCAGGTACTTCAGAGAGGGGCCATTACGATGATTCATAGCCAGAGAATCCCTCAGGGAGACTGCCTCCTCTTGAGGACAAAATATTAAGCCATCGGTCAAATTTAAACACCCTCCCATCAGGAATCTTGTTGAGGATAAAGCACTGTGATTCTACATCATCCACAGCTTAAGACCTAGCAGAGGAGGGGAGGCACAAGGAAAGGTCACTGATGGAGGAGCTTAGGTTGGTGCTCAGGTGGAATGGCTGATTTTAGGAGGGCACAGCTGCTACACCATCATCAGGGGGCCACCAGGCTACAGTTCCACCCCAGGGAAAGGCACTGAAAGGGACAAGAATTTGCTCTGAATGCCCAGTGGCCACAAGGAGCTGATATGTATCTCACCCATACCAGACACTGCGTATTGAGTTCCACCCACGTGTTTAATTTTTGGGACCATGCTCCTCATCTTCACACAAAGAAGGGGCCAGCATGCCCACTTTAGAGGCTTAGACTCTGAGGCACAGGGAGGATAAAACCCTGCCCTAACTGGCACATCTAGGAAATGTTGGGGGCCAAGATGTGAATCCTGCATGTGTTCCCAGTGTTCCTTGTCTGTCTTCTGCCCCACATCAGCTGTTTTCCCTGATCATTCTTTGTCCCTGGTGGTCAAGGCTAACCTATTCTGGCTCAGCATGGGTGGAGAGCCTCCAATGCACCAAGCACCTTATTCATTCTCTTGTTAGAACTTCATTGCTCTAGGCCAGGCACGTTGGCTCACACCTGTAATCCCAGCACTTAGGGAGGCCAAGGCAGGCAGACCACTTGAGGTAAGGAGTTCAAGACCAGCCTGGCCAAGATGGTAAAACCCCATCTCTACTAAAAATCCAAAAAATAAGCCAGGCGTGATGGTATGCACCTGTAATCCCAGCTACTAGGGAGGCTGAGGCAGGAGAATCGCTTGAACCTGGGAGGCAGAGATTGCAGTGAGCCAAGATCATGCCATCGCACTCCAGCCTGGGCAACAGAGCAAAACTCTAAAAAACTTTATTGCTCCATCATTCCTTCAACACATATTTATTGTTCCTACTGTGTCCCAACTTCTGTGCTGGGCATGAGGTAGGGGAAGAGTGATGATAGCATCTCTGAGGCAACTCTAGCTTTTTAAATGTTCAGGAAACCTCACTCTTCTGGTTGTTGGAGCAGTTCTGTGAAGTGAGAATGGCCATGTCCACTGGACAAGTGAGAAACTGAGGCTTAGAAGGGAGGGGGAAAAAACTGTATGTTCTCTACATGCCTGATGCTGTGCACGGAACTCAGCCTTCTTCATTCTGTGGATGGAGGAACTGAGCCATGGAGGTGAAGCAGATGACACAGAGGTCATAACTTCTAGAACTGGGGACTCAAGCCCACTTTTCCTGCCTCCTCCATCCACCATCTCTCAAATATGGAATTTTTAATTTGCTGTCACGGACTGAACTGTGTCCCCTGAAGCCCTCATCCCCAAAAAGACTGCTTTTGAAGATAGGGTCTTTAAGGAGACAATTATAGTTTAATGCGATCATAAGGATGGGGCCCTAACCCATAGGACTGGAGTCCCTATGAGAAGAGGAAGGGACATCAGCGTGCTCTGTCTCTCCACGTACACAGAAGAAAGGCCACATGAGAACACAGTGAGAAGGTGGCTATCAACAAGCCAAGAAGGGAGACCTCACCAGAAACCAACCCTGCTAGCAACTTGAATTTGGACTTCCAGCCTCTAAAACTCGGAGAAAATAAATATCTGTTGTTTAAGCCACTCTGTGGGGGTATCTTGTTATGGCAACCACAGCCAATTGATACAGCCACTTTCAAGGACTGGATTTCTTTTTGCCTGCTGGGTTCTTTTACAGCCCTCTCGCCCCCTTGTTTTCCTCATATCATGGCCAGCTTATTTACTCCATCTTGATGACGAGGCTTTTACTACCATCCAGTCTGCATGTGCCACAGGGATCTGTCCCTATTCCTGGAGCCCAGAGAAGGAGACTGCCTGAAGCCTTTATCAGGCCTAGCCACTTACGGCAGCGATGGGCAAATCTCTCATGAAGAGTAGCGATGTTACCTAGGACTAAGGATGCTGAGAGCTGGAACAGTGGAGGGGGCTGGTCCCAGACCACAGTGTCACTGCCATCAAGGTGGGACCATTTCCCATTGCAGAAGCCAGCAGACTCAGGGTCCACAGGCCTTCTGCCACCTCCCAGGCCACACGGTCTACTGAAAACAGTTTGGACTTGAGAGCCTGACCTGAGTTTAAATTCTGTCTCTGCCACTGGCTGAGAGACCAGTAATCAATAGGGCTTTTGGCCAACATCCCAGCGCTGTCCTCTCAGGCATGTGGTAAGAATGATCTTCCCACCTCCTGGGAGCTGAGTGTGGCCATGAGACTTGCTTTGACCTAAGAAATGAGAACTTTAAGGACCAATGCATTTTTTTTTCCATTTGGCATGGCAAACAGCAAAGTCTCAGATTGTGTCTGCTCCATCATCCTGGGTTCCTAAATAAGGAAAATGAGAAGAAAAACGCATAGCTGTCCTGCAATGGGTACATAGAATGATCCAGAAATAAGTCTTTGCTTTCGGCCACTAAGATTCTGGGGTTATTTGTTACTATAGCATAACCTAGCTCATCTTGACTGCTACAGTGACACTGACTAAATCACAGCCTCCTTGAGACTCAATTTCTGCACGTGTAAAATGGGGACAACTGTATCTCACAGTTTTCAAAGTACCATGCTTGGTACACTGCGGGCCTTTGACACGTCAGCTTGCTCACTCTCTTCTCTGCACTGTTTTCCCACAAGTCCTTCTCATGATGGGATTAGACATTTTGAGACATAATTTCTTTAGGTCAGATGTTTAGGCACAGACATCTATGTGTTCCTAGCGCCCTGTACTGGGCTGGCACCATGGCAGATAATCGGTAAATATTTATTATTAAGCAAATATACAATGATTAATCACTTACTGAGTGGTCGACTTTGTGCTGGCCACCAGAGACCAAAGTCTCTGATCATTTCTCTTGCCTTTCACCTTTCAGTGTAGGTATATTGTCTTTCTTCCCAGTCCAGGGTAGCACTTAATTCTAGCTCTCCTGGCTAGGTGGGCAAATCCCCTTCTCTCTTCTAGTAGTAGAATCCCCTCAGTGAGGCTCCTGCCCATCGATCTCTCAATCTCTGCCAAAACACTTTCAGCATTTGAGAGCTCACTACCTACAAAATGCGCTTCTAAAATTAGAATTACACGGCAGTAGGTTTGGCTCTGGACCAAGTCCATGAGCCCTTCCAGCAACCCTGCGAAGTATGTGTCATTGATGTCACCCCATCCTGTAAACAGGAAGCTAGGATACAGAAAGGAAATTGTCCAAGGTCACACAACCTTGGTGAGGTATGACTGTAATTTTCTAGGCACACATGCATGGTATGCATGCGATAAATATTATGGGTTGATTGACAGCTCCATCCCTGGGAGGGGGTTTCTAGTGACTCCAAATCTCTATGGAACCCCAACCCCAGAATTTCCAGTTTGGCTTTTGGGAATCTTAACAATGCAAACAGCCCTTCATCTCTATTAGAATGTAAATCTCAATAAATGATTTCCAATAACACAGTCCTTGCCAGGAAAGGAAGCATTCACACTGTTGCTCGTGCATACTATAGGTTAATATTTCAGGATGCATTAAATGTGTAAATGTTTAGAGAGTGGCAAAGTTCCAGTTGTGAGCCAAGTCACTTTACAGAAAAAAACGAGATGCTGAAGGAGAGTATTTTTAGACTTGGACCCAACCTGACACTACCCGTAAGTACTTTGTGTTCGTGGGCAGAGTATGCAATCCTGCTACTGATTTGCCAGAAAGGAAAATAACATGTTGGTTTCAAACAGATGTTCCTGAACCCTTGATGGAAGCTGATGACTTCAAGATGGGCTGACTACTTTGTGGCTTCTTTGGAGACAGTTGAAATTAAGATGGGATCTGGGGCATGACGGAGCACCAAATTTGCCAAAGATGTGCTGGAATAACTAAGCAACAGACATGGGTCAGATTAGCCGTGTGCTAAAGCCAAAGGCACATGCAGGAAACCGGAACATTTTCTTGGCCCTTGGAGGACACAGGAGGAACGCTGATGGGCAACATATTTTAAGTAAATATGAGATTGAACCATATAAAATTGCTGATATTTAATCTTTCTTGACCAAAAATATGGCACTTGGAGGTGTTTCAATCAGATATACACATAACCCCACATCCCCAGCAGCAGACACATAACTGTCTGCAATACAGACAATTGTCCACAATTTAGAACACCAGCCAAGTAAACTCTGGAGTTTCTGTGATGGAGTTAGACCCAGGTATTTTTGCCAAGATAGGAGAGGGAGCGGGGGAAAAGGCAGAAAAGCTATGAGTACACTCTGGGGGAACAGACCAATTAAAATCCCAACCAAGCTGTCTGAGCCTGGCACCTGTCAGCAGCTGGCATCACCATTGTCCTAGCACCTGAGCTGTGGAGCAGGGAGCCCCAGACCTACAGACAAACTGACTGGGTTAAGTCCTGATTTTACTCCTTTCAAGCTTTAGTGGGTTGAATGCTTACCTCCAAAAAGATATGTTCTTATCCTAATTCCCTGAACCTGTGAGTATTACCTTGTATGGTGTATTAGTCAGGGTTCTCTAGAGGAACAGAACAAATAGGAGATACATATATATATATAAAGGGGAGTTTATTAAGGAGTATTGACTCACACAATCACAAAGTGAGGTCCCACAACAGGCCATCTGCAAGCTGAGGAGCTAGGAAGCCAGTCCAAGTCCCAAAATCTCAAAAGTAGGGAAACTGACAGTACGGCCTTCAGTCTGTGGCCAAAGGTCCAAGAGTCCCAAAGCTGAAGAACTTGGAGTCTTGATGTTTGAGGGTAGTAAGCATCCAGCTTGGTAGAAAGATGGAGCCCAGAAAACTTAGCCATTCTAGTTTTTCCACATTCTTCTGCCTACTTTTTATTCTGGCCACACTGTCAGTTGATTAGACTGCCCACCCAGATTGAGGGTGGGTCTGCCTTTCCCAGTCCACTGACTCAAATGTGTATCTCCTTTGGCTACATCCCCACAGGCACACCCAGGAACAAAACTTTGCATCCTGTAATGCATTCAAGTTGACACTCGATATTAACCATCACATATGGGGCAAAAGATGTCCTTAAGTTAAGGACATTGAAGGAAAGGACTTAAATCCAATGACAAGTGTTTTCATATGAGACAGACAGAGAGAAGAGAAGGCAGCACACAGGACAAGGAGGAAGCAATGCGACTGCACAGGCAGAGGTTAGAGAATTTGATGTGGCCACAAGCCAAGGAGTGCCTGGAGCCACCAGAAGCTTGAAGAGGCAAGGAGCAGATTCTCCCCTAGAACCCCCAGAAGGAGTACAGCCCCACCAATACCTTGATTTTATACTTCTGGTCTCCAGAATTGTAAGAGAATCAATTTCTGTTGTTTTAAACCAATAAGTCATTTGTCACAGCAGCCACAGGAAACTTATACACGAGTCCTCTGCCTCAGTTTCCTTGTCTGTAAAATGGGATAAGAACTTCAGGAGATGGTGCACTGGAACACTTTAGCAAGGAATCTAGTATATACTAAGCACTCAATGAATGTAAGATGAAATAAGCTAACCACCACCGGGACAGAGAATTGCATCAGACCCAAGGAAACGAAGATAGTTGCTGCCGTGTGTGTGTTTGGAGCTTCAAAGATGTGAAAAGGTGCAGTGTTCTTGAGACCTGTCTACCTTGCCCCAGCAGTAGTTCCTCAAGTCACAAGTGGGAGCCAAGAGCCCTTCTCAGATAACTCAAACAACACCAGCAAAAACTACTTCTGTTAAAAACAATTTTTGAAAGTATTCAGGAAGAGTCCGTTTTCCTTACAGAACTGCATATTGGACACAATTTAAGCAATCGGGAACCTGGCATTTTGAGCTTGTTCAACCACTGAAAAAGTATCAAAAATACAGTTTAAAAAAAATAGCACACAGGGGAAGAAAATGGTTATTAAAAATGCTTAAGAGCCTTCCTGAACTTCAAATGGGCTCTTCACAACAATAATACTGATGATTTAAGGGAAAAAATGAATCAAGATTCTATTGATTAAATGTTCCTTAAATTATATGTGGGTTTTAAAATGTGTGGCAGTATGCAAAGCACGTTGGAGGTAAAACGTTTGAAAAAATCACCCAAGACATTTAAAGAATTTGAATGTAGCTGCAGCTTCAGCCCCAGGAGGGAGTAGCCTGGGCTCCAAAGAAAAGAAGGACCATTCAAGAGCATCTATGACCCAGGCCAGTAGTGCCTAATTCCAGAGCCCCGATGGCAAGGAGGAATGTCTGCTTCCTGCTGCCATGGCCCTGGTCTCCCTAACTCCCTTGCCATGGCTTCATATACACAACCTCAGCCCATCATTCATTCCAGAAACACGTCTTGAGCACCTCCTAGGTACCATGCCCTGTGCTCGGAGCCAGGGGAGATGCTAATGTGGCCACAGATGTGAAAACACTCATTATGATTCAGGGGGTTGATAGCCATGAAATGAAGGACCCACTGGGATAGTCCCTCCCCCATCCAAGGAGATCAGGGGGCTTCCTGGAGGAAAGGAAATCGACGATGAGATCTGAAAGGTGAGCCAGGATGCAGAGAGAATGCAAGGGAAGAGAGAAATTCACACAGCAGGCAGGGGAGTGGCACATGCAACATCCCAAGGTCAGAGGCACAGGGCATTTAAGAACAAAAGCAATGAAGCCAGGCCTGCTTCAGGGCCCTCCATCTGGGTCACGTGGTCAACCTCCCCTCAGTAGCCATGGACTCCACTTCCCACAAGACTCTGGGCTCTGCTCACCCAGTGGCTTAGTCTCTTAAATTCCTGAGTGAGAAACTCATCTTCCCTCCTCCCCCCAAGAATCCCACTGGCTCACCCCAGACCTCATGGTGGGGACACTCAGGCAGCACGCAGGGAGGCCTGAGGTACATATGGAAACGTCGCAGTTTGGAGGACAAAGCATCTCTCCAGCAACCTGGCCCTCTCTATGTGATGGGATTCCCTCTTCCTACTGCAAGTGGTGTCAGTTCACAAGTTCTGTCCACCCCTTCACACCTCCCCACCCCACCAGTGCAGGCTGAGCTGTGGTTTTCCTCTGCCTCCTCTAACCCAACCTATATGGAGCTTCAGAGGAAGAGAGCCTGAACGTAAAACCCTTGGGAACTGCTGAAGGAAAAGATGGAAGCCTGGGGGCCAGGATCCTTTCCTCCCCCATTAGTCCTCATTGTGAACAGGGACCATTCCCTCCTGGCCCTGGAAGTAGCCTCTGGAGGCCCAGCAATATCCTGATGCAAAGGCAAGAGCAGCTCTCTCCCCTGGGCAACATTCTTCATGCACTATCAGGATCCCAATTCAACCCCTTCCACTATGAGAAGCACAGGAGCAGGGACCCCATCAATTTTGGCTTATCTTTGTTCCCCTCCAGGTGGCCCCATGCCTGGCACAAGAAAGTGCTAGTTACATGCAGTGAAGGAATGCATGAATGCATAGACATCCTGGTTACTATGCACTGGACCATTCATTATGGTCCTGAAGCTCACCATGACCTATGAGGCAGGAAGGACAGAGCCTCCTCAAAGACTCATTCAAAGCAGACTGGACCAAGATTTCACAGCAGTGAGAAGCAAAATTAGGAGAAGAGCTCAGGCCTCTGCGTCTCTGCATGCACACACCACCACAACCTGGGCCTCACTTTTCCTATCATGCTGCTGGCTCTCCAAATATAATCAACCTTTGGCTATATCAATCAGAGCACCCAGCAAGGCACCAAATGAGAGAAAGGGGAGGAGAAAGAGAAGGGAAAGAAGAAACAGCCTCAGCCCAAGGCTGAGCTTCAACAGCCTCAGCCCAAGCCCAACTTCTCAACCAAGAGAAGTTGGCTGCTGGTACTGAAGAATTACATATTTGATTTTAAGATATTATTCCCCCTTCTCTTCTCCTTCCACAAAGTAGTACATGGCCCATTTATATATTTAATTAGAGTGGATTAAAATTAATAACATCTTGAGTGGTTCCTGACCCTTCTTGAGATAATTGGAGACACCCTGGCTTGATAAGAAACCAGGAGAAAGAATTGGTGATCTAACCGACAGAGGCTGAACTTTTTCATGTGCATGTAATCAGTGCATCCCCTAATCACCCTCTGTATATCTTTTAACTAAGATAGGTATCCTTATGATGTGGAGTCAGGTCCTGTTCCCCAAGCTGCAGAGCTGAACGCTTGCCCTGGGCAGGCAGAGGGTTTAAAACCTATCCTGCCTGCATTCATCAACCAACATGTAGCTCTCATGGATATTTTAACAAATGTTTTAACAGATTTGTATTGCATTATTTGTTTCTATAGGTACAGATATTTTTAAACAAACATTTTGAACACTTACTAGGTGCCAAGGAATGTGCTACATCTACTCACATCCATTAACACATTCATTCTTCATCACAATGCCCTGCGGGAGTGAGGGGTGGTATTATTCTCTCCCACTTGACATTTGAAGGAACCAAGGTGGAAGATGGCACAGTGGGGGGAACTAGTTCCACCCAAGACATGGCTGTCATGAGCACCTTCATCTCAGGTTTTGATAGGACTTGTGTGATCGCCAATGCTCATTGCTCAAGCTCTGTTCTCAGCACAGCAGCTACAGGCATGGGTGACAGGTCTGAGAGGGGTCCCCCATGTTGTCTGAATATGTCTCACTTTCTCAGACCAAGGAATGAATGAGCAAGAGCTGAAGAATAAGCCACAACCACCCTGAGAAATCAGAGTGACAGATCCAGCCCAGCCAGGACCCCCCCTACCTCCCAGGCCTCTGCCAGCCACATTGCACACAATGGCCTGGTGGATGGGGATACAGCAGTGAATCCAGATCCTGCCCTGCCACTTCCTGTGGAGGCAGATGTGTGATCTTGGATAAGCCACCAAGGTGCACCCAGTGGCCACTTCTGCACTGATAAATGAGCAGGTTAATACCTGTCCAGCAGAGCTTTAATAATAACAAAGTCATCATTGAGTGCCTGACATGATATTCATTGTTCTGCTGATGAGGAAACAGGTTTGGAGTCACATGGTCATACGGAGAAACCCGTCTGTTTTCACGACACCTCCTGACTCCTCACAATGCAGGGCGCCAGATTTCCTGGCCCACAGGGAGGACAATGAGCTTTAAATAGTAATTGAGAAAGGAATTTTTGTACTTTCCTTTGGGTCTTCCTTAGAGGCCAGTAACAACCCCTTCCCCACCACCCCTGCCAGTACATCCCCACTCCAAGTCCTGATGCTTCTCTCCTTTTTCATTTGAGCAAAATGGCCCCATCACCCCCAAACCTCCCTCTCCTCCCTGCCTTCTGTCCTCCGAATGACAGATTAAAAGCACACCTGTATTTTCTGCAATGAGGACTACGCTCATGAGTGGGACAGCATTTTTGGGTCAAATTAGGTCAAGTCAGATCAGCAGCCTTGGAGCTGCTACAGCATTAGGTAACCAACTCAAGGCTGGTTCCGCCCGGAGCCATTTAATTTTGGGGAGGCAACATTTAGCTGACTTCAAAGAAGGGGGAAGCAAGCTTGCAGAAAGAGATTGATTTCGGCAAAACACAAATTCATACTTACTAAATGCCTTAACACTTTGGAATCAATTAAAATGAGATAGAGAAAAAGGCACAAAGAAATAGAGGATAACAGGAAAGAAAGAGGGCAGGGAGGAGAGAGGCTTACTGGGGAGCAGAACAGAAGGACCTCAATCCAAGGAGACGACTCCCTTGGGAAAGAGAGGAATCCTGGGGTGCTAAAGATTTCATTTTGTAGATCTGGGGGACTGGTGGTCATGGACCAAGGGTCAAGGGTTCCCAGTTAGGGTCAGAATCAGCTTCAAGGGCATGAAGGTAAGGGGTTAAACAGTCTAGACCCCCATATCCACAGGTTCTGATTCATTAGGTCTCTGGAAGACTGGGAATCTGCCCATCTAACCATCCACAGGATCCAGTGCAGGTGGTCTGGGACCACACTCTGCAAAGCAAGAACTAGACTAGAGAGATCATGCTGTGCCCCTGGTCACCATGGTAGCAGCAATGACCACAGGCATTGCTTATCCCTAGGATTACTGCAGGAAACCTGAAGACAAACAGCAAAAAGACCCTTGCATCAGCCCCTCCAGAGAAGATGAGGCCTTTTGGAGAAATCTTTAAGGGGAAGAAATCAGCAAAATTTGGGAGATGAGGTTGGTCAGAGAGATGGAGAAAGGGGTGGTCTTTGAAATCTCTCAGGCTCCTGGCTTGGGTAGCCTGCTTCCCAAGAAGCATGACTCAAAACAGGGCTGGACCACTTTGGAAGACAGTTTGGCAGTTTTTTACAAAAAACTAAACACACTTGCACCATATGATCCAGCCATTGTGCTCCTTGGTATTTACCCAAAAGGGTCAGAAACTAGCATACACACAGAAACCTGCACACAGGTTTACAGTGGCTTGAGTCATAATTGCCAAAACTTGCAAACAACCAAGATGTCCTTCAGTAGGTGAATAAAGAATCTGGGGTACATCCACAGGTGGAAGGAATATTACTCAGTGCTAAAAAGAAACTATCAAGCTATGAAAGGACATGAGGAAATGTAAATACATATTGCTAAGTGAAAGAAGCAAATCTGAAGATGTTACATACTGTGTGAATCCAACTTATGACATTCTGGAAAAGACACAATCATGGAGACTGTAAAAAGATCAGTGGCTCCCTGAGGCTAGCGGGGAGGGAAGAATGAATAGGTGGACACAGAGGATTTTTCGGGCAGTGAAACTACTACTTTGTTTGATACTGTAATGGTGGATACCCATCTTGATACATTTGTCCAAACCCATAGAATGTACAACATCAAGGGTAAACTCTAATGTAAATTATAGTCTTTGGGGGATAATGATGTGTGGATGTAGGTACATGTACCACTCTGGTGAGGATACTGATAGTCAGGGAGGCTGTGCCTGTGTGCAGGCAGTGGGTATATGGGAACTTTGTACTCTCTGCTCAATTTTGCTATGAACCTAAAATTGCTCTTTAAAAAAATAAAGTCTATTGAAAAAAAATAAAAACCAGGGCTGGAGATTGCCTCAGGTCCCATGAAATAGGGGAGTACTAGGGAGTCTAAGTGGTGAAACATAGGCAGGGGGCTAAAACTATTAGGGACATGGCAGGAGTAAACCCAAGCCACTGGCCAGGTGCCAACTTCTTAATGAGTGAGTGAAGTATGGTGGGGTAGATGGGTTGGGAAATCAGAACAACAAGTTCAGGCTCCATTTCTCTCCACCTCTCTGGCCAGTGCCGATGTTATTGCAAACAGAAGCAAGATCTTAACGAGAGAGCAGTCTCTCTGCACTGTTTGAAATTCTCAAAGATCCCTTAATCCCCCCAAAAGAAAACAGTTCAAACAGGTGCATAAACTAGCCAGTTAAACAGGAAGCCCCAAGCATCATTATTCTCTGGGTGAGGCCTCCTAATGCCCCCTTAATGCAGAATCTCCCTGCCTGCTCCTAATAAGGGCTTCTCTCCTTCATGAGAGTCCCATAAAATGCATAAATATTCCTCAAGGAACCAAGAGAGCTCCTAACAGTCTTTAATAGCTATCATAAAATGAAGGATAAACTGTATGAAAGGAGATTGGTCATGATAATAGTACAAGATACGTGAGCAATGAATTTCCTAACCCCTCCCTGGCTGAGTTTTTCTGTAGAAAGATATTGCCTGGAGTCAGGAGCCTGCCCGGAAGAGGCTGGGGAGGGGACAGCCAGTCTTTGGTCAGAGAATCCTGGACCAATTGAACTGGGAAAGCTGAGGTCTACAGATGGGAGAGGATGTGCCTAAAGTCATACAGCAAATGACAGACCCCAATCCAAAATGACCATGATTTCCTGTGGTCCAGATCGGGTGTATCCTAGGAATTTGCATTCTTCCTTTATTCCCTGGATGATCAAGATAAAAACTAGTGTATACTAACCAAGCCTGTGACTGAAACAGCTTTGGCCCTGGCTACACAGATTCCTCCAGCCCCTGTGGGGGCCAGACGCCAGCGTGTTGATGGGACCCACGGCCTGAGCACTGCTCAGAAACTGGAAAGGGACTAGAGAGCATGTTAATAAGGTAGGGATCAAAGACAGGACAAAGAGCTGAACATCCACAGACCAGGAAAACAAGGGTAGGCTCTAGACAGCTGTTTTCCAGAGTGGGTGCTATGATAGGCTTGCTGTGAACACCCCAGGGACATGAAGCCTGGGGAGGATGACTGCGTTGGCAGAAGAGCCCACAGCAGACAGATAGCAAAGTACCTAGCCCATGTCCTAGTATGTAACGGGAGCTCAATAAACAGCAGGTCTTGACAGGTGTAGCACTGAAGGTCTACAGAGGTGCTGCTCTGGCCAGGAACTGCTGATTATTGAGCTCATATTGTATGCCAGGACATGAGCTAGGGGCTTTGCATGTATAATGGCATTCAGTGCTAAAATTGAGTCTAACCACACTGACCCACAGATATAAGTATGCACTTAGGCTGATGAAATAATGTCCAAACAACACAGCCTGGATCCAAGCACTTGTTCCTGCTTCCTGCCTCTGCCCACTGGTCACCTAATTCTTAGGTTTTGCCTTATGGTCTACTGCCTCTTTTGTCTTGACTGTGGAATGGCTTCTTATGTTTGACCCTCAATAACTTCAGGACATAAGACTCCATGTTCCTCAGACTCAACCCACCCACTTGCCCAGCTATGACTCAGGGATTCCTATCCCAGGGCTTGCTTCACTTCCTGGGGTCCCAGCCCAGTCCATCCTGCTCATAGCGCATGAGGTCCAAGAAGCCACATTTCATGTTCCTCTGCCCATCCAGGTTGACTAAAAGCTGGCTATGAGAGGCTTCACAGCTGCAAGTGAGCTGGAAAACTTCAGCTGAAGTCTTCGTTGCACAAAAGTCAAACCCAAACAGAGATGAGAGGTTGGGGCAAGTTGAGAAGAGTAAAGTTTTCTTAAAAGTTTTGCTTCCAGGCCAGATGAGGGACACCTGACAATGTTTTCTGCAGATAACCTAAGATTCTGATGAGAACCAATGTCATCCTAAAGGTCCTCAACAGCAGGCCAAGACACAAAAAATCAAATGTAGGAAGACTAGGACAGAAAAATAGAACCATCATTACTTCTAGAAGATGGGCTTCATGAAAAACCCAAAAATCTAGAATTATTAGGCCAAGTGCAGTGGGTCAAAGCCTCCCAAAGTGGTTGGCCTGTAATCCCAGCACTTTGAGAGGCCGAGGCAGAAGGATCATTTGAGCCCAGGATTTCAACATCAGCCTGGGCAACATAGACAGACCCCCATCTCTACTTTTTGTTCTTTTTTTTTTAATTAGCAGGAGGTGGTTGCATGCACCTGTGGTCCCAGCTACCCAGGAGGCTGAGTTGAGAAGATAGCTTGGGCCTGGGAGTTCAAGCCTGTGGTGAGCCATGATTGCACACCACTGCACTCCAGCCTGGGCAACAGAGCAAGACCCCATCTCCAGAAAAAATAATAAATGAATCTAGAATTAGTAAAAAAAAAAAAAAAAAAATTATTTGACATAAAAGCAATGTATAAAAATCAATATTTATTTCACCACCAAATGGATATAAATGAAAATGTTTAATAATATACAGTTTTTGGTAACAACAAGATTCATCCTTAGCCTAACAAAAGATGCTAAAGACCTTTATGGAAGAGATTGGAAAGACTTGTTGAAAGACACTGAAGAAGACCAAAATACATGAATAAATGGACCTACCTCATGGGCAGGAAAACTCAATGTCATAAAAACATCAATTTGAGAAAAATTGACATACATTTTCTATATTATTCTAATAAAAATTCCCAACAAAGTAACTGTAGAACTTGACAAGTTGATTTATAAATAAATAAATGTATATGTATATGCATGTTCTGCCTGCTCAAATAAGAAAAATGTAAATTGAAACTAGACTAAGATGCCAATTCTCATCCAAAAGTTTCCTTAAAATACATGGGTTAAAAAGCAATTTTATACAGTTAGTAAGAACTCAAAATGGCATTAGTGCCATATAGGGGAAATTTTACAGAAGTAAGATTGGTGAAGTTAAATGAAACCACGTAATCACAAATTTAAGTTGGAAGTATAAGAACTCATGATATATCTTTAATATGGATGTGCAATATACATATTCCCTATCTCTATCCACTGAAATGGTCCAGAAACAATTACTAAGCAATAGCAAGAAGCCCTCTTAATGCCGAGATTGTAGTTTTTCTAAGTAGAATTTCAAACTAAAAAGGAACCAGGACTTCTTGGACAAATGGCTGATTCTAAGTCTGGGGTAGGAAATGTCCAATACGAACCTGGAACACCTTGTAATTTCAGATTTCAAGAAAAGTAACAAAGACTACTGGGTCATGTAAAAAGATTTCAGGTGCTAACTTAAAGTTCCCACTCACCATAGATGGGAAAATTTGGACATCAATGAAGATAATGACTATAATGGATTAAAACACAACTAATAGATTTAGCCCTTGAATTCATAATATTTTAATAAACCTATTTGTTACTTTTGGAGGATGCTGATGCCCCAAGTCATTGTCCTGAAACCCAGTAAAAGGAAAAGAATCAAGCATTTGTCTTGCTTTTCCTCTACAAATTCTACCTCAAAGTAACCGAATAGTTAATTAGAGGAAATTTCTCTTTACAAATTATTCTAGCTAACAAGTGAGAAAGAGTGTTAGAATGCTGCCATTTTTGCATTCCTAATGAATTAATGGATCTAGGCTATGATGACCAATGGCTGCTATTAACACAAAAGAGAGACAGATAAATATCATGTGCCTCCTGATGGAAATGCATTCCCACCTGTGAAGTAGTCTTGCCTATCCTCCTCCCAAAAATGAACTTGAATCTGATCAAGTCTCAAACTATCTTATTTACAAAAAATATAGTGAATGGAGGAACATGTTAACACTACGGTGATATAGTACAATCCAGACTATGAACAACTCTTGAGATGGATGTTACTTGGATCTTGATTCAAACAGCTTTTTAAATATGAAAGAGTTTGAGAAATTTGCTTTGTTGACTGGATATGTGAAGTTATTAAGTTCTAGACATGGTAACGGTGTAATGCACATTTTTAAGGGTTCTTAAGTGCACACATGGAAACAAAAATAGTCAAGACACCACAGAAGCTAATGGTAGGGAAACTTGCCCCACCAGTCATCAAGAATAATTAGAAAGCTATATTAACTAAGTGGACAGTACGATATTGGTGCAGGGATGGACAAATTGGCTAATGGAGCAGAGAGCTGAAAAACAGATCCATTATATGTACACAATCAATTTTTTTGACAGAGCTAATTTTTCAGGTGAGTGGGAGACAGTAAGACTAATCAATAATTGGTACTGCAACAATTAAATTGATTATCCACATGGAAAAATAAAGCCATTCAAGAAAAGAAGAAAAGATTGATGAATTCAACTATACTGAAATTAAGAATTTCTGTTCATCAAGATACCTGAGAGAAAGTGAGAAGATGGCTCAAACTGAGAATGAAATTTGCCAAATACATAAAAGACCAAACGATTTCAGTCCAGAATATGTATTTGACTCCTAAAAATCAAGGAGACACACAATCCAAATAAAAACTATGGAAAAGACTTGAACAGGTATTCTCAACAATAAAAACTAGAATAGCTGATACATTTTTTAAAAAGATACCTCATTATGTAATGAAGAAAATGTAAATTAAAAACTAGGGAGAATATATATAATATACCCAATTCAAGAATCTGACAGTATAAAGTGCTGACAAAGATGTACATTAATGAAAAATCACGTACACTACCAGGGAAGAGTATAAATTGACTCAAGCACTTTGAAAAGCAATTTGGCATTAGCTAGGAGAGTTTGGTTTGAGTATTACATATGGCCCAGTAATCCTAATCTTAGGTAGATGCTACATGTTCACCCAGACATGTTTAAAATAATGTTTGTAGCATACTTGTTCTAGAAAAAGATTGGAAACCATCCAAATATTAATAGAATAGTGAAATAAAGTGTGGTATAATTACACAAAACAATAGTATACAACAGTGAAAATTAATGAAGTACATAGTACAATACATAGACCATCATGAACGAACTTCACAAACTTAATGATAAGAGTTGCATGCAAGCTGCATGAAAATTCAGAGTATGCATAAGAATCTCATAGCATGATACCATTTTTATATAGTTGAACAAAAAATACCTACCAATATCTTGTTTAGGGGTATATGCATATACATATAGGAAATTTTCCAAAGAAAAGTAGGTGAATGATGAATATAAAATCCAGAAAATCTATATACAATTATGTATGTGGAAGAGAGGCAAACTTCAATGGTGATAGTCTTGTAATCTTTTTATATCAAGTATTGAGCTCATGGGTGATCCTTTCATTACTACTTTTAACAACTTAGATAACTATATATTTGGTTTTGCAGCTAAGAAATGGTCTTTAACGATGGGGTTGACTCACTAGGGCTGGCACAGGTCTGGTTTCTGCATGGAAGAATGAGACTTGATGCTGGGAGGGGAAAAGGATGCTGTCCTCAGAATTGACAGTATAGCTGGAAGGCCCTGCATGCCAAGTGGATCTTACTGAGGCAAACAGACATTCCCAAATGTGTGAGGTTAAGGAGAAAGAACTGTTCCTGGGCTGGAAGGAATATCTGAAGTTAAGTTTGCATTCATCCCTAAAACTTGGCACCACCTTTGCGAGGGAAACAGACTCCCTGCTCTAGTGGGCAAGTGCAGGTTCACAGCTGGATGACCTAGTTCAGATTGATGAGCAATGTGTGCTTTTACAGACCCTCCATCTGCTTGCTTCAAAGGTTGATGCCTCCAGGTACACAAATTCCCAGGTGAGGGGTGGGTGGCATGGACGGTAGATGTCTAAGAGGCTTCCAGTTGTCTATTCCACAAATATTTTGGACACCTAACCAATGCCAAGCACTTCTCTGGGTGCCGGTGCCACTGAGATAAGCAAGATAAGGTCTTTGCCCTTTATTACACCAAGTGGGAAAAGGGAGAAGAGGAGAGGGAGCCCACATGGGAGAATGGCAGGCATTTCCTCTGGCAAAGGTCCTGTTCATTGGTCCTAATGTCAAAATGAGGTGAGAAATGTGGCTCAGGGAAACTGAAGGTACTCACGGCCATCAGCTGCATGTCTGTACTAGGTGGTTTTTAAATCGCAAAAACAAGATTGATATCCAGAGTATTTTCTCTCCAGATCTTCCTAGTTTCCTTATGATTTCCTGAGAAATTAAAATAAATAAATTATCCTTAAGTCACCAATGTTTACACTGATATATCAAATGAAAGAATGACGATGGAAGGACTTCTTGTAGAACTAGAGAAAGGATGGAGTACTGGGGGCATGAGGAGGACCTGGACGTGAGTGTCCTCAATTTGCTGCCCGTCTGACATTCTGCAGTGGATTCATTTTCTACTCACACAACCAGGCAGATGAAGTCTGGAGAAAATCAATGTAATTTTTGTGTGTACTGAAACTCATTTCTTTCTCCTGGAAGAAGATCCCCCATGAGGCCAGCTGGGGGGGACCAGAAACCCGTTTATGTGGCAAAGTTATGGGAGGAGGTTGTCCCTGATCAACCTCTGGTGGCTGAACTGCCCAGGACCAACGGGGTAGGTTGCTGTCATGTAGCTAGAGTCGATTAAGTGGCCAAGGGTCCAAGAGACAGGTGAGACCATGAGGAGGCACATTTGATGTGATGTGACCACAGAACCCTGGGTAGTCTCAAGGGTAGAAGCCCTGATGATGGGCTGTGCAGATGAGAATGGAAACAGGATGATTCCTTGAAAATTTGCTCAAGGAGTTGCTGTGGTTCTGGCTTCCCCCTCCCCATACAATCAGGCATCTAGGTGGCAGCTCTTTCCCCAGCCTGGCAGAACATACAATCAGGCATCTAGGTGGTAGCTCTTTCCCCAGCCTGGCAGAAGACTCAGGTATTGTTGCTCTCTAGGGACAGGGAACTAGAGAAGCTCCACACTCACAGTCAACAGAGACAATTTGGGGCTGCGATGAGGTAAGGTACTAAAAATAGGAGGAATAAGCAAAGTTGGCAAAAGTTGAACAGGCAGACGCTAGGACCACACACAGCCCAGCTTGAATTGTCACTCAGGAGATTAGAAAATTCCTCCTTGGGCAAACTGAACCACCCAAGGGAAAAGACCTACTGATACTAACATTTGGGCTGGAGGGAGGGAGGCAGAGAAATTATCAGGTCATGGCTCCATTTCTGGACAACAAAGCCCCCAGCTAACAAGCTCTGCCTGACCACACTAATATTCCCAATCATCAGTTTGACATTTCCCCCAAACATATGTGTGGACAGCCAAGAATCATTGAGTATTTGAGGAGTCTCTCAGAGCAAAGCAAATAGAAATAATAAAGGAACTAAGACACAGATACAAGAAGAAAAAACAATCACAATCTTAGTATCTTAAAGAGAGTATGTTAGTCAGGGTTCTCTAGAGGGACAGAACAAATGGAATAGCTATATATATAAAGGAGAGTTTATTGAGTATTAACTCCCATGATCACAAGGTCCCACAATAGTCCCTCAGCAGGCTGAGGAGCAAGGAGAGCCAGTCCGAGTTCCAAAACTGAAGAACTTGAAGTCCAACTTTGGAGGGCAGGAAGCATCCAGCACAGGAGAAAGATGTAGGCTGGGAGGCGAGGCCAGTCTCTCTTTTCACATTTTTCTGCCTGCTTATACTCTAGCCACACTGGCAGCTATTAGATTGTGCCCACTCAGATTAATAGCGGGTCTGCCTTGCCCAGCCCACTGACTCAAATGTTAATCTCCTTTGGCAACATCCTCACAGACACACCCAGGATCAATACTTTGTATCCTTCAATCCAATCAAGTTGACACTCAGCATTAACCATCACAGAGGATAAGAAAATATTTTATCTACAAAACAGAAATTTTACTTTGCTAAAAATAAATAAATAACAAGTAGATTTGTGAATTTGTGAAGTAGAACAAAAAGATGGAAAAACAGAAGAGAAAAAGAAAGAAAATTAGAAGATCTATGGAGGAAAACAATAGACAAATGCCAGAAGCTCTAGAGAATAAAGAGAAAAACAGAGAAGAGGAAAAAAAAATGAAGAAATAGAAGAATTCCCCAGAGGACATGCATTTCCAGATTGAAAAAGTTCATTGAGAGTTTAGCTCAGTGATAAGGCGAAGATCAACACAAACACGTATCGTTGTAAAATATCACAACACCAGGGAGAGAAATAAAAAATATACTAAAAGCTTCCATGAAAGAAAACACAGGTCATGTATGAAAGTTCGGTAATTAAAGTGTCATCAACAGTAATGTTGAAACCTAGAAGCCAATTCAAAATTCTAAACAACAAAAATTTGCAGTCTAGAATTCTGTATTCAGCATATACCCACAATCCAGTGTTCAGGTATGAAAAAAAGATATTCCTAAAACTTGGCCCATCGAATGAGAAATAAACCAGAGAAAAGGAAGAGGATGGGATTCAAGAAACAGAAGATTCAATACAGTGGATTGGTGAGTACTCCTGGGCTGATGTTTAAAAGAATTTCTAGAACCATGCAACAAGCGTATAGAACAATCCCTGTAGACTGGGCCAATAGGGCAGCAGGCGGCAAGAGCTGCAGGATGACCTTGTGGTTTTGATCTCATTGATAGGCATGGAGGGACTGTGAATGAATCCAGGATAGGCACAAAGTAACCCAGCAAATGACTACGCAAAACAATTACTTTAGCTCTTGACTCAATAAACAGTTGCATAAGAAAGAACATGTGATCTTGAGACATTACATGTCTCAACTGTGAACAATATTTACATGGTCATAACAAAAGCACTGAATATATATTTAACCAAGATGGGTGAGAAATAATTGTAGGAGGGGGAGAAAGGATGTATATTTGGGGACTGGGGAGCAGGGGCTGGTAGAAGAGAGCTATACCCTCATCTTCCACAGCAGGAAGACAATAGATCACGTCTAATACAGGAAAAATTAAAATAGCAGTATACATGTCATTAGAGATATAAAGGTGAACATAAAAAAAGAAATAGGAGTTGAAAGCTATTGCCTTTGGGGAACAGAAATCAGGAGTGAGAAGGAATTGATCAGGGGTCTGCTGTTTCTCATTATGATCCTACTAGAACTACTTGACATTTTAATCTGTTCCTTTGATAAAAATTGAAATTATATTTAAGTTTTAGACACACATACCTACCTACATACACACATACCAATATACACACACACATACACCTATCTACGTAAATAACACTTATCTACAAATACATACAAACCTACCTACCTATATACGTACATCTACATAAACACATGGACACACACACACATAGCTGTTTAAACATACAAACACAAACCTATTTACCTACCTACACACACACCCACACACCCCTAGCTACATACATAGACACATACTACATATATACATACACACACACACTTACGTATATGATACACACACACCATGTATATATATACACACTGTAGGGAGTGAAGAAGTCTTTTCTCATGGCTGAGGCCCCTACAACAAAAACCAGATTAACAACAACAACAAAGCATCCAAATTTATTTTTTATGTGATACCTGAGCCTTCGGAAACAAAGACCCAGAGAAACAGGGAAGCCTGTGTGTTGTTAAATTTAACAAGTGGACAGGTGCAGAGGAGAATGATTGGACAAAGCATGTGTGATCTAATAGTAATGTGAAAGGAAAATAAGTCTCAGGACCCCAAAATCCCTGAGCCAAAGGGAAAAGTCAAGCTGAGAACTGCATCAGGCAAACCTGCCTCCCATTTTCTTCCCAAATAAGACAGCTACAGATATTAAAGAAAAAAAAAAAAAAGCTACATATACCTCCCTCACAATTTGCCCTCAAGGAAATTCCTTGTGGGCCTCAAGATTTACCCTAAACAGTTCTGTTGAATTTCACCGTGGCAGTGGACATTGATAGCTGATCTTCACAGGTGCTCATCCTGCCGCTCACCTGAGACAAATGCATAGCTGATTGCTTCCTCTGACCTATTGTTTATGTAAAAATGCAGATTCACGGAGCCAGACTAGGGCATAAGTGACTATTCTTCTACCCCCTTTCACGTGTAAATTGTGCATTTAATGAAAGTCTGATCAAAGACCCAAAAGAATGTAACCTTATCTACCTGTGACCTGAGAGCCACCCCCTCTTTGAGTTGTCCCGCCTTTCTAGACCAAACCAATGTACATCTTATACATATTGATGTCTCATGTCTTCCTAAAATGTATAAAACCAAGCTCTGTCCCAGTCACCTTGGGCACAGGTCGTCAGGACTTCCTGAGACTGTGTCACGGGATGCGTCCTTAACCTTGGCAAAATAAACTTTCTAAATTGATTCAGATCTGGGTTTACAGTAATAAACTTGGTGAAACTTAGCAAGGCCTGATTGTTCAGATTCTCTGCGTCCCTGTGTTGCTAGAGATAAGAACATTCCTTTCCTCTGGGAATAGAGTATAGGATGGGTACACCCC
This sequence comes from Pan troglodytes, assembly GCF_028858775.2. NCBI lineage: Eukaryota > Metazoa > Chordata > Mammalia > Primates > Hominidae > Pan > Pan troglodytes. The sequence goes on from NC_072416.2 coordinate 64,085,343, forward strand.
ACATGAGAGTCTTACTTTAGGACAAGGGAGAAGGTCAGGTAATTCTTTCTAGGTTTTATGACCCACTTCAGGGTTTTCTCTAGGTGAGAGAGTGTCAGAGATACATTTCTGCTTCTGCTAATTTCTCAGATGCTAAGGTGCCCTATTTTGGGATAGCGTATTCTGAGTTCCATCTATACACACACAAACACACTTACCTACACACGTATGTACACAGCTGTGTTAAAGTGCTGAGTGCAGTAAAGAATCAAGGAAGGAGTTCTGTGAAATTCAGAGGGACAAATTTCAGAAGAAGTAAAAATGAAGTCCACAGGTCGCTAGATATGCAAAAGCTTAACTTGGTCCAAACTGCACTGAAGTTGAATGTGTTTGCCTACGATACGGCTGGAGAGCACTTGGGACATTTTGAGCCGTGTCTGCTTCAGCATCTCAACAGGGGCCTCCAAGTGCCACCGTGGGTCTCACTGTTGTCATTTCTGAATGTTTCTCTCTTAATATCTGAAGGCTTTAGACCATAAAATCCAGCATTCTTTTATAATACAGAACATCAGTCTCACCCAAGTGGAGTGTATAAAATCTGGTAATGAGGTACAATAAATCTACTTTCTATGAAGATTTGGGGCATATAATCTCGCATTTAATTAACATTCGTGAAACAGTGCGAAGATGCTCAGTTTCGACCCAGTTCTCTCTTGAGTCCACATCATCCCTCACTCTGCTCAATGCTCCGAGAGCATATACAGGATCAGGGCTGGCTCAGATGGAGAAACAACTTTCCTCTCCCTGCTCCACATCTGGGGCTGCTGGAAGGTCTCAGGACTTCTTAGCCTCTGGACTGAGAAACAAAAACCTGGAAACCATGCTCAGGAGCTGGCATGAACCAAAATCAGAGTGATTTCCTGGTTGTCCTGATGTAGTGACCCTCCCCTGCCTCTCCCAGGGAAGAAGGTGCTACACAGGGCAGGAACAACAAGACCTTCCCTAGGGTTGGCTGGATACCAGTCCTGGCTCTCTGACCCCTTGCTCTTCTCACTCAGTTCTTTCTCTATCTCTGATTCAGCCCCCATCACTCTGGCTGGATCTCTTTTTCTCTTTTTTTGAGATGGAGTCGCGCTCTGTCGCCCAGGCTAGAGTGCAGTGGCTCGATCTCAGCTCACTGCAACCTCCACCTCCCAGGTTCAAGCAATTCTCCTGCCTCAGCCTGCCGAGTAGCTGGGACTACAGGCACGCACCACCACGCCCGGTGAATTTTTTGTATTTTTAGTAGAGACGGAGTTTCACCGTGTTAGCCAGGATGGTCTTCACCTCCTGACCTCGTGATCTGCCCACCTCAACCTCCCAAAGTGCTGGGATTACAGGCATGAGCCACCCTTTTTCTCTTAATGATGTATTGTCTTTGACAGAAAGTTCATGCTACCCATTGTGTATGTCTGATGGGTTGGAAAACAGGAGGTCAGTGATCAGCCAGGGGGACATCACTACAAAAGCTGGCCAGGTTGTGGTGGGGAGAAGTGAAAAAAAGCAAGGAAAGCTGGAAGCAGCAGTGAAAGCCAGCAAGGCAGGCTGTACTTCCTTCCCCTTAATGACAGTCACCAGCCCTGCCCACAGCTCTGTACATCATAAGGTAGAGAAACATATTCAGCATTTGTTTGGGGTTTTTAGGGGGTAGGGTAGAGGGGCTGGTTCTTTTTCTTTGTTTTTAAGCAGAATGCCACTTACATTTTTAAAAGGAGAAATTATACCCCGGTTCCTGGTGTGACTTTAATCTGGGCTTCTCTGTACCTTCTCCTAGTTCCACAAAGTATAGGGGCTTTCGTCTATATCCATCTATTGACAAGAATGGAAAAGTGGATTCCTTCTGGGGGCTCCTGCCAGGCTGAGAGGAACATGTCAAGTCTTTTCCAGGGTGACAAGAGGAGGGAAAGGCAGTGATCCAACCATTCGATCCAGCACGGAGACAGAGAATCTGAGCACAGAGACAGATCCCAGCCCAGAGACAGGGCCCCAGTGCAGAGACAGGAGGCCCATGGACCTCCAAACTCATGTGCTGTGGTCTCAAAGTTTGTGTCACCCCCAAAATTCACACATTGAAATTCTAACCCCCAAGGCGATAGTATCATGAGGTAGGGGTCTTTGCAGGGTGATTAGATCATAAGGATGAAACACTCATGAATGGCATTCATGCCCTTTTGAAAGGGGGCCCAGAGAGCTCCCTCACCCCTTCCACCATGTGAGGACACAGTGAGAAATCTGCTGTCATGAACCAGGAAGGCAGCCCTTGCGAGAACCCAACCATGCTGCCACTCTGATCTTGGACCTCCAGCCTCCAGATCTGTGAGAAATAAGTATCTGCTGTTTCTCCAGTCTCCAGTATCTGCTGTTTATAAGCCATACAGTCTATTGCGTTCTGTTATAGCAGCCAGAACAAAGACACCACAGTGGCTAAGCACAGGCCAAATTCACGTCACAGGATGAGCAAAGGTTTAGAGCCACCAGCTGGGCCACGTGCAGGAGCCACGTCACATCTCTAATCCTCAGTTGCTTCTTCTCTCAAATGTTTTGCATTTTTGTGATGGAAGAATAAGCAACACAGCCCAAGAGCAGTGCTGGCTCAGAACTCAGGGTGTGGTTTGTTCCCTTTTCCATTGGCTTACCCCCTCCTGAAGGGCATGCTCTTGAACATCTTCTGTGTTGGGAAATCTTCATACTATGCAGACACATTTTACTTTTGTAAACAAAAGTCATGTGGGGGCTCACACTGCTGATGAATTGGGCAGATTCTGGTGTTGGTCCTGATGCTGAGAACTGTGTGGTCATAGACAGGCCAATTCTAGTCTCTGGGCCTCAGTTTTCTCATCTTTGAAATGGGAATGCTGGACTTCACTTTGAAGTCTTCTTCCATCTGAAATTGCAACCTTATATCTTTTATTGGGGAAGTTTTGTTTTTTTGGGGGGGGGGGTTGGGGGGGCAACAATCCACCAGTCAGTGCTAAAAGTTAGATAAACCAATTGTGAGGTTGTCTTGAGGAGAACCATTCTGCATACGTTCACACACAAATGTCTCAAGTAAGGGGCCATTGTCTAAAGCCACCAGGCATGGACTTTCAAGATGACTTTGAGAGGTTGCCGACGTGCATGTGTGTTTCTAATACAGGTTTGTTCATAACCGGAACCAGAACTTGACAATAATGGCTCAAACATGGTTTGTCCCATTTTATCTTAATCCCAGATCAAGGGTCTTGCTCAGCTCTCCCAGCCAGTTAGGAGCAGAGCCATCCACGCCGGAAGCCTAAGCCCCTCTGGCCCCATCCCATGGACCCGATACACTCCAGTCCATGTTTCAACCCTTTGATTCCCAATTTCAAATAATTAAGGAGGTTTCTGTGGCATCGTCGTAAACAGCTTAGTGTCTCAGATCAGAAATGATGCTCCGAGGCATGCTGGGAGCTATGCCAGTTTGGGGGAGGGGTGGATAATTAAGGAAATCATGGTGAATTAAGCTTTCTGCAATGAGGCACAAACATCTTTTCACGAACAGCAACATCGCGTTAGCTTATGTTTTGCCAAAGAGAAAGGCAGGCCTATCCTCAGGGTTTTCAGCCTGGTAAAACACATCTGGCTACCGAGCCAAATATTTAAGGGTCATTAAAATCCCAAACTCCCTTTGCCAAGAACTTTTCTCCTCTGTTATTCAAGTGTGGAGCAGTTATGGAAAATGCGTTCCATATGGTTTGTGCTGCATTCCTATTTACTTCATCAAATCACTGCTTTGAAAGAGCTATTTGATGTCAAAGATGCGTTAAGATTTTATAGACGCTCCCAATGCAGCTTTTAAAGATTCTCCCTTTGAACCCAAAACACTTGCCAAGAGTAAACAGAATGGAAACCACAAGGGGTCAAGGGCTTTGTTGGAAACAAAGACCCCAACCCAATCAAGGACATTCAAAAGTTTGGGGCAAACACGCATTTTCACCCACTTGCCAAAAAGCTTCACAAAAGATGTTTCCCACATAAGTTATATTAAAATAAATGTTTTAATGTATTCATATTTTATTAATGTGACACCCTGACCCACCACTTCCCACCAAGGAGGACACAAGATAGTCATGCATTTAAAATATTAACAACTTTAGAAAGCTAGAAAATTTATCTTTAAACCAAACATTGAAATTCTTTCTAGTGAAGCTTTCTCAGGCTTGAAGAAAAGGCAATAAAACACGGACATTGGAAGAACTTGCAGGGCCAGAGTCAACAGACCCTCCAGGACACCCAGGGCTAGGAGGACCTTGGAGGGTTGCTCCCACTTTACAGATGGGGAAACTGGGAACCAGGGCCCAGGGCCAGTCAACAAAAGGACTAGAAGCTCCACACTGGTCCCTTTTTTCCCATCTCCACTGCCTTCCTCCTTTCTCCTCCTTTCTCCAGCTGATCATCTCTTCCTGGATTTCCACACAGCCCCCTCCCAATCTCTCTTCTCATCCTATTTCTTGTCCTCAGGGAAAGAGGATGATTTCTGTAAAACTTCAATCAGGCCACATCATTTCTCTGCTCAAAGCCTACCATGCAAGCTCACCCAGTATGGCTTCCCCTGCTAACCTACCTGCTCACTTAACAACCCCCTGCTTGCTCTGCCACCTTCCTTCCCAAGTACACAAAGTCCGTTTCTGCTCCAGGACCTTTGCACTTGCAGTCCCTTCTGCCAGGGGTGCTCTTCCCCGCTCTGCACAGCTCATCTTACAGCTCTTAAGCCATACCTCCTCAAAGAACTCCTTCCTGGCTACTCAATGTCAAGCACCTCCATGACCTCCACTGACTGGTGTCTCCACATTTATCAGAACTCCCCACTGGGTGGAGAATTTCATGAGGCCATGCAAGAGGGACTGTGTACTATTTTCTGCTGTAACCCCAGTGCCCAGCACAGTGCCTGGAATGTAACAGGCACTCAGTAAGCATATTTTAATAAGATACCTATCTCCCAGCCCTGGGCTCCTTCCATTAATGGAAAAAGACCTCCCAAAAGGTCAGCTTGTATCTTTAGAACCCAACTGTGTCCCCTCTCTCTTTTTTAATCTCTCCCTAATGGGGCCTTCTCCTTACCCATTCAGGGACCCCACCACCCTCGTACACCTGTCCTGGTTCACTACTCACCTGTTCTCAGCCCCCCCAGTTATTCAGATTTCAGGGTCTCCCAACAGTGTAGAAAACAGCCCCCTCAGAGTAAGTCTGGAAATTTAACTGGGATCAGAAAATCTCAACTAAAACATATCGATAATTTTTAATGGTGGAAATCCAGGCAGCCATTGACAGGGGAGCTGCCCGGGGAAGGAGACCAGGTCTTTTCCTCTGAGATCCCACATCCCTGCCTTCCGCATGCCTGGCTGGGGACTCAAGCTGAGATGAAATTGGCTTCTAATGGCAGATGCACTATCACTCGCTGCAGCTTTAAGTGGCTTCTTCATTTCCCCTGTATCTTCCTTGAAGTTCACATAAATATTTTTCATTTGTATTTTTGTGTTGAGTAAAATAAAACTGGCTTGTGATCAAATGTGTATGAATCGCAGTGATTGCACAGTCTGTCTCTTTGCCAGGAAGTCCTAATATAGGTAGATGAATATCTTGGGCCAAAAGCTTGTAAAGAGGAACAAAAATCCACAGACTGAGGATTTATTCCTTCAGCCATTCCACAAACATTTCTGAGAATCTAATTTGTTCCAGGCATTTTACTGGGGACCCCATAGTAAACAAGACCAGCCTGGCTTCCAAGGGAAAGGCAGACATTAGGCAAATAATCACACCAGCATTTACGGGTTATCATCTGTCTAGCGAAGGGCATGTGAGAACGTACAGCAGGGAAACCTGTTTTAAGCTGGTGAATTGGAAAAGGCTTCCTCTGGGGAAGCAGTATTTGAGGAGAGGTTGGTGGCTGGGAGACAAGTCAGGGAAGCTGACTGAGCACCACCAAATGGTCAGGGGGCCCAGCTCAGGCAGTCTCTAGCTGAGTGTTCCGGTACACACACCTCTTTCCTCTCTGTTATACCCTACTAACTCCCAATCCTTCTAGCTGCTCTACTCCCACCACCACTGCCCCAGTTTGATTCTCTGGTGCCTGTCTAGGATTGATGCTCTAACATCTCCACCTAGGCCCTTCTGTTCTCTATACCAGACCCTTTCCCAGGAGCATAGTCCTAGGCTAATGGGCACCAGGAGTTGCTGGAGGTGAACAATACCAAAAGGAACTCATTCATAACTGAGTACAGTGGCTCACACCTGTAATCCCAGCACCTTGGGAGGCCAAGGCGGGAGGACTGCTTGAGCCCAGGAGTTGAGGACCAGCCTGGGCAACATAGTGAGGCTCCATTTCTACTAAAAATAAAAATTAGCCGGGTGTGGCAATGTGCACCTGTAGTCCTATCCACGCAGGAGGCTGAGGTGGGAGGATTGCTTGAGCCCAGGAGTTCGAGGCTGCGGTGAGCTATGATCGCACCCCTGCATTCTAGCCTGGGTGACAGAGCAATACTTCGTCTCTAAAAAAAAAAAAATCAAAATAGCAAAGGAACCCTTTCATGGAATGAAAGAGCTTACGGAGAAGTTCAACCTGGTGCCATGAGGCTCAGGTGCAAAAGGAGGCAGTGGAACAGGAAGAAGGGCAGGATAGAGGAACTCCAGCCATGTGTGATGGCAGGAGGGTGGGAGGCAGTTCCTGTGGGGGTCAGCTGGCAGCTTGAGGAAGGTGAGCAGACACAATAGCCATGCTCTGTGCAGGCATCAAGGCCCTCGTGCCTGTGATCAGTGAGTGCAGCCTTCCTCGGGAGCTATCATCAGGACCTGCAAGTGAGTTTAAATGCCAGTGAGCAGAGACAATGTATTCAAAAAAGACTCCAGTTTCAGCTCAAACATTCCCCTAGGAATAATTTTGGCAAGAGATCTATTCTGAATTCGTGGTAGGCTGGGGGCAAAGATGAGAGAAAGAAGAAAAGGGAAGTCTCTCTGAAAGGAGCTTTGACCCCAGGGCTTAGAAACGGAGTCTGTCTTCAAGCTTTTGGATGCTCTCGTAAAAAGGGTTTGTAAATAATTTAGCACCCCCAAGTAGTAGATTCTAAGTGGCAAACAGCCTGCTGAGAGGAGGGCTGTAGAGGCCCCAAGGAAAAGAGAACTCAGGACAACCAGCTTCACAAGAGCAGGGACCATGTCTGCTGGTCACCACCATACCCCCAGCACCTGCACAGTTCTTGGACCATGGCAGATGCTGCTCAGGGGCTACTTGCGTGGGTCAACATCTAAGGGAATAAACAAATAAATGATTTATCATTAGGGAAAAAAGCATGCCAAAAACAACAGCACATACCCATAATCATTCCCCAGTTTTGACACCACTGACTCCTCCCCTGTCAGTCTCTCCCAGGGAAAGAAAATCACTTCCTAGACACTGGGCTTCTGCAAACATATGCTAGGAAGCATATTGTATTAGTCTATTACAAATGACAGAGACAAGACTCAAAATTAAAAAAAAAAAAAAGGTAGGAATGGGGAGTGATTTCTTGGCACACCTAACTGAAAGGTCGTATTTTCAAAGTGGTATTTCTAAGCTGTCTTACTCCTCAGTGTCCCCCTGCAGGTCATTCCCATTCTCTCTGGCTTCCCCCAATTCCACCTGTCCAGATGGCAGAATGGCTGCAACCAGTATGCTGATTTAACATCCTAGAGGTAGAAAATAAAGTCTCTCCCTTCTTCAGTGTAGATTAGACTTAGGGAAGAAACTGATTGGCTGATTTAGGTCATATGCCTACCTCTTAGACCACTAAGCTGTTGCGGTCAGGGAAAGATCTGATTGGCCAGGTTTGGATCAGAGGTAAACCTCTATGGCCAGAGGAGCTGTTCCGTAACTGACAATACTACAAGACTTACATGGAATGGGTCAATAACGTGTGCCTCCCAAAGGGAGGAGTCTGCCATTATTATCATCATCATCATTATTATTACTATTATTAGGAGGAGGAGGAGGAGCAGGAAGAGAGGGAGGAGAAAGGCATGCTAGACAGATAAAACCAATAAATATCCCCACCTACCCATATCTTCCATGCTAATGGAAACTTCCATTACTGCTACTTCAGACACTTCGATAAAAGAAAGGAACAATAACTCTCTAGTCTTAGGCAAAATACGCTTTCAATTGTTCTTCCTCTGGCAGGCAGGCCAAATCCCACAGCAAAGAAAACATCGGCATTGGAGTCAGAGAGATCCAAGTTCAAATCTCAGCCTACCCACATGCTGGCTATATAACCTGGGGCAAGTTGGTTAAATTCCGTAAGTCCCATTTCTTCATTTGCAAAGCAAGCAGTGAGACCCAATACCTGATATGTACTGAGGATTAAATGAGAAAAATATGTGAAAGACTTAGCACACATTTTCTGACAGAAAGACATCAATAAACACTTGCTCAATGAGTGAATTAATTAATTTGAACTTCACAGGTCAAAGGGGACCTGGCTTGATTGTCCTAGTTCCATGACTCGGGAGCAGAAAGAGTTTTGCCTTTCTAGTAAAAATAGATAGTGGTACAATTTAAAGTTCTAGGATAGAAAAAGTCCAACTGGCCAAGTGTGAGCCATAAACTGGGCAAGACAAGGTTCTAGGAACACACCCACCTTGACTACTCGCCACATTGGTCTTAGGCACAGCCAACAAGGAGCCGGGCATTGTCCTGAGAGTTTTATACATTCAGTTTTTATCAATCCTACGTGATCTTAGGTGCTACAAATGTACTCATTTTATAGAAGAAAACGAAGCTCACAAGAGAAGAAAAGTAATTCCTCAAAAGGAAATCAGGATACTCTTTACCAAGAGAGGGGAGATGACCGCCAGAATGGGGCCCAAATGTCAGATGCTCACCTCATCTCATTCTGATCTATGGTTGAGCTGTCAGAAATTACCTGATTATTGCTCTCCAATACAACAGTCAGATGACAAAATTGTCTTTTGCATGGAGAGGCACATCTCTTCCAGACATCGCTGACATGAGCCTCACCTGAACATTTTAGGGGAGGATTCAGAAACTAGTAGCTCGTCTTTCACAGATGGGAAAATAAGCTCAGAAAGTTTAAATAACTCGATTATGACCACGTAACTATCAAATGGTCAGAGCCAAGGGTCAAACCGCACAGCCTGACAGACGGAAGGTGTAACTGACATGACTACAATACTCTATTATATATATTGAAGTTAACTGTGGATTTTAATACAAGCACAGCCTCTGAGTATGGGAGGGATCTTAACAGTCAGTAGCCAAACTCCTTGCCCAACTTGAGAAACTTACTTCAGCCTCTCTGATGTGTAAGGGAAGGGCAGAACCGGGATTAGAGACATACAAGGAAACCATTCCCCAACATGGCAAAAAGTGCCAAATAGCAAATATATTAACTCGGGTGTAATTCTTCAAAATGAGAAATTCTTAATGATCTACAATATGCCTAACACGGTGGTAAGAAAATTTAAAACTCTAATGTAGCAAGACATATAAATTGTGATAAATATCTCTGTCGTTGAGGAAATGTTCCATCATTCAAGGTCTCAAAGACTAAGTATTGAACCATCATATGTGGAAGGGATTTGTCTATAATATCATCTCCTGCATCTTCTGGGAAATTAGAATTCTCTCAGCATGGATGTAGAGTGATCATATCTTTTATTGTCCAGATTTGGACACTTTTAAGACTAAAGGATGATATGACTAAGCATCATGCCATGACCACGGCTATAAACCAGGACAGTCACCCTAGCTAGAAGGAACAATTAAAAATCATTCATTCACACAGAGCTCACATCAAATGCTTGATGTCTTGCTAGAGACATCTTTGCTCTTCATCAATCCTTTTTGACCTCAATTTTTCATGCCATTCCTTGACAGAAAGTGTTTGGGGGGGGCAGAAAGTGCAGATAAACATATATTCTGAATGAAGGTTTTACGTGGTTGCTAATTTAGTTAAAATGGCTTTTAAACATTGTCTTTGGATCATCTAAGTTGGCTACAGAACAACAGCACAGTGGGAGGTTAATCGAGATTCAGCAACCTGCAGCTAATTGTAATTTCTTTTGGTTTCCTCTCTAAATCATTTTCTTTTTTTGTCTTTGAATCCCTTTCTCCATTTATGTCAGGTTTGGCTCAGTCAAAGCTCCATCCCAGCTCTGTGGAACATCTGCCCATCTCCCTCTGAGGCCAAGAAGGATCCAGGTGGACAATGGAACAGTGGGATTTGGCTACAGTTGGGACTGCTAAATCTGTCAGTCATCCAGACTGAAGAAGAGCCTGTTAACACAGAATCCTAAAAAAAGAAGTTCATATGTGGCAAGGATTTGAGATATTCACATACAACACTCAGAAGTCTGACTGTATAACATTCTCCCACTGATTTCTCACAGAAAACCTTTCCACATCCAAATTGTTCTGTCCCCAAACTCCCTTCCACTGACAGACTGAATTCTATTTTCTTCCCCAGAACATTCTTACCTGGTGATGTTGGGGGGCTGGGTTGGGGGGCAGAAACTGTAACAACAGGGAAAAAGAAACCTAGGAAAATGAGCTCAGTAATATTGTAGCCACCTCCTCAAAGGGCAAGCTCAGCTGTTCAACAGGTGCAAGACATATTTCAGGCACTGGAAATGAGCTAAATATGGTTCCTCCAGAGACAGCCCTGCCAGAACAATGTTGGAATTTGGATCCTCCTAAAATCTAAGATGTAAGAATGGCTCATTGAAACAAAGATAACTGAAAGCTGTGACTTGAGATTCTTCTGGAAACAATGGTTTATTGCAAAGTTTTCTATAAGAAACCAATCAGCTAGATAAACCCAGAAGTGGATACTTTGAATAGGGTTGCACAGGATAAGTAGGAGTCTTGGAGGTAAGAATGAAGATTGAAAAGAGTGGAACACCAATCAGGAAAGGGCATGAGTGAGTATATGAGAACAAATTTATGCAAAGTCTCTGCCATTTTGAAGGAACATAAAAAATTTGGGGAGTTTCTAGAATACCAGGTGGGTGGCTAAAGATGGGACAGGAAACCAAAGAATCGTTGTTTAGCAATCTTTCCCCTATGCTGCCTAGAGCCCACGAATTCCAGCAGAGATATTTTAGGGTCCCCCTTGGGGAGGAGTAAGATTGAGTGTCAGGACAGAGCTGTCATTCTCCAGCCCGACTTCGTCCCATACATTTCTGAGCTCCAGGTAAGATTTCATTTAAATAAGTATCAAGCACTAAAAATGTGGTGACCAAAGATTCTAGTTTAATACTTGACAGACCTAAACCCGGGAATGAACAAACTTGCAAGGTCAAACACAAGAGTAGTAAGACAACCAAAATAGCAATCAGATCCCCTGGCTCTAGTCCAGTACTTTTTCCATTATACAATTTGATGTGAGGATCTTCCCAGAATCAAATGAGAAAGTGAAAGAAGCCAAAAAAAATAGAGGCTTAGCTTTTTCCATTATTGGCCAAGAGAACTTTGGTCCCAGACATGACACACACACGTGCGTGTGCACACACACACACACACACACATCACCTGGGGAAACCTGTCACACTAAGCCCCAGAGCTGTGTTGTACCTGGGCTTTGTCCTACCTGACACAAGTGTCTTACAGGCAGCATAAGCAAAGAATTGTTCTGACCTGTATCATCAACATTGGATGGAGAAAATATTAATGGTTATCTAAAACACCCCACTTATTTTCCTGGGCCTCTCAAGATAGGTACATCCACAACAGAATCTTCAGTTTTGCTGAGCAGGGTGATAGAAAAACTATCAACTGAAGTTTCATCACGTGAAGATAGATTCATAAGTTGCTTCAAATCAGGAGTCAACAAATTACAACCCAAAGGCCAAACCCTGTCCATTTCTTGTTTTTGTAAATAGTTTTATTAGAACACAGCCACACCCATTCATTTGCTTATTGTCTACAGCTGCTTTCTTGTTACAAGAGCAGAGTTGAATAGCTGTGACAGAGAACATAGAGCCCCAAAAGCCTAAAGTATTTGCTACCTGGCCATTTTCAGAAAAAGCTTGATGATCCCTTCTCTAAATAAAGGTCTACAGAAATTGGAAGAGCCCAAGAGAGGGGAGGAAGCTGAAAGAAGATAGCCTGAGAGGGAAAGAAGAAGATATTTGATGGAAAGAGAGTGAAATAGGACTGCAGTGATTTGACAGTGGCATGAAGAGAAACTTTGGAAAATCAGGTGTTTAACATGGATTTTTATAGTTTTGCTCTGTAGCATGCAATTCAGTGTATTCCCCTGGTCACCCTGAGAAGAAGTCTTCCATTATTTTTTTAAAACTTCCATCCCTTATTAAAAATTTGGGATTATATTTGTGATTTTTACTAATGCCAAGTTCATAAGATTTGCCTACAGACAGGAGGTACTGGGCAAATGCAGGGATGACTGAAAGAGGTCCAGTTATGTTTGGGTTTGAAGAAAACTTCCAAGGTTTTGGCATAGTAAATCGGGGTCAATTTTTTTTTTTAAAGGAAACTTTCAAGAAAGGCCTAATGGTAAATGTGGAGAAATTGAGACTTTCTCCTTCTTTTCTATGCTACTCTAGCCTAGCCATGAGATGACAGAAGATGAGACAGAAATCTAGAAAGCTCAATGTAATAATAACAATAACTACCATTTGAGCACTGGAAATGTTATCATTACCTCTTATTCATTAGCTCATTGAGCCTCCAAGAGAACCTTAGCAGAAGGCACTATTATTAGCCCCGCTTTACAGATAAAAAACTGAGGCTCAACAAAAGCAAGTGGCAGCTCATAGTGCCAAAGTGGAGATGTAAACGTGGCTCCAGAGAATATCCTCATGGTTTTGCCTCCTTCTCCATCTTCAGAGAGTTCCAAGCCACAAGTTGACCCAGAGGGGCTAGCCACATGCCCACTGCATTATCAAAGCCTAATGGGCCCTCAAAGACCACCTCCTGAGATGTCCTAAGACCTGGAGGAGATCCCAGCTCAATCTCATACCCCTCATGTCCTATTGTCTTCCTCCCTTTCCAGTGAATTCCTTCTGTTTTCTTCACCCCACCCTCATTCTCTTGCCATTCACTTCTTTAATTCCTACTCCCTTTCTATGGCATTGTCTTCATTTATTCACTCCCTGGAACTTGCTTTCAAGAACACTTACAATACAGCACGATCGCCAAACCTCAGGAGTCTATGAGAAAAGTATGCTTCTAAGGGAAAACAAAGGATCCCACTGAGTCTCATGTAATTCAAAGAGGCTGATCAAACACATATTTTGAGTTTCCTAGTAGCCAGCCCGAAGAGGAAATCTATGTCCACATAATTTAAGTGATTTCTTTTTCCAGGAGAGGCGCAATTATTCTTCATTCTAAAATAAAGTTCATTCTCCCAAGAGTTCTTCTTGAAAATACCATGAGAGAATACCATGATATACAGGCAATGTGACATTCAGCAACATTTTAGATCAAAGTCTCTGAAAATTCTCACAGGGCTCATCCTTATTTATTCAACATGTTCAGCAAAATTTATACAACATTTAACAAATATCTACTGAGGGCCTACTGTGAGCCAGGTACTGTTCTAAGCATACAGGACACATTGATAAACAATACAGGCATTGATCTTGCACCCATAAGGTGGATGGTGATACAGTCAGATGACATCAAACCCCGCACCTAGGAAACGCATTCAAACTAGCTGGTCCCCAAACAGGAATAGGTTCAGAGACACTGGTGTCGCTGCATGGTCAAAGAAGACTGATTGACAGAAAAAGGAAAGTGACTGCAGAAAACGGAAGTGCAGTCAACAAGCAGCTGGATTTGTTACAGCCGGCATTTGCTTTATCTGAACAGGATTTGAACAGTTGGCCACCTTTGACTGGCCGAAACTCAAGAGTTTTGTACTCTAGGTACCAAGAGTAGGTTACAGCCTGTTTCCATATCGATTTACGTTACAGTTCCCTATGTATGGAGAAATCTTTAGGCCTGACTTAAAATATGTAAGGAGGCAGCTTTAGGCTAAACTTAATTCAACAGGGGTAAATGTCACTCCCCAGATGTATAGCTTTTAGATCTAATGATGTTTGGAGTGAGGTGCTAGAAAGAAGTCACTGGGCTAAGGGTGGCTTGCAGACTCAATTTTTAAATATATACAAATATGTGTCAGTATATATACACTGTGATATATACATACAAATATACATAATATAATATATCAAAAATCTGTTCCCTCCCTGTGGCCTTTCCCCAAGCTTCTTACACATCTAAAGCTGGCTGACCTCTGCAGGTTTCTGAGTGCTGCCTTAGGGGAATGAATGGGTGGATGGACCATAACCTTCAAGCAATTCCCTTCCAGAATGTAATATATTCTTGAACCTTGATCATGTTATATAACGAATATATATTACATATATTATATATATTTATATATTATATATTAATATATAGATATACATAGATAGATAGATATAGATATAGATATTTTAAGACAGAGTTTCACTCTCATTGCCCAGGCTGGAGTGCAATGGCATAATCTTGGCTCACCGCAACCTCTGCCTCCCGGGTTCTAACGATTTTCCTGCCTCAGCCTCCCAAGTAGCTGGGATTCCAGGCATGCACCACCACACCCGGCTAATATTGTCTTTTTAGTAGAGACAGGGTTTTTCCATGTTGGTCAGGCTGGTCTCAAACTCCCAGCCTCCAGTGATCCATCCCCCTTGGACTCTCAAAGTGCTGGGATTACAAGTGTGAGCCACAACGCCTGGACAAGAATATTTTTTAAAGAATCAAATTGCTCCTCGCCCACTCTGAAACAGATACCAAGCGCTGACAAATACCTAACAGAGATTTTCCCCCCAAATCTGAGATTCAAAAAAAAAAAAAAAGAGAGAGAGAAAGAGAGGCCTTTTCCGGAATTTCAAGGTTTCAAAACAAAGTAGGGGACCAGTCCTCAGTAATCTCCCTTTAGATCTAAGACTTTGATTTTCTTCAATTCTCAGGGAGATCAAATGAAATTCATCGCAGCAGGCAAACCCCAGAAATTCCACAAGCATCTGCATCACCGAGGGATGGACATTTCATCAAATGAACAATACCCTGGAGACTTCAGGCTTCTCAGTTTTCAAGCTGTCGATTCCTAACTTGGAAAAAGGGATGCGGGAGCTGAAAGCTGAGAACCTATAGAAGAGATAAAAGTTCAACATGATCCTATGGGAAGGGACTTAACTTTAGTCAGCCAGAGAATGTAAAAAAGAAGGAAAAGGAAGGAAGAAAGAAACCTCACAAAGCACACACATTCCAAATGTGCCTGCACAGGAAACGATGTAAGATCATCTTCATGTGGTGGAGCCATGTTGTACCTGCTTTAAGTGTCTAGTACATCTAGAGCTTTTATAAAAGGTGTCCTATGAGAGGAACTGCAATTTCCGTATCTCCAACTGTATGCACATCTAATTATGTGTTATGACTCTCGGCTCTGATAGCAATTAGGATATAAGTTGTACTTCTCACCACACCCAAATGCAATCCTTACCAAAAAGGAAAGGAGAACTTGGAGAACTTGCAACAGAGAATTCTTCTTCTGTTGGGTCAGAGTCCAAAGTGAGCACCATCTCTGCAGAGGAGCAGAGTCAGGGTGCTGCAAGTCACCATTCCCTGGGGATGGAATAGGAGGAAAGCAGGGAGAAGGGAGAGATTATTATTAACAGAGCATCAGCTCTGTGCCAGACACTATTTGTACGCATTGTCTTTGCAAATAACAAATTATTCCAAAATTTAACAGCTTGATAACATTTATTTTTCAGCTTCTGAGGTCAGGAAACCAAGCATGGCCTAGCTGGGTGCTCTGGCTCGAGGACTCTCACAAGGCTGCAATCAAGGTATATTGGCAGGAGCTGAATGCATTGCAAGGCTCAACTGGGGGAAGATCTGCTTCCAAGTTCACAAACATGGCTATTGGCAGGCCTCCAGTCCTTGCTGGCTGTTGGCTGGAGACATCCTTTCCTTGCCATATGAGCCTCTTCAGAGGGCAGCTCCTGACAGAGCAGCTGGCTTCCTTCAGAGCAAGTGAGGGAGAGAGCAAGAGAGGGCACTCAAGATAGAAGCCACAGTTTTTCATAGCCTAATCCTGGAAGTGACACCTCATCACCATTGCTGTATTATCCTCATTAGAGGCAAGTCCCTAGGTCCAGTCCAGGCTTAGGAAGAGGGGGTCGCACAAGGGTACCAACAGCGGAAGGCAGGGATCATTGAGGACCTTTTTAAATGGTTTTTACATATGTTTATTGAAAACAAGATGTTGTAGAGAGGATTTTTTTCCTAATTGTGCAGACTGTATAGCTGAGTCCATGAAAGTGTGAGTAAACTAAAGACAACTTTATAGCTTTATGGTAGAGCCGGGATCCTAACTGAAGAACCCATATGCTTTCTGCAGCATCACACAATAGGGAAAGGAAACTACAGAGACTTTTCTCTTCCTTAGCAGTTTCTTGCTCCTCTTGGAGAAAACCAATATTTTAAAAGGGCAAATTAATGCCTCATGTGGCACAATAGTGTCCCACAAATTTGTTTTGTTTGCTGCAGAAAGGCTTTTAATATATTTTGCATGGAACTCTAATAAGTTAAACATTAAAAAGCATATTTGCTCTAGTGCAAACAGCATATAGGGTGGGCTGGGATAAGAGTATACACTCAATTTCTCTCTCTTACTCTTTGAGGCCCGAGGCTCTGGGAAGTTGGTTTGAAAATTTACAGGGACAGTAGAAACTATGGTAAAATCTACAAGTACAGAGGTTTTAGAGTCAGAAAACCATCACCTACCAGCTGAGAGGTGTTAAGCAAATTACTTCTCCAAACTGAACCTTCCCTTCCTCGTCTGGAATAGTTGAATAATGGTAATTTTTATTCCATTGGGATAAAGATGCCAGCAATAGCCCTGGGTAGTGCTAGTTAATGCTAATTAACAAATGCTAGTTAGTATTGTTAAACTGAAGCATTACTAAATACCAAGATATTATCAGACTTGTCTCCTAGAAAGAGGGGGAAAAGGCAAGAGCCTCAGATACCAAATAAGATTGATGCTGTGAAACACGAAATTCATGAAATGAAAGTTAAATGTGACACAAAGAATGAGTGGGATGTTTACTTTTGGCCATGAAGGGATAACTGATATCAGAGTTTTCTTCCTATATTAAATAACTAGAATACTGGACAAAATACATGAGATAACTGATTTCAGTTGTAGGGAACAGTCAGTGCAAGTCTGCTATGAGATGAGGCCCATGTTGGTTCTGACTTTCTGCCTGGGTGATTCATTATGGCCTGATACCTCCATGGGAAGAGGCAACAAAAACTGGACTTGAAAGAGGTTGAGGTGGCCGCAATTTGTAGGGCATGGTACTAGAAAGAAGGTGTCTAAGGGGAGAAACTCCAGAAATGTACATAGGAGTTCTCTTGAATATTTTGTTGAATTCTAAGCTCTGAATGCACAAGGCAAGACTCCAGGAGACAAAGGACAGCTAGTAGGGGAAAGAAACTACTGAGGAACTGTGATCTGAATTGCCTGTGCTCACATAGGCTGAGAGGCTCCAGCTAGTGAGAATCAAAGGATAGTTCAACACCCCAGGCATCTGGTAGAGACAGTAAAAGGGCCATGCCTTAGACATAGAGCTAAGCTAGTCCTAGAACCACCCACACAGAGCTATTTTAAAAATCCTTGAATGAATTAAGAGATCCACAAGTAAATGTTACTTTCTGCTGGAACAAAACAGAACCAAACTGTGGAACGAAGAAGACATCAAAATCTCAACAAGTAAGAACTGAGCATCCACAAAGTTCAGCACACAATTTAACAAAAACAAAAGCCTTACTAGACATGTGTGTTAGTCCATTCTTGCATTGCTGTAAAGAAATACCTGACACTGGGTAATTTATAAGGAAAAGAGGTTTAATGAGCTCACAGTTCTGCCAGCTTTACAGGAAGCACAGTGCTGGCATCTGCTCGGCTTCTAGGGAGGCCTCAGGAAGCTTAAGATCATGGTGCAAGGCAAAGACAGAGCAGGCACATCACATGGCCAGAGCAGAAGCAACAGAAGGTAAGAGGGAGGAGAAGCTACACACTTTTAAACAAACAAATCTTGTGTGAATTCAGAACAACAGCTCACTTACCACCAAGGATATGGCCCAAGCCATTTATAAAGGATCTGCCGTCATGATCCAAACACCTCCCACCAGGTCCCACCTCCAGCACTGGGGATTATAATTCAACATGAGATTTGAGTGGGGACGAATATCCAAACTATATCAACAAGCAAAGTAGATAAAATGAGATGCATATCTGTATTTATTGAAAAAAATCAGTCAATAGATACAGACTCAGAAGGGTCAGAGAGGATAGAATTAAGAGACAAGAACTTAAAACAGCTGGTATTTCAAAGACTTAAAGAAAATAAGAATATAAAGAGGGAACAAATAGAAATTCTCAATTGAGAAATGAAGACTATAAAAATAACTACACTTATTAGAATGGCTAAAATTCAAAACAATGGCAATACCAAATATTGATCAGGATGTGAAGCAGCAGGAACTCTCATTCATTGCTGGTGGGAATGCAAAATGGTACAGTCACTTTGGAAGATAGTTGGACGGTTTCTTACATAGCTGAACATAGGCTTATCATACCATCCAGCAATCATGCTCCTAAGTACTTTCTCAAATGAAATGAAAACATATGCCCACACAAAAACCTGCACATGTTTATAGAAGCTTTATTCATAATTGACAAATATTGGACTTAGCCAAGATATATTTCAATATATAAACAAACTATGCTACATTCCCACAATGGAATATTACTTAGCAATTAAGAAGAAATCAGCTATTAACCCACAAAAAGACATGAAGAAATCTTAAGTGTATATTTCTAAGTGAAAAGAAGCCAGTCTGAAAAGGCTAAATACTGTATGTTTTCAATGACATGATGTTCTGGAAAAGGCAAAACTAGAGACAGAGTAAAAATATCACTGGTTACCAGGGGTTTGAGGGAGTGGAAAAAAGAAGGGATGAATATGAGGGGGCTGTGGATTTTAGGTCCAGTGAAACTATTCTATATGATACTGTAATACGGACACATGACATTAGGCATGTGTCAAAACTCATCGAACTATACAGTAGAGAAAACTGTATGAGAGAGAGATGAGACAGGGTATATGGGAACTCTGCATTTTTTGTGCAATTCTGTTAATTTTAAAATGCTTTAAAAATAAATCTATTAATTTAAAAAGAGCCAAATGAAGTTTCTAAAACTGAAAAATAGACTATCTGACACTTAAAAATCCACTGAATGAGCTAAGTTGCAGATTAGACCTTACAAAAGAAATCAGTAGCTTTGTAGATACAAAAAAAAGCATCTGGATAGGAACACAGAGGGATAAAAAGGCTAAATAAAATGAACAATCTCAACTATGACACAGTATCAAGTAGCGTAATACACATGAAATTAGAGTCTCAAAATGAAGGGACAAAGATTGTGGTAGAAAAAGAATATTCACTGATGACTGAAAATTTTCCAAATTTGCCAACAAATATCAACTTGCAGATTCAAGAAGTTCTATACACCTCAAAAATAATAAAGAAAACTACACTGAGACTTATAACAAAATTCTGAGAAACCAAAGTTTAAAATCTTAAATACAGTCAGAGAAAAGACATCTACAGAAAAAAAAAAAAGTGAAAAAAAAAATCACCACTGACTTTTCACCAGAAATAATGCAATCCAAAAAATATTAGAACACCTCTAAAAGGCTAAAATAAGATTGTTATTCTAAAATTCTGTATCCAGAAAAAAATACCCTTCAAAATGATGGCAAATTTAGAAATTCTTAGACAAACCTGAAAAAAATTTATAGCTAAAAAGCCAACATTATAAAAAATGTTGAAGGAAGTTCTTCAGGGAATAGGAAAATGTGTAAATCTGAATTTCTATCTTGTATCAAAGGGATGATGCATACCACACACAGAAAACAGATGGGTAAACATAAAAGACTTTTTCTGTCATTTCTTCATTTTTTTAAAGATGATTAAATATTTAAAGCAAAATAGTGACAATATATTTTGGGATTATAACATCTGTAGAAGTAAAATGCAAGAATATAACAGCACAAAGGCATAGAATAAAATAGCACTATACTGCTATATGCCTTTTTTTTTTTTTTAAGACAGGGTCTTGCTCTGTCACCCAGGCTGGAGTGCAATGGCGTGATCTTGGCTCACTGCAACCTCTGCCTCCCAGGTTCAAGCGATTCTCCCACCTCAGCCTCCCGAGTAGCTGGGACTACAGGTGCACACCACCACACCCTGCTAATTTTTGTATTTTTAGTAGAAATGGGGTTTCACCAAGTTGGCCAGGCTGGTCTTGAACTCCTGACTTCATGATCTGCCCGCCTCAGCCTCCCAAAGTGCTAGGATTACAGGCATGAGCCACTGCACCCGGCCTATATGCTTCTTATATTAAATGTGAAGTGGTATAATATTACTTAAAGGTACATTGTTGTAAGTTAAGGATGTATCGTGTAAAACTTAGTCTAGAGATTTATCTGCTACGTCAATAGAGGAGATACAATGAATAGATTGCTGGAAAATGTTCAATTAATCCAAAAAGAGGCAGAAAAAGAAAAAAGAACAAAGTCATAAATCCAACTACATCAATAATTAAATTAAAAATGTCTTGATAGGAAGATCTATGCATTTTGCTGTATTTAAGTTAAACCTCAGTTTTATAAACTCTATTTGTAGATTTATCCCAGGAATGCAGTTTAGTTCAACACTCAAATATTAATTAATGATATATGACACATTAATAGAAGGAGGAAGGGAACTATGATAATCTCAACAGGTAGAGAAAACGCATTTGACAAACTCAACATCTATTCATGGTTTGGGGGGGAAATGCACAAACTAGGAAGAGAGTTAACTTCCTTACACTTACTAAATATTATCTATGAAAAAGGTACAACTAATATTCTACTTAATGCTTTCCTACTTAGACTGGGAAAAGGGCTGGGATGTCTACTCTTCTATTGCCACTTCTATTTAGAATTGAACTGGAGGCTCTAGGCAGTTCAATAAGAAAAGAAAAAGAAATGAAGTGCACAGAGAATGAATTTAAAGTAGTGATACTGCCTTTATTTGCCAACAACATCATAGTCTACAGAGCAAATTCTAATAAATCTAAAACAAACTGCAGCACTAGTAAGTGAATGTATCAGTGTTGTAGAATACATAGACCTAACTATAAAAGCTAAAACTATAAAACTTTTAGGGAAAAAAAACTAAAATATTTTAGGAGAATTTTTTTTGAATATTTTTTGTGAATCTGCCCTAAATAATGTTGCTTATGATACAGAAAGACATAACCATAAAAAATTAGTTGAATTTATCAATTTTTTAATGGCTTATGCTTATCAAAAGACACTGTTAAGAAAATAGGTAAGCCATAGATAAGGAAAACTATTCATAACACACCCCTGACAAAAGATATGTAGAAGTTAGGTAATGTTCTACATATATATGCATATATACATTATATGGAAAAGACAGATATTTTCTAAGTATATATGTGTATTAGTCCATTTTCATACCACTGCAAAGAATACCTGAGACTGGGAAATTTATAAAGAAGAGGTTTAATTGACTCACAGTTCCACATGGCTGGGGAGACCTCGGGAAATTTACAATCATGGCAGAAGGCAAAGGAGAAGCAAGTACCTTCTAAACAAGGTGGTGAGCAAGAGACAGTGAGGGGGGGACTGCCACACTTTTAAACCATCAGATGTTCAGAGACATCCCTCACTATCACAAGAACTGCATAGGGGAAATCCGCCCCCATGATCCAATCACCTCCTACCAGGTGCCTCCCCCTGACATGTGGGGATTACAATTCAATATGAGATTTGGGTGGGGACACAGAGCCAAACCATATTAATATATACCTCTACACGATATATATGTAATAGATACATAATACATATATACATACATACATAATCTTCTGCAATCAAATAATAAAAACAAATACAATAAAGCTAATAAAGAACAGGCAAAAGATTTGAAAAGACATTTACAAAAGAAAGCATACATGTTTAAAACTTTGCTCAACAACTTTAGTCACCAAGGAATAGCAAACTAAAACTACAATGACACACCCATAGGATGGCTAAAATGAACCCCCAAAATTTGTGAAGATGTGAAACACTCAAAACTCTTGTGCCTTGCTAGTAATTGTAAAATATCATAACCACTCAGGAAAAAGTTCTGGTAGTTTCTTTAAAAGTTTAACATATATTTAGTCCACAACCAGCAATTCCACACCAAGGTATTCGCCTACAAAAAATGAAAGCAAATATCCACAAAAAAAGCATTACATATCCATAGAAGCTTTATTCACAACAACCAAAAACTGGCAGCAGCCCAGGTGCCCATCAGAGATGAAAGGAAAAACAAACTATGGAATATTCATACAATGGAATAATACTCAGCAATGAAAATGAACAAACCACTGACAAGACAAAAACATGATGCTAAGCAAAAGCCATTCCCACAAGAGTACACACTTCTTGGTGCCCTTTACAGGAATTTCTAGAACAGGAAACTAAACTACTGTTCTGATTTCTATCACTGATATTTTTTCTATCACTGATATTTTTGTGGAGGTGGAGGGATGACTAGAAAGACACACAAGGAAGCTTCTGGGTTAGTGAAATGCCTTGATAGGAGTGTTGTTTACATGAGTATGTATGCCTGTCAAACAGGTTGACCTATACACTTAAGATCTGTGTATTTCACTGGATTTGAGTTAAACCACAGTTTTGCAAAATCTTACCTTCTATTTGTAGAAACTGATGTCATTTTAAAGTGGAAAAAGAAATGCAGAGAAGCTAGAAAATCTAAGCAATCTTAAAGAGTGAAATTGATAAGGACTTTCACTGCCAGATTTCAAAACTTACGTAAAGCTATGGTAATCAAGAAGCTGTAGTATTGGTAATGAAAGATACATAGATCTGTAGAGGAGAATACAGTCCAGAGAGATCCATACTTCTATAACCATTGATTTCTGGCCAAGGAAACTAAGCAATTCAATGGGGGAAAGAATTGTTTTAGCAATAAATGGCACTGGAACTCATATCGATTTATAAAAGGAAAAACTACCACACGTCTCAAAAATTAATTCAACATGGATCATACCTATTAGCATAAAAGCTTAAAACAATAAAACTGCCAGAAGAAACCACAGAAGAATACCTTTGCAAACTTGAGGTAGATATATTTTTAGACAGGAATGAGAAAATGTTAATCATAAGAGGAAATTTTGATAAATTAGATTTTTATCAAAATTAAAAATCTTTATGAAAATACATTAAGAAACAGAATAGATAAGACAAACTATGTGAAACTATTCACAAAATATTTATCTGACAAGCCCTTAAACCTAAATATGTGAAGAATTCCTCAAACCTCAATCATTTTTAAAAATTCATTTTTTTAGGGAAATCTGATTTTTAAAAAAGTTTTAATAGCTTTTGGGATATAAGTGGTTTTTGGTTACATCGATGAAATGCACAGTGATGAAGCCTGAGATTTTAGTGCACCTGTCATCCCAAGTACTGTGCATTGTATGCAATAGATAGTTTTTATCCCTCACCCCCTCTTGTCCTCCCCTCTTCTGAGTCTGCAACGTCCATTTTACCACTCTGTATGCCTTTGCATACCCATGTCTTAGCTCCCACTTATAAGTCACAACACAAGGTATTTGGTTTTTCATTCCTGAGTTAATTCATTTAGAATAAAGACCTCTACTTCCATCCAAGTTGCTGTAAACAATGTTATTTCCTTCTTTTTTATGGCTGAGTAGTAGTCCATGGTGTATACATACCACATTTTCTCTATCCACTCATCGGTTGATGAGCACTTAGGTTGATTTCATATCTTTGCAGTTGTGAATCGTGCTGCAATAAATATGTACCTGCAGGTATATATGACTTCTTTACCTTTGGGTAGATACTCAGTAGTAGGATTGCCATATCGAACGGTAGGTCTACTTTGGGTTACCTGAGAAATCTCCATACTGTTTTTCATAGAGGTTGTACTAATTTACATTCCCACCAGCAGTGTGTAAAGTATTCCCTTTTCACCACATCCATGCTGATATCTATTGTTTGACTTTTTAATAATGGCCATTCTGGCTGGGGTAAGGTGACATCTCATTATGGTTTTATATGCATTTCCCTGATAATTAGTGATAAGAGCATTTCTTTAAATATGTTTTTTGGCCATTTGTCTATCTTCTTTTGAGAAGTGTCTATTCATGTTATTTGCCCACTTTTTGATGGGATTATTTGTTGGGGTGTTTTTTCTTGCTGATTTAAGTCTCTTGTAGATTCTGGATGTTAGTCCTATATCAGATGAATAGTTTGCCAATATTTTCTCCCATTCTGTGGGCTGTTTATTCTGATTATTTCTTCTGCCATGCAGAAGCTTCGTAGTTCAGTTAGGTCCCATTGATTTATTTCTGTTTTTGTTGCATCTGCCTTTAGGGTCTTAGTCATAAGTTCTTTGCCTAAGCCAACATCAAGCAGTTTTTCCTAGGTTTGCTTCTACAATTTTTACAGTTTCAGGTCTCAGATTTAAGTCTTTAATCCATCTTGAGTTGATTTTTGTATATGGTGAGAGATAGAAATCCAGTTTCATTCTTCTACATGTGGCTATCCAGAAAAACTCAAATTTTAAAATGAGTAAAAAGACTTGAACAGGCAGTTCACAAAAGAAGGTATATGAATGGCCAATAAGAACGTGAAAAAGGGACTCAATAGCCCTACTATCAGGGAAATGCAAACTAAAACAAAAATGAGATTATAATCCTATCTAGACACACTGAAGTGGTTGACATTTGACAGACTAACACCACCAACGGTTGGTAAGGATGTGGAACAATAGGAATTCTCCTACGTTAATGTCAGGAGTGTAAAACTCTGTAGCCCCTTTGGAAATCTGTCCAGCAGTTTCCCCTAAAGTTAAACGTTCACCCACGCTATGACCCAGGAATTCCACTCCTATGTGTTTAACCAAGAGAAATGAAAAGATATGGGCACAATATGAATTGTGAAAGAATATTCATAGCAGCCTTATTCATAATAGCCAAAAACTGGAAATAACCCAAATGTCCTTCAACAAGTCAACAAACAACTGAGTTATAAACATATAAAGGAATGCTCAGTAAAGAGGAATAAAACATTTATACATGCAACAACAGGAATGAACCTCAAAGACATTGTGTTGAAAAAAGCCAGATACAAAAGAATACATCCCGTACAATTCAATTTATGTAGAGTTCTAGAACAGGCAAAATTAATTTCTATTGAAAGAAATTAGAGCAGTATTTTCCTGAGGGCAAGGGGGATGGGGGACAGAATGGATTAGATGAGGCAGGAGGAATATTTTAGGGATGAAGGAAGCGTTTTGTGTCTTGACAGGGATGTGGGTTACGTAGCTGTATGCATTTGTGAAAACTCATTAAATTTGACTCTTAAGATCTGTGCATTTCACTGCATATTATTTATATGTCAATTAAAAAACAAGGATCTAACATTTCAAAAGGAGAAATGGGGAAAATAAAACATGTACAAAAGCCTGAGAAAATATCGGGAGGCAGATAAGCAGTGATTAATAGCACGCAGGCATCAATGGAGGGCACCAAACCATGTTGAAATATTTGTATTCTTTAAAAATTTGTGGCTGGTTGCAGTGGCTCATGCCTATAATCCTAGCACTTTGGGAGGCCTTAGGAGGATCACTTGAGGCCAGGAGTTTCAGATCAGCCTGGGCAAAATAGCGAGACATCTTCTCTACGAAACTAAAAATTAAATGAAATTATCTGGGAATGGTGGTATGTGCCTATAGTCCTAGTTACTTGAGAGGCTGAGGTAGGAGGATTACTTGAGCCCAGGAGTTTATGGCTGCAGTGAGCTATGATTGTGCCACTGCACTTCAGCCGGGGCAACTGAGTGAGACTATCTTAAAAAAAAAAAAGAAAGAAAATTTGTTTTTTGAAATGATTCATTCTCCAGTGTTATCTACGATTGCTGTAAGTAATTCCTCCTGCCCCTCCTGTTGAAGCATACTTACATGGAGAAATATGCTAATTTTCTAGTAAGTTTACAATGGTGCCCTTAAGTATATACAGTTGGTTGGTCAAACCATAAAGCTGTAATCTGGTCTTTATCACTTACCAAATGGCACTGTCACCTACGTGAGGCCCAGGTAGTCAAGAATAAGCACCTGTATCAGTTCATTCTCACACTGCTATAAAGAACTTCCCGAGACTGGGTAATTTATAAAGAAAAGAGGTTTCATTGACTCACAGTTCCACATGGCTGGGGAGACCTCAGGAAACTTACAACCATGGCAGAAGGCAAAGGGGAGGCAAGTGCCTTCTTCCGAGGCAACAGGAGCAAGAATGAATGCAGGAGGAACTACCAAACAACAGCTCTCGTGAGAATTCACTCACTATCATGAAAACAGAATGAGGGAACTGCCCCCATGATTCAATTACCTCCACCTGGTCTTTCCCTTGACACGTGGGGATTATGGGGATTACAATTCAAGATGAGATTTGGGGTGGGGATACAGCCAAACCATATCAGCACCTGAATGCTGAGCTGCCAGATGTGATATGAAACAATGAACGTGATCACAGTATAGATCATTCTCAATTCCCCCTTAGCCTTTTTGGTGTTTATCCCAACAAGTGGGGCTTTTGTACACATTGGGCTCTAGTTTTCCTGAAACCATTTTCAGATGCTTTAAATGTACATGATATACCAAGAGATATTAAAGAAGCTTTCATCAAGTTACTCGGTGGGGATGACAAATTTAACCTAATTGTAGATCATGCATTCAAAAATAAATAAGCAGAACGCCAGATAGCTTAAATGTAGAGTAAACCATTTTTCTTGGTGTTGAGAGGAGTGGTCTCATCTTTCCCCCACCCTCTTCCTTGGGTCTGGAAATTACCAAAACAGGATAATAAAGAGATCAGCTGCTGAGGGTGCTGAATTCAGACATGAAACAAATCATTTTTGTATAGTAACTCCCTAGATACTTACCATGAGGAGGCCCATATTGGCAGGGTGAGATGCTGACTGGTCTCTAAGATGCTGTATTTGGAAGGGTATGAAGTCTTAGTCTACACTCATTTCTTACTCAGAGTGCAGCCGTTGGATTGAATACCACACGTGATTAGAAGTGGTTGGGTGCCCAAGTAACAAATAAGAGTCATCCTGCTTAAGGACAGAATAAAGCGAGTGTTCAGGCCTGGGTTTTCTCTTAGCAAATGCAAGAGGTTGGTCCCAAGAGTTTACTTCAAACGCCTACACCTGATGTAAAGCTGGGGCAAGTTAAATAGAGCAGATGAGTCACACCTGAATCCTTCCCACTCCCATCCTCCTGAAGGATGTAGACCTCTCACCACCCGAAGTGTGGCCATGAGTCAGCAGCATGAGCGCTGCCCTGGAGCTTGTTAGCAATTCCGAATCTCAGACCCCTCCCCAGACCTACAGAAACAGAGTCTGCACTTCTACAAAATCTCCATGTCATTCATATGCACATTGAAATCTGAGAAATACTAGTGGGAGTTAATTTGCTTTTATATAAGAAACACATAGATTGCTATGAGGGTTAAATCAGTTAATATTTGTAAAACATGTGGGACACACACATTTATTGTTCCACATGTTTTACAAATATTAACTGATTTAACTGATTAACTGATTTAACCCTCATGGCAATTTTCTTATGTAGGTATTTTTGTTGTCTCCGTTTTGTCTCCATTTCAAGGAAGAGAAACATAGGGCTCAGAGAAGTTAAGTGAGTTACCCAAGGTCACACAGCTGGTAAGTGGCAGAGCTGTGACTTAAAGTCTAGAAACCTAGTTCAATTTTCCATGCCTTTGCCACTCCATAATGTTGTTTAACAATAGTATATTGTTTAAATGATTCCAAGGAGAAACAAAAGATGTTTTGTACATTTGGGGAGAATCCATTTGTGTGTCCGGCCAGTTAATTCTACTGTGATTTAATAATGGACTTTAACATACTGATTTTTCTACCCTAAAAGGTACAAGATGAGGTTGCACTTATTTTAAGTGCTCTCTCCCAAAGAATCCAAAGATGTTTCTCCTATATTCTGTAAAATGGCGTGCTTGCTTAGTTTTCCCATTGAGGGTTAGAGAACTTGCGTACATTATCGGCTAGGTTTACTATTCTTATATACAAACCTGGAAAGGTTGCTTGAACTAATAACATAATGACAGGAAATGAATGAATCCACAATATGGAAAGCATTAAAACAATTTATTATATGATTTATATAAACAACTGCACATCAAACAACAAATAGCCAGATTACTATTGTACATTTCTGGTATTAATTCAAATCTCTCCGCACCAAAGAATTAGGGAAACCATCAGGCACATGTACCATAAGGAAATGATTCTGAAATAATTATCAAAATGTCCATGTCTCTGACTATTCCATGTCTCAGAGGAGTGCATAGCAGACTAGTTACTTTCTGTTAGAAGCTCTTTCCATTAATCTCAATAAATAACATTTATTAAACATTTTGGTGTTGGATTTGCAAAATGCACACAATATCTGTCTGGATTGAATTCTCTATGATCCTCTGCAGTAGGGGATTTAAACAGGCCAGGCTGACTTCTGGCATCACTGCACACAACTCTTAGGAAGTGTGCTATGTAAAAAACTGCCCCTTGTTATGTAGGAAGGCTATTCATGCTAGACTTTTTTCCTGTGTTACTCTATGAAATGTCCCCTAGGTATTGTAGCTGTTTGTATTTCCTCTTCCTTTATGTTTGGGAAAAAGGCTTAAATTGTATTTTTGATTGACTAGAGTATTCCCTAGAAGGCCTATTTGTTCTTGTCTAAATTATGACCATAACCAATGGCCTTATTCCAAGTACCTTTTCATTTTCAAACTGGTATTTACATGGATAGCACCTAAAATTCTCTGAAACATGCTTTTTGAGAGGCAGCCTGGTATAAAGCAATGATTTAAAACTTGGCCTGCCTAGTAGAATGGCCTGGAGTACATTTTAAAAATACCAATGTCCAGGCTCCACCCTTGAGATTCTCATTTGATTAGCCTGGAGTAAAGCCTGAACTCTGAATTTCTAAAACAACCACGGCCACTGTAAGGATTAAATGCAATACTGAAGGTGAGGCAATAAACAGGGTGACTGGCACAGTTATCGACTTGACAAATGCCAGTTGTTCTTTGTCACCTGTGCCCTCCCAGTTTCTGCTGAGGCAAAGGGAATGCCTAAAATATGGTTCCACTTAGGTGGCAGCAAGGTCAGCGAAGCTCATTGGAGCAACTCATTAGAGTAGAAAATGATAGCAAAGGGAGCCGTAGCCAGACACTGACAGCACAGTGACACAGAAGGATTTCATTTTAATGCAGGGCAAAAGGTCAGGAGAGTGACAGAAGAAAAAGTCAGATTTAGTAAAATACAATCACCTGGCAACTTTAAAAGGGATCATTGCCAATTCTTCTGCCACTGCATGGACATTTTACTCAGAAAAATTGGGGGGTAGAGGAGGAGAAAAATAGGCTCCATTTATCTTATTATCAGGATTTAAATAGAAAGGTCAAGTCTGAAGTTTTGGGCCAAGAAAGAGTTGCTAATGGAAGTTAGGGAACCTTCTTGAGAGGAAGATATGAGCCACAGACTTTCTCAAGTCTTAGCCAACACCCTGTTCTCTCTGTACCTCTCTTAGGGCAAAAACAACAACAACTAAAACCACAGGGAATTACCATATGACAAGCAACATCATTACTTTATATACTTGCAATAATAAACACTGTTAGGTAGATATTCATTCATTTGTTCAACATACATTTAATGAGCACCTGCTAAGTACCAGGCCCTATGCTAAGAAAACTCTGATTTCAAAAACAAACCCCATTTAAAAAGTGGCCAAAGGACATGAACAGACACTTTTCAAAAGAAGACATACATGTGGCCAACAAACAATTGAAAAAATGTTCAGCATCACTATTCATTAGAGAAATGCAAATCAAAACCACAATGAGATACTATCTCACACCAGTCAGAATGGCTATTATTAAAAAGTCAAAAAATAACAGATGCTGGCGAGATTGTAGAGAAAAGGGAATGCTTAAACACTGCTGATGGGAACGTAATTCATTTGACCATTATGGAAAACAGTGTGGCTATTTCTCAAATAACTTAAAACAGAAGTACCATTCCACCCAGCAATCCTATTATTGGGTATATACCCAAAGCAATATAAATCATTCTATTATAAAGATACATGCATGTGTACGTTTATTGCAGCACTGTTCACAATATCAAAGTCATGGAATCAACCTAAATGCCAATCAACAGTAGACTGTATAAAGAAAATGTGGTATGTATACACCATGGAATACTACACAGCCGTAAAAAAGATTGAGATTATGTCCCTTGCAGCAACATGGATGGAACTGGAGGCCATAATCCTAAGTGAGCTAACGCAGGAACAGAAAACCAAATTCTTCATGTTCTCACTTTATAAGTGGGAGCTAAACATTGAGTACACATGGACACGAGGACAGAAACAACAGACACCAGCACCTACTTGAGGTTGGAGACTGGAAGGAGGGCAAGGATCAAAGAGCGCCTATCAGGTACTATGCTTATTGCCTGGGTGATGAAATAATCTGCACACCAAACCCCCACGACACATAATTAACCTCTATAACAAACATGCACAGGTACCCCTGAACCTAAAAATAAAGTCAAAAAAAGAGAATACTCTGGTTTTGTAAGTGTTACTTAGCTTCATGAAGCTAAGTAATTTTTCTTAAAAAAGTAAATTACAGAGTTGGGTCCTGATCTTAGTTCTGACTTCAAATAACATTTAGAAATGAGAAGGTCTCCAATCGCTGGGGAATTGAGAAGATGTGATATCCCTGATTTGAAACTCTTACTTCAAACTTCCTCTCCACCCTTCCTCTCCACCAATCCCAGTAAGCTTTCTCCTGTCTTACTTCCTATTGAACTTCAAGTGCCAGCTTGCCTATCCCCTTCTTCTCGAAGCCTTTCTCAACCCGTGTGAGCTGACTCTCAATTTGTAGGCCTCTGGCAGCTTGTGCAGGCATCTGTTGTGGAAAATTACACTGCATTACAACTATTTACTTGTCTGTCTTCCCCAGTGGACCATGAGATCCCCAAAGATAGAGGTTACTCATGATTCATATTTGTATCCATCGGACCTGGCATAAATGCTCGATTCTGGGTGCTGGGGACACACTGGTGAACAGACAGGACAATACAGAATACAGCTTTGTCTTCACAGAGTTGGGAGTCAGGATACAAGAAAGGAAGGGATGGAGGGAAGGAGAGAGGAGGAGGACTAGAGGAGGGAGGGAGAGAGGGAGGAAGGAAAGGAAAGAAAAGGAGGGCAAGGTGGGGTGGAGCCGGGCCAGGTGAGTTGGAAAGGGAAAGGGAAGGAAGTGGGGAGAAAAGATTTCAGTGAATTTTCCAATGAGGTCTGAGCTGGATATGAGATTTGAATCAACAGGGCAGGGACTGAATGAACAGGGCTCACTTTCCCTTGCTGGGAAATCAGTTCAAGAAAAATCACAAGGAAAGGCATGTGGGATTATGTGGAGAGCCCATTAGGGCTACTGCCAGGCTTGGAGGGAAGGTTTCAGACTGAGCTGAGAAGGAGCCTAAGAGTTTAAGGTCGGCCAGGTGCAGTGGCTCACGCATGTAATCCCAGCACTTTGGGAGGCCAAGGTGGCGGGATCACCTGAGGTCGGGAGTTCGAGACCAGCCTGACCAACGTGGAGAAACCCCGTCTCTACTAAAAGTACAAAATTAGCCAGGCGTGGTGGCACATGCCTGTAATCCCAGCTACTCGGGAGGCTGAGGCAGGAGAATTGCTTGAATCTGGGAGGCAGAGGTTGCAGTGAGACCAGACAGCACCATTGCACTCCAGCTTGGGCAACAACAGCGAAACTCCGTCTCAAAAAAAAAAAAAAAAATAGTTTAAGAGGATGTCTTGCAAGATTGGCAAGCATCCAGCCAAGAGACAATTATCAGCTGAGCACCTGCTATGAGCCAGGTATTCTACACACAGAGTGAATTAGGCCAGCCCCAGCCCTGCTATCAGAGCTCACAGTCCCACAGAATAAACCTGTTGTAGGAGACAAAATGAAATCAATTAGAGTCCTCACCCAAGGAGTGATGCAATGTAAGTAGAGTTTGAGGACCATTTATCTTGTTCAGAGTGAAGGAGAAAAGGAAGAAAGGGGGAGCGGGAGAGAATAGAGAAAAGAAGGGTGGAAAATGGTAAGAAGCATAAACTAAACTCCTAGCTCTGTGAAGGCAAAGTTGTATTCTGTATTATCCAGTCTTAGTCTGTCTGTTCACCAGTGTCCCCAGCACCCAGAATAGCACCTGGCCATAGCAAAGGCTTAAGAAATATTTATGGGATGGCATGAGATGATATGGAATGGGATAGGATGGGGTGTGTAGGG
Source organism: Pan troglodytes (assembly GCF_028858775.2). Classification (NCBI taxonomy): domain Eukaryota; kingdom Metazoa; phylum Chordata; class Mammalia; order Primates; family Hominidae; genus Pan; species Pan troglodytes. The sequence goes on from NC_072416.2 coordinate 64,117,961, forward strand.
TGGGATGAAATGGAATGGAATAGGATGGGGTGGGATGAGATGAGATGGAATAGGAAGAGATGGGATGGGGTGAGATGGAATGGGATGGGATGGGATAAAATGAAATGGGATGGGATGGGATGGGATAAGATGGGATGAGGTGGAATGGGATGGGATGGGGTAGAGTGGTATGGGGTGGGATGGTATGGGATGGGATAAGATGAAGTGAGATGAGATGGGATGGGATGGGATGCGATGGGATGGAGTGGATGGAGTGAGTGGGGTGGAGTGGATTGAGATGAGATGAGATAAGATGGGATGGGAGGGGATGGAATGGGGTGTTATGGGGTGCAATGGAATTGGGTGAAATTAGATGGGATGGAATTAAATGGGATGGGGTGTGGTGGGGTGGGATGGAGTGGGATGAGATTGCAGTTAATTGAGGGAAAGCAGTAGATGATCCTTGGGCTGGGTGTCATGGTCTCTGGTGTTCCATCCTTCCTGACTCTGCCATTGACCAGCCTAGTGACCATGAACTTTGAGTAGCTTTTTTTCCCTTCATTTTCCTGTCTGTTTAAATGATGGAATTCCAACTTGTACACTTGTTTTCCATAGAATTTGAATAGTTTATATGTTCAAAATAAAGGGTGCATGATCAGTTAATTTTGGACCATGCTAGGTTAAAGAAACATACACAAGCCTCTTGACCATGGGATATCTCAGATATGAACACAGCTGTGTGAACCAGAAAGCTCCAAGAGAAGGGTAGAATATGCTGTAGTCCCCAAACTCATTTCATTACAGAACCCCAACTCTCTTTTTTTTTTTTTAGACAGGGTCTTGCTCTGTCATCCAGGCGGGAGTACAGTGCTGCGATCTTAGCTCACTGCAACCTCCACCTCTCAGGCTCAAGCAATTCTCCTACCTCAGCCCCGCAGGTAGCTAGGACTATAGGCATGCACCACCATGCCTGTCTAATTTTTTAAATTTTTTGGTAGAGACAGGGTTTCACCATCTATTTTTTTCACTGTCTATCTTATAAACTAATTTCAGCTAGAAAAGGAACTCACTAAACACTACCCTGGATGATCTCCAGGGCCTCTTCAACTCTAACAGTCTGTGACTTCATCCAAGTACACCAAAGCAAAGATGACCATGTAGATTCAGATTAGCTAGTGGCCTATTTTAGCTAGTGTGGAGAGTGACGGGAAAAGAGGAGCTCCTTTTTTGTGAGATGGGACAAAGTGTAGTCACAAGGAGACTTGAAGGCCCAGTGAAGAAATCTGTGATTGTTATGCAGGATGAGACCTGGAATTATACTCAAGAAAAGCAAGCCATGCCCTGTGTGAGGCATTGATATTCTGGCATGGTTTTTAATTTCCCATCTTTGGGATTAGGTATGTCAGAGAGGAATCCTTTGGCCGCGAAGTCTCAATACATCCCAGAGCTTTTATTTTGTTACCAATTTCCCTACATCGTGTGATTTCTTTGAGAATCATAACCATGTGAATATTTGACAATTGAATGGTATGAACATCTTGAAACATACAGTTTTCCCCAGAGCTGAATTTCATACTATAATCCGAGGTGATCTCAGTTGCCAGAAACACTCACGCCATTAATGGATTTGGAGGGAAGATGCTGGTAATGAGATTTTCAAATGCGAATTGTTTTGCTTTCAAATGCAGGGTGAAATCCAGCGAAATATTACCTAGACATGCTGGTGTAGTAAGTCCAGCTGATCAAATGAATGTTTGGTGTGTGTTTTATGCAGGCCTTTTCTGTTTCAAATAAAAGCTGGAAGGGGTTCCATGTTATTATTTCTGATGGGATGGGTCTTAAGCCTTGGAGTGGAATAATCCTTCCATATCCTGGGGTACACTCTGGGCCTCTTCACATCTACAATCTTGAGAAATTGATTTATTTCATTCATTCATTCACCAGATATTTATTGAGAGCCTACTATGTGCCAAGAACTGCTTTGTGCACCTAGCGGTATAGCAAATCAACAAAATAACAAGGTATCTGTTGGCTTACTCCCTGGTGGGCCATATACACACAATAAACAAGTAAACACACACATTTAAATGTCAGAAGGTAATAACAGGCTCAGAGAAAAATAAAGCAAGGTAAGCATGAGAGTAGTGGGATGAGGTCTATTTTAGTTAAGGTGTCAGAGAGGCCCTCTCCATGGAGTTGACTTTTGAGCAGAGACCTGGAAAGCAGAGGAAACTGGAGGCCAGTGAATGCTCTGGCCCCAAAAGTGCTCTTGAGTGATACAGCCAAGCTTTGTCTGACTCCAGGTCGGATGCCCCTTCCACTGCATCAACCTGTTCTCACTGGGAACCAGAAAGAATTATCAGGGCAAGTCAGGAAGTCAGAGATGATGCCAGATCCAGAGGAGAGAGCTGCCAGGATCTGGAAGAGATGATTCCAAGATACCAAGAAAGGAAACTCAGGCAGGGCCCAGATGGAGCACAAGGAAGATGGGCAGTCGTACCTGGACCCATCAGCCTGGCCTCTCCCTCACCTCATTCTCAACAGGTCAAAGCTGGGCTCCCCCTCCTTGCCTCAGAGCCAGCCCCTCTACTGACTTTCCCAGCTGTGTGGACGGCACACAACACCTGTCCAGTCATCCAAGTTCAGCTCATCGTGTCAACCTCTGTTCCCCCTTCTTCACTTGTCCTACCCTCAGGATGTCCTGGGGAGCATATGTGAGGATGCACAGCCCAACCTGTCAGGAAGTCCTCCTTCACAGCTAACTCCCTTCCTTGATCAGCAGCCGGTCCATTCTGTATGGGGCTAGAGTAGAGGAACTGATTGCCAATGAGCAAATAATCTCACGAGAGTGGAAAAACCAGCCTCTTGTCCACACGTGTGCCATTCTTCCCTCAGCAAGATGGGACAACAGAGCCCCTTCCAGAAGGACCATCTCTAGATCTATTTTGCAAGTGTGTATGGGGAGAATGAAGGGCCCTGTGGTCAGATCTCAGCTGGCCTGATTCCCCTCCCCCAAGAGAGAGCTGGAAATTCTAAGAATTTTGTGATTATATAATTTATTTGCCTTCCCCTCTAGCTATAAGCTTCCCAAGAGACAAGAGTATGAGAGCTCACCACTCTATGTCCAACTCTTAGTACAGTCCCTGGTGTATAGAAGATGCTCAAATTGGAATGAAATGGATGGGAACCATGAAAGAAGCTTCATTCTTCAAACTAAAGGTCTGTGGCAGAGACTTGTGATGCACCACACCCCATCCCCTCGGCCTCCCTGATTTCAGCACACCTGTGAGAGACAGTTCCCTGGATGACGCCAGTGTCTTTCTTCAAGTGAAACCCATAGAAGGCCACTCAACTACCTTATAGGAAGTGGTAAGTACAGGACAGTCAATGTGCCCATGAATACATCTCAACCACTAAGGGATGGGGATGAATAGAGAAACTCTTGCCTCCCCATCTTCTGTGGGACAATTCTGAGTGTGTTCTACATCGTTCTTCATAAGGTCACAAGTAGGACTGAGACCCAACAACCTCATCAATAATTAGCTCATTAATGTACCTTTTTTGTTTTTGTTTTCTTTCCTTTCCTGTCTTGCTTTCTCTGCTCCTTCATTGTACTTTATTTATTTATTAATTTATTTATTTTTGAGACAGAGTTTCGCTCTTGTTGCCCAGGCTGGAGTGCAATAGCGGGATCTCAGCTCACCGCAACCTCCACCTCCCAGGTTCAAGCGATTCTCCTGCCTCAGCCTCCCGAGTAGCTGGGATTACAAGCATGCACCACCACACCTGGCTAATTTTGTATTTTTAGTAGAGATGGGGTTTCTCCGTGTTGGTCAGGCTAGTCTCGAACTCCTGACCTTAGGTGATCCGCCCGCCTCAGCCTCCCAAAGTGCTGGTATTACAGACGTGAGCCACTGCACCTGGCCAGTCCTTCATTGTACTTTCTAAGATCATCTCCCAAATAAACTATCTGCACCCAGATCCTCATCTCCACCTCTGATTTGGGGGAACCCCAAATTAACAGGCTAACGGCAACTTCATTTGTTGAGGCTGCTCAACTCTCCTGTGATCAACATTTGTTTTATTTGGTTTTTCGGGCATTTGACCCAAGCTCTGAAAACTCTCAACCACAAGCCTGTCTTCCCCCACCTCCAGGGGTTACCAAACAATGCCCCTGGAGGCTTGGTCTCGACGTTAGAAACTTGGCCATCATTTCTGACATGTTTTCTTCTCAGAGAGGAAAGTGGAATAAACTTCATACTTGATACAAATGTCATTCACCCAGCCTCCAAGTCTAGAATTTTGTAGGCCATATTGAACCACTTATTGAAGTATTCAGAGAGCACAATCCTCCTGAAATTATATCACAATCCCTTTTAAAGGGGCCAGTAAAATAGAACCCAGAAGGGCTCCACTTTCAAACATGGCTATTGAGCAATGACAGCTATTGCTCCAGAAATACTTCTTCACCCTGCTGCTGTGCTGCCTAGCTAACTCAGGATTCTCTAAAGCAACAGGATGCAGAGATCTGAAAACAGAAAAGAGACCTGCCAGAGGAATCCTTTCATTCTGGTTTCTGTGAGACTCTGCCTTTCATTTAGGTGAGGGGGAGTCCAGAGGAACAGAAGTGGCTCTATTGAAGTGCCACATCTGAACCAGATGCTGAGTGTTAACAGAGCAAATGCCTCTTGGAAAGGAGTTGAAAACTCAGCCAGAGAGAGACAGAGAGAGAGGGAAAGTGCTTTGCATTTGGGTGGGCTCAGTGCAGAACATGCTGGAGCCCATAGAAGGAGAGGTGCGGGGAGGAAGGGGCTTTATGTGGCTGCCACTATTGGTGCTACCCCAGAACCCCTCAGCCCACTCTGGGGGTCATTTGCCAGTATTCCAATGCATGCCAACATCTTTTTCCATCTCTCTGCCTGAGGGCTTTTGCTGGCTGCAGGAGTGGGCTTGGCCCACTTAAAAAGACAAGCTAAAGTACAGGAAAGTTTGGTGCCTCAAATGAGACCCTCAACCGATGTGAGGTGGGAGTTTGTGAATATATATCCTGGTTTCCATGACGCTCAGTAGAATAATCCTAGGTGTGTCCCATACACTCCCAGAGGGCTCCCAGGGAGAATGAGCCCAGTTGCCTGCACCAGTAAGTCATTCATTCACACCTCATCTATTAGCTTTGCTGTCTTCCCTGTCTCATCTTCCCACTCCCCTATAGAATTTCTTGGGATCACTTCCAAAGTAAACCTTCCATACCCAGTATTTATCTTAGGATCTGCATTTAGGGAGACCCAAACTAAGACAGTGGGGAAACCAGTCTGTTGGTATGGAGGCCCTCAACAGCCTCAGGTGTTCAAATGACAAGTGTCAGCAGTCAAAGGACAGCAAATTCCAGCACTGTGAGGGGAAGCTGATACGTCTGTAAGGAAAGGAATTAGGTGGCCTCCAGAGAAGATGCCTTGACCATGCAACCTCGTCAGTATAGTTTGGGTGTATGAATGCTTCCCAAGAGAAATGGGCATTCGATGACCCTGTATTAGTCTGCTGGGGCAACCATAACAAAGCACCACAGACTGAGAGAAATTTATCTTCTTAGTCTCAGAGGCTAGAAGTATGAGAACAAGCTATCAGCAGGGTTGGTTTCTTCTGAGACCTCTCTCTGTGGCTTGTAGGTGGTCATCTTTTCTATTTCTTCACCCTGTTGTCCCTCTATACATGTCAGTTTCCAAATTTTTTCTTCTTATGAGGACAACAGTCATATTGGATTAAGACTCACCCATTTGACCTCATTTTACCTTAGTTATCTCTGTACAGATCCTATCGCCATATAAAGTCACATTCTGAGCTACTGAAGGTTATGTCTTCAACATATAAATTTGGCGGGGACTCAGTTCAGCCCACAGCCGACCCCAAGAGAGATGCCCACCTCCAAGCTGAACAAAGAATCTGATTTCATCATTTTCCAAATTCCTGGATGTGACAGCTTTTGGTTAGAGAGCAAAGCAATGATGAGGCCGAGAGGATGAAAGATAATGAGGCCTAAAATGAGCCTGTCAGATGTAAGGAAGTGGCAGGAGAAGTGGGTGTGAAGTCTAAGACACAGCAACTCTTTGACCTACCAGTGGGTCTGGTCCTATTTCTATGGAAATGAGCTCATTATGGTTAAATATTTTTTCCAGCTCCTGGTTGATTCATGAAGTGGTTTCGAATGTTGATAATCACTTCATGAATCACTGACAAACACAAGAGCCAAATATCTGGCACTTGCGATTGCTGTCTCTCCTGATGAGCATTCCCGCCATGATTTGGGGTGCCCCTCTCTCAGCAACCAGGTGTTCAGACTAGAAAAGCCCTCATTTATATTCCAAAGTCTCCTGCTTCAGTAATTCCACACTGGCCATTTTGTCAGGCATTGAATCTCCCCCCAACATCTAATGAACATTAATGATTCAATTCTGAAAGATCATTTTGAAATGCTCACAACATTGGGCATGAAGGTATCAGCCATCAAGTTCTGCAACATTGTTTCCAGGGGAAGTAAAATGGTGTTGCACGGAGGATCCCACGGCGACCATGTTTCTGCCCAAGGGGGAATCTGCTTCAGCACAGACTATACACAAGACACGGCCATTCCCTCTAGGCAAAGAGAGACGGACTAGTCTCCAAAGAAAACAGAAACTAGAGGATGAGATTGGAGAAAGATACAGAAAGTTACTACATTGCATTTGGATATTAGGGAGGTGGATATTAGAGCAACAAAAAAGATGTAATGGCTTCCTGTACATTTTAAATGTAGAGGCCACTTAAAAGCAGAAGCAGGCCAGGCATGGTGTCTTAGGCCTAAGGTTCCAGCTACTCAGGACACTGAGGCGGGAGGATCAGTTGAGCCCAGGAGGTCGAGGCTGCAGTGAGCTATGACTGCATCACTGCACTCCAGCCTGGGTGACAGAATGAGACCCTGTCTCAAAAGTAAAAAAAAAAAAAAAAAAAAGCAGAGACAGACAAATCTTTTTCCCAGATACCTGCCTGGCTCACTCTCTCCCTTCATTCACCTCACCTCACCTTCCTGGCCACCCCACAGATAGAGCACCTGCCGGCCTTCTGCTCCCCTTCCTTTATGTATTGTCCTCCCCGACACTTATCCCTACCTACCACGTGATAGATCTACCTATCGGCTTATTTTCTGCCTCCTCTCACAGGCAGGTAAGCTCCAAAAGGCGGGGATCTCTGTCTGTTTTGTTCTCTGCTACAGACTCATGCCTAAAACAGTGCTTGGCACACACAGTAAGTCCTTAATTAATATTAGTAGAATGAATGATATAAGCGTGATAGGTATTATATTGAACATAAAGAAGAAAATCTGCAGAACTTGAAAAAAGAGGAATGCTGTCTGGATGATCACTTCTCCCACTATCCCAGGCACACATTTAGAGGTCTCTTGAGTCCTTGGTGAGAAGGAGCAAGGATCCCAGATTAGATTGTATGAAGAATCAACTGAGTTCTTCATACACAAGTTGGTATTCAGTTCTCATACCTGTGTAAATTGTGGCACCCCCAACATATCATGTCAAAGCCTTCACTAAATCTGAAGAAAAGATCTCCCTCCAGATGCTCTGACCAAGCCATGTTTGGGTAGACCCCAAATAACCTGTGAGGTTCAGACCCAGGAGCCCAGAGTTGGCACAATCAGGTAAGAGGCTCTCTTCTCCCAAGGCTGCCTTAGCAAGGCTTATTTATGTTCGGTTGTGTAGTGGAATTTCTACATGCCATTTAAGTAAAGTCAAATAATGGTTTCGCTGAAAGGGCCTCTCTGGATTATCTACTTCCTCTTCACTGGAAATGTAACTTGTAAGGCTCAGAGAGGTAAAATACCCAACCCAAGGTCACACAGCAAATTGTGGTAGAATCAAGACAGAAACATAGGCCTTCTAATTGTCACTGGGGTGTGTATGTTTCCACACTAAGCTATCCACCTATATTCTAAATTTGAAGAATTTTACTTGAAGAGAGGAAATAACTGATGATCTTACCTGGCTGTATGTAGACCAGAAGAAACCAAGTGGGTTAGGTCAGGATTCCTGGGGCCTCTGGTGTATATATATATAACTATATATATAACTATATGTGTGTGTGTGTGTGTGTGTGTGTATATATATATATATATATATATATATATATATAGTACCTTGGAGGTTGTCTCACCTAAACACCCCACTATAAGATGGGCAAATGGAGTTTAGAAAGAGCAAGTAATTTACCTAAAGTCACACAGGGAATGAGTTGGAAGACTTAGAACTAGACCTCCAGCCCTGGTCCTCAGTTTAGGCCAATGTTTACCATATCCCGCCAACTTGATCATCAGCTACAGTTCTTAGAAAGAACCTTAAGGGTCATTTTGCCCAAATGCCCATTTTCCAGATGAGGAGACTAAGGATGAAAAGTCAAAGTGAATGTTAGAGTTGGGGCCAGAGCCTAGGTCTAGGTTTCTTTTCCTCACAGCCCCTTTTCTGTGCCCCTCCTCTGTTTGCTCCTTTTAAATCTTAGGACTTCCTCAAGAGAAAAGAGCCCCTCCTTGACTTCAGCATCCTGGGAATGGGTTTTTCAGGAGCCTTCTCTTGATTCTGCCCCCCAGTGGCAGAGATTCAGCAGAACCACCCACTCTGTCCTTCTTTTATTCAACAAGAAGGCATTGAGCATCTAATATGTGCTCTTCACTGCAGTCCACAAAGATTTGTTGACTGTCATGTGCCAGGCACAAAGAAGGGGCTGAAGATATAGCAGTGAGCCAAAAAATTATGGCAACAATAGCACAGTTCCTCTCCTCATGACCCTCACAGTGCAACAGGGAAGGCAGCAATTAAGCAAACAACACTTCTAGTTTGCTTCCAAATGCAACTCCAATTGAGTGATACAAGTGCCATGGAGGAGACAATAGAGTGCATGAGGGGGATCTAAATTCAGGGAGGTTATCCCCAAGAAAGTGATGTGTAAACTGATGCTTGAAAAAGAGGCGAGAGCCATCCAGGATAAAAGGGGAGAGGAGGAATATAGTGTGAAGGCCTCCACAGAGGGGGCAAGCCATCTCATTCCTGAGCTGCAGGTGCGTGAGCCCATCTTTACCCAGAGTACTCAGTGACCAGGTGGTTCAAATGTCAGAAGCTTCTGGCCACCTGGAATTTGACCAAGAAATGTGTCATCTTCCAACCCTAGAGGTAAAAAAGTTTTGTTAAATTATCTCTGTCTCTTAACTACACTAACGGTGTCTTGCAATACTGAAGGGTGATTCAGGACAATTTTGGGCCTCGGATTCCTCATTTCCAGCTACAGACAACAAACAGGGCCATCCTCACTGGAAGAATGAGCTGTGTCTCCATGCCCTAATTTCAGGGCTGCTGAGGACACTGCCTAATACTATGGGCACTGGAGTCCAGAAGACGTGGGTTCTAGTCCCAGATCTGCCTCATACTAGCTGGGAGACCTCAGGCAAGCCACTGTACCACCCTGGGCTCAGTTTTCTCTACTTCTTAGACTCCTTGAAATGTCCAAAGGTGATTAGGTCTGTTAATTCCCAGCACACTGTAGGTACTCTATGTCAGTTTCCTTCCTTTCCTACACCTTCAACAAACTTCTCTTCACCTTGTGCCCCAGGGTGTGGTTAGATCTTCATTCCTTTAACACAACCACTTCTCTTGTTAAAATGGAAACAGGAGCCAGGTGTGTTGGCTCATACACGTAATCCCAACACTTTGGGAGGCTGAGATGAGAGGATCACTTGAGGGCAGAAGTTTGAGGCCAGCCTAGCAAACATAGCAAGAGCACATCACTAAGAAAGATAGTAATAAATAATAAATTTTTTAGAATCAAAAAAGAAAATAAAATATGAACAAGGAAATGTCCATAAAGTAGGGGGTACTTGAACTGGGCTTTGATGGATAAGGGGGAATTTTTTAAGGGGACAAGGGGGTGAAGGAAATTCCAGGAAGATAGAATCACTTATACAGAAGCATATAGATCTGAGGAAAAAAAATCACCAAAGAAGCCAGAAAGGAAAGAAGCACAGGGTGGGGTAATGTGGTTGGAGATGAGGAAAAGAAAGGTCCCCATGAAGCAGCTTGTGAACAGCCTTGAATGCCACCCCAGAGAAACTTCCCAGAGGTGATGAGGATTGAAGCTTTTTCAGTGGAGGAATGATGAGATCATATTGATTGCTTTGAAAGGTAGCCCACTCTGGGCAGCAGCTGGAAGATGGAGTGTTGGAAAGAGACAAAGCAGTAAGGTAATCATTTAAGAGATTTTTGCAAAAGTCTGGATGGTACATGAACAGTTTAGGGCTGTGGGCTGCAGGACAGGTGAAGGTGAGGAGGGCTAGGGCAGGGAGTGGTCAGGAAATGGGTCCAGAGGCAGGTGGTTGGAACCAAGAGGCACTGCCCTGGACCCTCCAACAGGCTGCCTCTTCCCCTCTGCACCACCCTTGGTGTGAGCCCAGAGGTGATGTACCCCACTCCTGACCAAATAGGAGATGTCTCACAAGCACCTTCCTTCCCTGTCCCTTTCTCTTCTCCCACTTTCTTCCTGGTGCCTGGCAGCCAGTCTTCTCTAGCTGTATTTTTTTCTTTCCCTGTAACTTGTCAAGCACTTCTTTGTGCTTTCCAAGCATCCTCCAACACAGCCCTGACTGACATCACTCATCCTCCCACCAGCCTCCGCCTGCCCGTCGGCTTCAGGAGCGTCTCCATCGCCCCTCCTGAAACCACAGCAGATGCATGCTTTACACACAGCCTCCTCACCAACCGAGCCCTTATCTCAGTCTGCTTTTTAGCTTAAAATAAGTTTCTAAAAAACTTCTTTTGAAAATAGCCTCCCTCACTGCAATAATATCCAGGTTGAATTTTCAACCATTGTCTCTTCAGACAGGGGACTTCGTCTGACTAAATCAGGTGATATGTGTGTTGCCAACACCTCCCAGCCTACGTCAGCATGCCTTTGATGAAAAATATCTTATCTATAATCAGTTTACTGGATTGTGCACCCAAATTTCCTCTACAAAATATGAGACTGAGAGGCTTCGCCAGCGTTTTCTCACAGCAGCAGTGCAGCTGTGCTTTGATAAAACTCACAGACTCTTCCCTAGAACTCATCAGAGTCCACTAGAGCCTGGGTTCTAACCCAACATCCACCGTCTCTGGGCAAAACTAAATTTAAGTTGTATTTTAAAAATGTATAAGGTGACTGTTAGTGTTAAGCAAGAAAATAGAGATGATTTCAACAGATAATGAATTATTGTCAGCCTACTCTCCTCCAGCTGTGCAAGACGCCATAGACTCTGTCTTCATGCACCTCACAGCTAGGTGGGAGTGCTGGGAAATAAATGTAAAAATAAATTATTTGTCATTTGAGATAATAATGGCAATACTGTGAGTATGTGAAAGAGACTCAGCTGACTGGGTGATGCCCAAGCTGTGATTTGTCAAACACAAGAGTTGGTATTTTTGTTAAAAAAAAAAAAAAAAAAAAAAAAAAAAGTCAAAACCCAATGCTGATGAACTTGTGGTGAAAATTGCCTGATGTTATGTGAAAATTGCCTGATGTTATAAGAAAATAATATGAAAATGCAAGTAAAAAATCAGAATGGTGCACATAATCTCCCCCCTCCCACCAATAATAAACCTAGGAATTTATTCTAAGTTACAAGTCAAAAAGAACAAGAGTGCTTAATGATGTTCTGTGTATCATTTTCTAGTATAAGAGGTCCAGGTAATTGAGATACATCCACCCAAGGATATAATATGTAGTTATTCAAAGTAATCGTGGAGACTAGCCATTTGAACTAAGATCTTTGGGATCTTTGGGATCTAATTTCAAGTAAAAGAAAAAATACAGAATGTTACACTCAATAACTGCATTTGCTTTCTGCACTCAAATTCATCACTTCTAGTGGGTTATGCTTTTAAACATCAGTAGTCTGAAAGATCTTTCTGGTCATGCTTCATTGGCTATCAGAACAATGCTGTGAGGTTGATAGTATGGTCTATGGTCCCCATTTTTATAAATAAGATAACTGAGGCTCAGAGAGATTAAATAACATGCATGCAACATGTAAATCCAAGAGCAGGAGCTCTGATTTCGGTCTCCTAACTCCAAATCCAGGGCTCTTTCCTTAATTCCATCAGCTAACCACGTGAGATGACCAGGAAGAACTGCTAATGCTGTGAGCAGATGGGAGGCTGTCTAGGCCATCTGTCTGCTACTAAAGGAGGCCATGAGGAAGGCTGCAATTCCTTCTAAGAAAGCCTGCATGTGTCTTTGTTCCAAGACACCTTAGCCAACCAGTGGGGATGGAGAGGGTGGCTATATTCCAGCTGGAATCATGGCACCTAAAGGTGAGCATATTGTCAGGGAAAATGTATAATCAACATGCACTGATTTATGCAATGCTGTAATTGAGCTTAGCACTGGGGGATGGGGATGCGGGACAAAATACCACCTTTAGTACCCCATTGCAAGCATCTAAGAGTGTGCACTTCATTCATTCATCCGCCAGTGGACACTTAGACTGTTTCCACATCTTGGCTATTGAGTAATGCTGCAATGACTCTGGGAGTGCAGATATCGCTTTGAGATCTTGATTTCAATTCTTTTGGAACATAGCCGGAAGGAAGATGGCTGGATCACATGGTAGTTTTCTTTTTAATTTGGGGGAGAATCTCCATACTGTTTTAATTTGGGGGGGAATCTCCATACTGTTTTAATTTGGGGGGGGAATCTCCATACTGCCTACACCATTTTACATTCCCAACAGTGCACAAGAGTTTCAATTTCTATAAATGTACAATGGAATATTTTTCAGCCTTTTAAAAGAGGGAAATCCTGCCATATGTGACAACATGGATAAACCTGAAGGACATTATGCAAAGTAAAATAAGCCAGACACAGAAGGACAAATCCTACATGATACCACTTATATGATCAACTGAAAATAGTCAAATTCATGGAACCAGAGAGTAACCACAGGCTAAGGGACCTCGGGTCAGGGAGAATGGGGAGTTTCTATTCAATAGGCAACAAGATTCAGTTATGTGAGATGAAAAAGTTCTAGAGATCTGCTATACAACTTTGTGCCTACAGTGAACAATAGTGTATTGTGCATTTAAAAATTTGTTAAGAGGGTAGATCTGACTGGGCATGGTGGCTCATGCCTGTAATCCCAGCACTTTGGGAGGCCAAGGCGGACAGATCACCTGAGGTCGGGAGTTTGAGACCAGCCTGACCAACAGGGAGAAACCCCGTCTCTACTAAAAATACAAAATTAGCTGGGCATGGTGGCGGGTGCCTGTAATCCCCGCTACTTGGGAGGCTGAGGCTGAAGAATGGCTTGAACCCGGTAGAGGTTGCAGTGAGCCGTGATTGAGCCATTGCACTCCAGCCTGGGCAACAAGAGCAAAACTCTGTCAAAAAAAAAAAAAAAAAAGTAGATCTAATATTCAGTGTTCTTACCACAATCAAATATAAGGAGGGTATACATCTGAGTTAGACTGCCTGAGCTCACATCTGGTTTCCCTTCACTTGCTGTGGTGACCTTGGGCAAGTCACTGAAACTGTGTGTGTCCCTGTCTCCTCATCTATAAAATAAGGAGAATTTAGTACTCGCCTCATAGAAGTTCAACGTTTTTCCAATATTGCTAAGCATGGAACAGTTCATGGAATGTATTAGGCAGACATCACCCTAAGTGATTTATATACATTTGTGATTTTTACCCTCAAGGCAGTCCCATGAAGAAGGAATTATTATCTCCATTTTACAAATGAAGAAATGGAGGCTTCGGGGATTGAAGGTTTTTCACAGCGCAGAGGCAGAAGAGATTCCGCTGGCTGGTGTGTCCCTGGAAGCCTCCCTGAAAGAAATGGCACTGCACCTGGGCTTTAAAGTACAGAGAAGGTATAGATCTGCCTTTTTAGAGTACTTATGGCAGGGGAAAAGGCAGAGAGTTGAGAAAGTGGATGGATGCTCAAGAATGAAAAGACCAATGTCTCACAGGCCTTATCTGCCCTCGGCCTTGCATGCTTGGCCAAGGTGACTGAAGACCTGTTCTTGGCAGTGGTCAGTCGGTAAAGGCTGCAAGCAGGACAGAAGCAGTATGTGCAGACAATCGTCCATTCATTTGGTCAAACAAGGTGCACCAGGATCCCACCTCTACTGCCAGCTTACACCGTGAACATTCCCAGCATGCCCTCCTGGGAAAGGCCCTGAGCGAGGTAAGGAAGCAGGAACAAGTGGGACACACGCCCGGCAGTCACAGATGCCACAGTCCAGCCCCGTGCCTCTCAGACTTGACGGAGCATTCAAATCCCCCAGGGAGCTCATTACAAACAGATTCTGACTCAGGAAGCCTGGGCTGGGGTCCTGAGAATCTGCATTCCATACACACTCCCAGGTGATGCTGATGTTGCTGGTCCATGCCCCACACTTAGAGGAGCAAGTTTATAAAATGTTTCTAGTCTCATCACTGCAATCCCACAAGCAGCATTAATGCCTGGCCCAGAGTGATTGCTTAAACATTTGTTGAATCAAAGAAGTTTAATCACCGTTACTCCTGTTATCATTGAGTTTGATTAAGTAGGTCCCCTCCCTGCCACATGCCAAGGGCCCATTTCTTCTTCCTTGCTACATCTTCCTCCAATCCAATTAGTAGAATTCAGCCTCCCTTTTCCACCCTCTCACATGGTCTTCATGGATGGCTTTAAACAACCAGATTTTTGTTTCTGTTTATTACACAAATAATGCGTGTTCACTGAAAAAGAAACAGGGAAGAAAAGAAAAAGCAAAAAGAATTTTAAACCCTGCAATCTGATACACATCCTTTTAGATTCTACGTGTGTGTTACAGCATGAGAACATACTTTACATTCTGTTGGTATTTAAGTTTTCTTAAATTATGAGGACTATTTTCCCATGTTAGAAATATTATTTTAATAGCTGCAAAATAGTCATTACTGAAGTTTCATATATCACTATTCATTTTATATAAATTACAGTGACCTTAAAACAAATAAGGTTCATACTGAAGAAATGATGGACAAAAATATTTTAATGCCTGTGATTGGCTTTAAAATGATCCAGTGAATGGGGAAGTATGAGGGAATAGACAATATGACCAGCCACATCTTGGTAACTGTTAAACTATATGGTGGTCATATGAGGGGTGCATTATATGATTCTCTAGCTCGTGAGTAGGTTGGCAAATTTCCAGAATAAAAGTCAAAAAATAAAAGCAATTGTCCAAATTAGATGGAAGAGGAGGATTCTGAGACAAGAATGGAGGTAGAAAGTGTTTAAAGCTAGTTTTTTGCACCCAAAGAAAGAATAATGTTTCATTTAGGACTATCGAGCCTGTCACTTCAACATATTCAAGTTCCTTGAGCTACTAAATTGAACTGGAATAATCTGCCTTTATTATTTCCTGTCCTCTTAGAATAGATTTGCATTTTAAGTGTATGCTCAACATCATGTCTAAATTGGAACTAATTGGGACTTTCGGAAACATGGAGGCAGACACTGGCCTCATTGGAGAAAACATGGGGTTTGCCCATTTGGAGCCTTGCAGGCAGATGGGGATTAGGGGAATGGGGGCACAGCCATTCCCTGTCTGTGTCTTTCTATGAATCTTGGGCAGGTCATTTCCCACCTCTGAACCCAGCTGCCTAATCCATAAGAGAACATGATTTGAACCAAATGAACTTCACAACTTCTCTCTGCTCAAAAATAAAGAGGTTCTACTCTGGGAACCCTTTTCACCACTCTGCTTTGCAATATGCAAATCAAGTGAATTTGGTAATTGGACAGAGCTGATGGGAACAATTTAATAAACTCTGATAACATTGCACAAAGTAATTGTTCAATTATTTCAAACGGTACAGGAAGTACAACAGGGGGGTCCTTAGAAATTACCTTCACATATTAATCGTCTCATCCAATAGAAGCCAAACGAGAATGAAGACTGTGTAGGGGGTGTTTTTGTTTTAATTCTGATTAACTGTACTTTCATCTGAACATTTTTCAGCTGTGCTTTGGTCTTCCTCATATGGATGTTGACTGAGTTCTGTTATCAGGATTTTAATTAACATCAGGTAGAGAAGGGGAAGCCAGGATGACACGCTATTACTTCTGTTTGATTTAAAGTCAACGCTGGGGACTCTTCTTCGATGAGCTGTTGAAATTGTCTTATCTCATGCATTCCAAGGATGGCTGTTTCATGTAAATGTCATTTCTGCTGTCCAAAATGTTACAACACACGCCAGCACAATAGAACTACTGTCTTGTTCTAAGAGACACAAGGGAGCCAGCAAGCTTTTGATCAAAGGCACGATTCAAACATCAAAGTACTACCTCTTCTGTAAATTCAAGAATCAGGACTCTGAGTAAAGGAATGGAGACTCCAGCTTTAGCAATGGCCTAGCCTTCTATCCTGGGAAGTGCCTGAATTTTCAAAGCTTAATCTATCTGCAGAAAACTGTCTGGGAAGAGGCCGTGTAATGGGCTAGTGATATGGGTATATTTATTGCATCCTATAGTCAATAAACTTGTATTTAATCTGTATATGTTCATCTGCTCCGTGCAGCCTTCTCTTCTAGGACTAAAGCTGGAGCTAACGTGACCCAAGAGCCTTTGGAGTATGATGAACCTCAGTTCAAATCCATGCTGTACCACGTGCCACTGGTGTGACATTATATAACTTACCTTGTCCCTCCAGGCCTCCATTTTTTCATTTATAAAATGGAAATAATAATATTTGATGCCTGAATATACATGCATTGCAGTATGCTTATACAGTGGAGTATTTCACAGCAATAAAAAGATGAGCTATTGATAAACACAACAAAAACACTATGTTGAGCTAAAGAAGCTGGACACTAAAAAGTGTCTATTGCATTATTCCACTGTATGAAGTCCTAGAACATGAGGCCATAGGCTATGGTCTTAGAAGTCAGAATAATGACCCATGGGCTGGGGACAGTGTTGAGTAGGAAGCGGCGTGGAAAACTCTTTGATGAGATGGCAATGTTCTGTATCTCGATCAGGGTGGTGGTTACATGAGTGTGCACATGTGAAAAAGGTCAGCAAAGTATATTCTATGAAATGGAAATGGATACCTCAATATAAAAGATGGCATCAAAAACATCATGATGTCTCATATGCAAAATTGTTACGAAGATGAAATGAAGATAGTTCATGGGATGCAGCTGTCCTGGTGGCTAAGATGAGTGGATAGCCAATGAATGACGGCTAGCATTATTGTTTATGTTGTCCTCATCATCCCTGTAATCATTTCAGTGGAGCTACATCTGACCCAGAGATTGGGGTCTGAAGTTCAACACATAAGGCAAAAAAAAAAAAAAAACTGTTCAAATTGCCTCCCAAGGATCCCTTAAATTATCCATAAATCACAGTTTTCTTCACTTGGTTTATACAGCCCTGCTCAATAAAAGATGTAACTACATGTAATGGAACCAGTCATGGGCTGAATATAATAAAGGAGGCTGTGGGTAAGAAGCACACCTCTGTGAGCACCAGGATCACAGCCAGGGGCTCAACCTGTAAGAGGCTCACAGGTCACAAGACCAATGGCAGAACAGCATCATCAGCATCTCTCACCTGTTCCTGGAAATGTGCTCATCGAGAATGGCAGGCATAACCACCAGACCACATAAGTTGCTCTCTCTCCTTTCCTACTCTCTTCCTCTTCCTCCCATTGGATTTGCATTCATTAATGAAGAATAATATGCTACCTCACTGTGTTGTATTTCTAGGCCTCCATATCCCCTACTGAAATACTGGTAAGCTCTAGCCACTCTGGCTCAGCGGGTTTTCCCAGTTCCCAAAAGGGAAGAGATGGGAGCTTAACATCATACCCTGGCTGTATATTTTTTTGCTTGAAAGGATAGTAACCATTAAAGTAATTGTTTGGTCAATCCAATATGTTTTATATCATATTTCAAGTTATCTTTCTCAGTGAATGGTTTTGCAAGCTTTACAGAATCTTGGGTACTGTTGATCTGGGAGATAACAGTGACAATTGCATCTTGAATTCTAGTGCTCACAGTGGGCAGATTCAATAAACGGCTGTCCAGCACCATGGCCTAGAGGACTTCCCTACACAATGGAGCCCATAGAGAACCACAGAGAAGGTGTGTTATTACCAGGGAAGCCTGGCTTTGGAATGCAGACCAGCAGGGGCTGCCCCTGTGAATAGGAACTGAGTAGGGGGCAGAGCCCGTTGCCTGAGGTTCTCATTCTCTGTAACACTGGTGGGCTCCAACTCTCCCCTTAACACTGTACCCAACATCTCATTAACCCACTTGCAGAGCCACAAGGGAGGCCTGGACAGGTGTTAAATTACCTTTCATCACCCTACAGGTGTGCGAGATGTGCTACAAAAGGACACGCCGTGTCTCCCAAAGCAGGAGGCTCTGCCAGGGATTTTCTCTGAGCACAGGGATCTGGAGACAGTATCACTTTTGACTTAGAAATGACCTGGATCAAGGACCCGGCTTTCTAAGCATGACAGGATGATAAAAATATTCTCTGACAATGTGTCCATGTGAGATAGAAGACACTGAGGTGAGCTCTGGAGCTCAAAGAGTGAATGTCACCCATTCTCTCATCCAAAAGCCACTTATCACACGCAATAACATGACCAAGCTGGCACGAGTGGCTGCGGGGGAGTCAGAAAGCAATGAAGATTGTAAAAAGAACCTGTAATCAATCACCCCTACTCTCTAGGTGTTTAAGGCCTGGGTGAAAAGAAGGAACATGTGGACATAAGAAAGTAGAGTTCAAGGCCATTTGATTATTTTCCAGAAACCTACACAAGGTTTCCATCGTGAGCCAGGCCCTGTGCTACCCTGGAGAATCGGAATGAGTCTGACAGTCAGTCACTGCCTGCAGGGAACCACTTTCTGACAGAGGAGCTGGACGATTAAACAACATCACAATGCATAGTGTTGGGAGGATAAAGGTGTGTTGAGAGCCCGCAAAAGCACGGATGGAGAAGTGAGCTATAATTCATGCCCAGGTGTGTCAAGGAAACAGTTGGGTTCTGCCTCATTGATTACATAGGATTCAGCCAGGGAGACAAAATGAGGAAAGATGTTCTAGACACAGCGAAGGACACGAGCAATGGCAGGGCGGCTGGACATCCGAGAAGCGGCATGGGGAAAAGGCCACCATGGGAGGCTAGCGTGGGGCATGAAGGGCCTCAGGCTAGGTATAAAGTTTAAATGTTGCCCAGTGGGTGAGAGGAATGGGGAGGTGAGAGGTAGCCTGGCCTCAGTGTGAGGTGTGGGCTGGGAGGGTGAGAGGCAGGAGGTGGAACAGCCTGGAAGAAGGCAGTGCAGCTGGAGAGGAAGAGAGAACTCACAGGAAGCTTCCTGCAGCATTTGGAGTGGAAGACATCTCCATCCTATTCCTTCATAGAATGCCGGTTCCCTGCAGAAGCTGTATCAGCACCTGCTTCCTTTCCCTGTGTTAAATCCTTTCCCTGTATCTCAGTCCACTTGGGCTGCTATAAAAAAAACACCATTGACCGATTGGCTTATAAACAACACAAATGTTTGTCTCACAGCTCGGGAGCCTGGGAGTCCAATATCAACACCTCAGCGATTTGACGTCTGGTGAAGACCGTCTTCTATAACCTCACATGCCTGATAAGAGGCAAACAAGCTCCCTCAGGCCTCTTTCATGAGGACACTAATCCCATTCATGAGGGCTCCACCCTCATGACTTAATCACCTCTTCAAGGCCCCACCTCCTAATACCATCACTTTAGGGGTCAGGATTTCAACCTATGAATTTTGGGGGGACATAGACATTCAGACCATCATACCCTGCATTCCAGGAAGCCCTCTGCCTGTTGGAGTCCCTGCCACATTGGGACTAAATGGCTGAGCCTTTTCGCCCTGCCTCCAGCAGTTGTCAGAGGCCCAAGCCTCCAAGAAGGAGAGCTCTGCCCTGAGGGATTCTCTAAAAGAGCTGATGGCTGGGACCGGGCTTGGTGGTTCATGCCTATAATCCCAGCACTTTGGGAGGCCAAGACAGGCAGATAACCTGAGGTCAGGAGTTCAAGACCAGCCTGACCAACATGGTGAAATCTTGTCTCTACTAAATACAAAAAATTAGCTGGGCATGGTGGTGGGCACCTGTAATCCCAGCTACTTGGGAGGCTGAGGCAGGAGAATCACTTGAACCCGGGAGGCAGATGTTAAAGTAAGCCCAGATTGCGCCACTGTACTCCAGCCTGGGCAACAAGAGCGAAACTCTGTCTCAAAAAAATAAAAAAATAAAAGAGCTGATGGCTGGAGACAGTCGCTGACAGCATTCCTACAGCTGGGTCATCTCATCTTTGAAGGGTGATCTAGGTGGTGCATCTCTGTGTCCACTGCAAGGAGAATGTGTCCTTTACATCTTGCAAAAAGGTGAACTAAAATCTAGAGTAGTTAAATGACTCCATCAAGGCCTTACCCAATACAATGGTTAAGATTCATGCTTTTTCACTGAAAAACTCAATTGGATGGAATACTGTGAAATACATGTTTTTCTGAGTTCATTAACCCCATAGGAGGATTCTTTCTTTTTCACAGACACCCACACACATACTTTGTGTGACACACCAATGAATCACAAGTAGAAAAGCGATAAACTGCCTCTCTGTTGCAAGTTCCACAAACCTAAAACAAGACAAATATCACTGTAGCAAGCATTTCAATGTCTATGAGCAGAAGAGGAGGCCATTACTACAGTTCTTTAGAGTCCAGTCTGCCTGAGATGGCTCAAGAATCCATCCAAAAGTCAAGCGCATGACCCTCCTGGCTCTTCAAAGCCTCTTCCACTAATTCCTGCACACCTACTATCTTGTGGGAAATTCAGGCGTTATGTTGCTTAGTCCTCACAAAAACCACGGAAAGAAGGTAATGCCAACTGCATTTTACAAACTATGGCTCCTCAGCGAATGGTGGAGTCATGATATGAACTCAGACCTGTATGAGTCCAAAGTCCATGCCCTTTTGACAGTATACCATACTCATTAAGAAGAAATGTTCTAAGGTTTTCTAATGTCGGCTTTGTGTATTCATCCATTCCAGAAATATTTATTGAGCATCTTTGTGCAGGTCTCTAAGAGGCATTGGGCATTTTCTTTAAGGAAGTCAGTGGTGGGACATCATGAATAAACTATACAATTCCCAGTGTTCCAAAGGAACCATGTATCAGTCAGAGTTTTCCAGAGAAACAGAACCAATACCACATACACACACAGACACACATATACACACAAAATATACAGGAAGATATTTATTATAAGGAATTGGCTCGTGTGATTATGGAAGCAGAGAAGCCTCAAATCTGCAGTTGGCAAGCTGGAGACTCAGGAGAGTCAATGGGAGAGCTCCAGTTTGGGTTTGAGTCCTTAGACAGAAGAAGGCTGATGTCCCAGCTTGAATAAAGTCAGGCAGAGAGAGCAAATTCTTCTCCCTTACTCTGCCTTTTTTTTTCTCTTTGGGCCTTCATTGAGTTGGATATGCCCCATCCACTTTGGGGCAGGCAATCCACCTTACTCAGTCTACTGATTGAAATGTCAATATCCAGAAACACCCTCATATATACACCCAGAATAATGAAAAAAAAAAATCTGGGTACCTTGTAACACAATCATGTAAACATATAAAATGAACTATTACAGACCGGAATTGTATTTAGGTCCAGATGGTCCTCAAGCATTAAATTAGCTACACAGAGCTTGCCTGAAAACTCACATTGAGTCAATGCAAAGCTGAAAAGAGAGCTCGGGCCTGCTGACTCCCAGCCCAGTACTCTCTCTGGGACCAGGGGATGGGCCACCTTGGGTAGTTCTTACCAGCTTGCTCATTGTGTCTGCTTCCAGACGTGCTGCTCTGACCCATCCCTCAGACCCACCTTCCCCATCTCTGTCTGCCACAGATGCCCTCTCTTCTCCAGGGTCCCCAGCCAGGCCCTCCCCAGCCTGCCCCTTGAATGGGCTCACGGGTGCATCTCATCTCATCCAGTGAAGATCAGAATAACTAATTTCCATCAGGCACACCCAGGGCCCAGGCCCTCTGAGCAGCCTGGCCAACAACCTCACTTTGGGGAGCAAATGAGTCCCAGACCCATGAGAGATTAATGAGGGACAGTGCATTCACAAGAAGCCACTCAGAAAACATTTCATTTTCTAGAATTTTGCCAGGACACCTTAGGGATACCTTTGGACTTCCCTGCCTGGTTATTTAAACATGGGACAGTCTGTCATAGGCAGGCTCCCCTGGCCCTCTGAATGAGAACCCTCTTCCTCCTGCAAGATCAGTAGAGATTCTCTTAAAACAAGAACAAACTTCCAACACCCAGCTGATAAGGGGAGTTAATGAGGAAGGGAAGAAGGAAGGGGAGGGGAGGGGAAAGGGGAGAACAGAGAAAGAAAGGAAGGGGGAAGGGGGAAGGAAGGGAAGGTGGAAGGAAAGGAAAGGAAGGGAAGGAGGGGAGAAGAAGGGAGAAGGGGAAGGGAGGGAAGGGGGAAGGAAGGGAGGAGGGAAGAGGGAAGGAAGGGAGGAGGGAAGGGGGAAGGAAGGGAGGAGGGAAGGGCTGAACTAAGCAAAACAGGGAAAAGCAGGGTGAGAAAACTCTGTCCATGTGAGGAGAGAGTTTCCATCCCCTCCATGTACCCTTTTCTCCCAATAAAGGGGCCCAGGGCACCCATGGGAGAACACTTCAGGGGATGCAGTCATCTTGGAAGCAGAGACCAGGCCCTCACCAGATACCAAACCTGCTGGCGCCTTGGCTCTGTACTTCCCAGCCTCCAGAACCATGAGAAATAAATTTATGTTCTTCATAAATGACCCAGTCTCAGGAATTTTGTTATAACAGTACAAATGGACAAAAACAGAAATTGGTACTGAGAGGTGGAGTGTTGTCATAACAAACACCCGAAAAACATGGAAGTGGCTTTCAAACTGAATAATGGGGAGAGGATTCAAAAGTTCAGAGACACAGACTAGAAAAAGCCCACAATGCCATGAACAGAGCATTAAAAACTATTCTGATGAGGGCTCAGAAAAAGAGGAGAGCGTAGGCAGAGCCTAAATCTTCCTGGAGATTACTTAAGTGGTTGTGATCAGAATGTTGGTAGAAATACAGGCAGTAAAAGTGATTCTGATGAGGTCTGAGATGAACATGAGGAATATCTTATTGGAAACTGGAGGAAAGGCTATCCTTGTCACAAAGTGGCAAAGCACTTGGCAGAATTGTGTCCATGTCCTAGGGCTTTATAGAAACACAATTTAAGAGCAAGGAACCAGGATACCTGGAAGAAGAAATATCTAAGCAAAGTGTTGAGGGTGCTGCATGCATTCTCTTGATGGCTTATGGCAAAATGTGAGGAGAGAGAATGAATTTAAAATGAAATTTATAATTAAAAGGGAAGTAGAGCTTAAGGATTTGGAAAATTCTTAGCCTGGCCAGATTATTAAAAATTCAAAAACGTGTCTGGGAGAAAACACCATGGGTATGGCCAAGGGAACACTTGATAAGGAGATCAGTGTGGCTAGAAGGAAGCCAGATGCTACTCATCAGGACAGTGGAAGAATGACCACGAAGGTGCCACGCCATCACAGGAGGGCCTTGAGGGCAGAACAGTTTCAAAGGAAGGACCCAGAGCACCCATGGGACCTCAGGGCTCACTGCTCAGGGCCACTTCAAGTTGCTGCTCCCCACTTTTAGGCACAGTGCTCCCCTGAGCCCCCCCATCCATGGCTCCAGTGGGCACAGGTCTGCTTCAGGCCACTGCTGTGGGAAGCACAAGTGGTAAACGTCGGCAGCATCCAGGTGGTGAATAATCTGCAGGCTCACAGAGTACATGAGCTGTGGGAAGGATGGCTACCTCCACCTAGGTTAGAAAGGATGCCTCAGAGAGCCTCAGGGCCCAGACAGAGAACTGCCACAGCAGAAAGTCCCCACCTGGGCAATGCCTAGTGGAGCCGTGGAGGTGGAGCCATCCCTGAGACCCCAGAACCATAGAGCCACCAGTATGTAGTACTAGCCTAGGAGAGCTGCAGTCACTCAACTCCAACTCATGAGGGGACCACACTCAGCAAAGCCATGGAGGTTGGGGTCCCACAGAATCTTGAGAGCCCAACCACTGCACCAGTGTGTCTAGAAAGTGGTACATGGAGTCAAAAAAGATAATTCTCAAGATTTAATATTGTTTGGCCTGTTGGGTTTTGGGCTTAGATGGGAGCACTTACCCCTTTCTGCTTTCTGTTTCCTTCTTTTGGAATGGGAATGTCCATTTTATGCCTGTCCTACCACTGTATTTTGGAAGTACATAATTTGTTTGATTTCACAGAATCACAGCTGGAGGGAACATTTGTCTCAGGATGAATTATACCTTGAATCTCACCCATATCTAATTTAAATTATATTTAGATAAGAATTGAGGCTTTAGATTTTTGAGTTGATGCTGGAATGAGTTAAGACTTTTGAGGATATTGGGATAGCATGAATATATTTTGTATGTGAGAAGGACATGAATTTGGTGGGTGGAGAGGGCAGGGATGGAATGCTATTGTTTGGTTGTTTGTGTCCCCTCAAAAATTCATGCGGAAACTTAATCTCCAATACAATAGTATTAAGAGGCGGGGCTTTAGGAGGTGATTAGGCCATGAGGGCTCTGCCCTTGTGGATGGATTGCCCTTATAAAAGGGCTTGAGGGGGTAAATTTGCCCCTTCCATCCATTCTGCCGTGTGAGAACACAGTGTTCGTCCCCTCCAAAGGATGCAACAATAAGGCACCATCTTTTGTTTTTTATTTTTGAGATGGAGTTTCGCTCTTGTCACCCAGGCTGGAGTGCAATGGCGTGATCTCCGTTCACTGCAACCTCCGCCTCCCGGATTCAAGCAATTCTCCTGCCTCAGCCTCCTGAGTAGCTGGGATTACAGTTGCCCACCACCACGTCCTGCTAATTTTTGTATTTTTAGTAGAGACAAGGTTTCTCCATGTCAGCCAGGCTGGTCTTGAACTCCTGACCCCAGGTGATCCACCTGCCTCGGCCTCCTAAAATGCTGGGATTACAGGCGTGAGCCACCGCTTCCGGCCAATAAGGCACTATCTTAAAAGCAGAGAGCAGCCCTTACCAGACACCAAATTTGCCAGCCCCTTGATCTCGAACTTTCCCAAAACTGTGAGAAATAAATTTCTGTTCTTTATAAATGACCCAGTCTCAGGTATTTTGTTACAGCAACATAAATGGGCTAAGACAGGGAGGTGCTAGAAGATGAGTTGTGCATATGGTGGGTGAGAGGATGGACCAGCATGGGGATTCCAGGACTGTCTATTCATGGACTGTTGGTCTTCTCAAGGAAAACAAAGGACCAGACAGGGACACAATTAAGGACAGGGCAATGTTTCCAACCTTGCTGCCCAGCAGAGCAGACAGCTATGTAAATACCCACTACAGAATGTGATGGGGCCATTAACAATGGTTCAGACAAAGCACTGGGAGTGGGAGTGTGGCACGGAATGAGAACTCTTGCTGGGAGAGAGGGACTAGCCAGGAAGAGATGATGATAGGGGTCTGTCGGCCAGGACAAGGAATTTGAACTTAAACTTGTAAGCAAAGTGAGGAGACCACTGATGGTCTAAGCAAGCAAAGGCCATGAGCAAACTTGTGTTTGGAAAAGATTGCAGTGTGCTCTGTGCTATGGGGACAAGAGCATAGCCAGTGGCTTGAGGGTCAAACCCAGCAAATGTTCCAACTCCAGCTCTTCCTCTTATCAGTAGTGTCACTCGGGGTACATTATTTAACCTCTCTGGACCTGTGTTTCTCATAAGTAAAATGAGGATATCCATACTGCGCCTATATCAGTGGCTTGAAATCAGTAGAACAATCTATTTAAAGACATGTCACATACATAAGTCTTTAATAAATGATCCCTATAGTTTTCTGTATTTTCTTCTAAGTCATAAATGTACAGACACAAATTGGAGTGGCTGCCTCTCAAAGACTGTCCCCAAGACCAATCCTGTGTCCACAACTCTTTAAAAGCTGCTTCTCTCCCTGCAACCCTGCCTTGCACTGAAAACAGGAACTGTTATCTCCCTGTCAAATGCCTTCTCTCTAGCCATAGTGATAGGTCCAGTGCTTGGACATGTGACTCAAGTCCAACCAATCAGAGTTGTTTCTCCAGAGACATTTAACTGATACTGGAGAGATGATTCCCTTTTCCTCCCATTGGTGAAGCTGTGGAGATGTGAGTTTTGAAGCTGCAGATGACCTTGCAATTATAGAGGGAATTCACAAGGAGAGAATGAGGCTAAAGACAGAGACGGGAAGTGGAGGGACAGTCCTTGGGGTGTCTGAAGATCTATTTCCCGTTCCTGGGTTCCATGGACTTGCCCTGGTTCCTGGCTTTTTGTGGCCTGATTTCTCTTGTCCTTTAATTCTAGACGCTTTCCAGTAAATCTTATTTTTGGCTTAAACCAGTTCAAGTTTGGTGCCTGTGATTTGTTAGTCCCCTGACTAATGTGACCAGTAACTGATCTTAGCTTCAGCACATCCCATTAGAGCTCTGTAATTACCCATATTTCCTCCACCCACATCTAACAAAGAGTTTGTTTCTTTATGATTTAGGGAACATTAATCTCTAAAGACTAAAACAGATATAAAGATACAATCAAGGTTCATTGTACACGTAATGAACCACCTTCATTAAAAACACTAAAATGACATAAAATTAGCTCTGTCCCAGATAATCCATGATAAGTTGTCAGAACCTACATCCTCTCTGTCTGGTCAGACCATTTGGGTGCAGTAAATCTGCAAAAGTTGATAAACATTGAATATTCTTCACTTATATTTATTGTCCATTCAAAAATTGATGTTTCCCATTGGACATTTAATCATGGTTTGCTTTGTTTAGCATTCTCCCTGTTCAGAGGAGCACATCAGAAATTGATTCCCTGATAGCAGGAGGTAGAGGATGAAACACAAATTCAACTACAAGTATTTGGACTTCTCCCCCCTTTCGCCTTTGTGGTTTAGACACTTCATTCCCTAAAGTGAAAGGTAAGGGCTTTAAGACAGAAAACCAATTGGATTGCCGGCATCTAATCAACGAGCATGTCCCAGGGCAAAGGGCCAGACTGGAGTGGTCCAACATCCATCTCTCAGTACCTCCCAAACACTACAGCCCACCCAGGTCAGATTCAAGGAGGCTGGTTCTTTGTTCCCAACGAGCGTGAGGCTGACAGGTGAAAAAGTTTCACTTGGGCAGAGGAAATGAAATTGAATTCCAGTTGGAGGTTATTTGTCTTCCCCGTGACCTGTAGTGGTCTCAAGTGATAGCATCACAAGTAGCAAGGCTCAAACTCACATCTGTGAGTCAATTACTGGGTACCTGCCTTTAGAAACAGTTCTGATGTGTTAGGTTTAAAATGGTTCAAACGTATTGAACAGAAAGGAAAAAGAAGAGGGAATCAAGCCCCTTGGGGACTTTGTTTGAATCTGTAGAAAGGCTGGATTGAAACCTGCAGAGTATTTATAAAGAAGCTATAGAATCTTTTATTCATTTGAAAGGAGTTGGAAGAGAGACCAGGAAATGAGGCAGGGGAGACCAGACTGCAGTGAGAGAGGAACGAGGGGCAATGAGAGACAGCTTTGTAATGTCGGCCAAAAGGCGCTGTTTCTGAAATTGACAGGACATTAACCATTGCCATCACTGGTGTCATAGACAAAAGATATGGGTAGGAGTCCCACCTCTACCACTCACTAGTTCTAGAAAAGCTCACTTCCACTCTATGAACTTGTTTCCTTACCTATAAAATGGGACTAAACTTGACACACAAGACTTTGCAAGGATCCAAATGGTACAGTAGATGTGAAGTCCTTTATAAGCTGTTGAGAGCCACACAGATGCTGGTTATGCTTATGATTAGTTTCATTTAAGCCACAGTGTATACCACATATAAAATGGAAGACCTGACAAAGAGCCCAGTGGCCAAATTCAGATGACACCAGCCAAGATTAGAAAAGATAAGGCCCAGGTAAAAAGCAATTTCTATTAAAGAATTACTTATAAAAGATCTAAAGCAGGTAGTTTTGTACAAAGTTCTGAGGCCCACAGATTCACAGGCTTGCCTTAGCTCAATAGGATAAGTGGTTTACATTAGCTGATCACCCATGAGTGATTACATGGTTTTAATGCAAGTTCTCATAATGCTGGGAGACCTTGATAGCTAGAGTCGACTTACCCAGATATCCATGCCTAAGGAACGCTGTTTTGCCACTTGTGGGTTTGCTAACTAGCACCACTGCCTCTTAGTGACCTGTTCCTGAATTGCAGTCATAATATGAATCAGAACCATGGCAGCCTCTCCAACAATGCATCTTAGTGTTGGCTGCATATTAGAATCACCTGGGGATCCAAAAAAGTACTGATGCCTGGAGCCCACCTCCAGATATTAGGATTTAAGTGGTCTGAATGCATTCTGTGCATTGGGATTTTTAAAAGCTTCCCCAGTGATTCTAAAATACAGCCATGTTCAAGAATCTAGAGCAGAAGTCAGCAAACTTTTTCTGCAAAGGGCCAGATAGTAAATATTTTGGGCTCTACAAGCCATATGGTATCTGTCACAGCTACAATGGCATATGGTATCTGCCACTGTAGGGTGAAACCAGCTGTAGATAATATATAAATTAATGGACTGTGTTTCAATAAAACTTTATTTACAAAAACAAGTGGTGGGTCAAGGGCCTTGGTTTGCCAACCCCTACTCTAGAGCTTCAGTACTGAAAGCACAGTCCCAGAAACAGCAGTATCAGCAACACTTGAGAGCTTGTTAGAAAGGGAGACCCTCGGGTTTCAATAAGATCCGGCCCACCAACACCCACCCCGCACCGCCCCATCGTACTCCTCCTCCGTGTGAAAAGCATGTACACTCAAGTTTCCAAGGCACTGCTGCAGAGGACACACTTTGTGAATCCAACCATCATTACAGCCCCAAAGTGAAGGGTTCCCATCACTGTCAGCATCTCCTCTGCCTGTCACCTCTATCAGCCTGGCTATCTCCTGGCTGCCACGTTTGTGTAGCATCTCCTCCTTGGTGACTCAGACAATCTGGGCAGCTGTCTACATTTGATTACAGTGATTCCAAAAGGTCAACGGAGCCACACACTCCAATCTCTATTTTTCATAATAATATAGGAGAAGGATGAGGCTACACAGCCTTATCAGGAGATACACCCCTGCTCTCAGGAACTATCCATTTAAACCTGCCAAATGTCATGTAGTTTTCCAAACACCCCATGCTGCTTCAAGCCTTTGTGCCTTATACATAGTGCTTGACATACTCACAAGGAAAGTCCTGTGAGTCATCTTGCCACCAGGGAAACATATCCAGCCTTAAAAAATTGACACTTATGAGACCTTTTCTCCCGCCCTCATCCAGAGTTACTCCTTCCTCCACATTAGCCCCATAACCCATATACACATTTGCTCTTGCCCTTGTATATTTATGGTGTTATGGTAATGATGGGATTATCAGTTTGTCTCCCCATCTAGTTGCTAAGCTCTTTCCATTCCAGGGCACATCAATCACTCCTTTCTGCAGTCACATGCCTAGCACAGGGCTTAACACAATAAATGTTTAGTAGATTGACATTGGTTTTAATTTAATTGACCTAAAAGTGAGTTAATATCTCTTTTGTAACTGGCATGCTAACCTAATCACCACGGAACACTTTTAATAATGAATACCTAATAACAGCCCACAAAAATGTGTTTTCTAGAACAAACTTGGGAAATGTTGCTGCGTAGACAACAGCACTGGCCCAGAAAAGACCCAAGTTTGTCATACCCCCCAGAATTTGGATCCTGGCTCTGGCCCCCACCCAGCAATAAGGAGGAGGTAGGAGAGGGGCTGACAGGTTAAATTTGGTTCCTATCAGCTTGAGGCATCCTTCCTGCAAGATGGTTGCAGAATGGTGTCAGGGGCACATTAGAATTTTCACCCAAACAGGAAAAAACTGGCTTCAGGTAGGGAATCTGCCACCAAGTTCATGGCACAGACAGGACCAGAATCACCCTGTATTTGCCCAGGATGCTGTCCAATAGAGCAAGCCAGACCCCTTTAAAAGGAGTTGCATTGGAGGTCGCCTCTGTCACCACGTCCCCTTCCCCACCTGGCCCACCTACGCCAGGGCTGGGTGGCAGAGCAGAGAGAGAATAGATCCTCAGAAAGGCCTCACACTTACATCCAAAGCCCCAGAGTGGTCAGCAACAAAACAGCTTTCCATTACAACCTTGCATTCAGATTTCTCATGGATCAGAGGTCGATCCAAAATGTTCATCTGTCTCATCCCTCCGTCTGTTTTGAGCTGACATTTTGACAAGGCTTCCACCCAAGAATCCTGCCATTTGGATGATGGCAGCCCAGCTGGGTAGAGTCTTGGCAGCAAATATGGCACCAGGACCCTTACTCCTGACTCCCTGCCCAGTGCTCTCTCTGGTCACTGCTCAAAGAAGCCCCACCATCCTATGTGCCAATACCCCCACTGGATGTCAATATTTGTGCACAAGCACGTGTAAACACTCGGGTGCACTGCTGCATGTGTATACAGAGGGAGTGGCAGCTAGTGACCCCATCACAACCTAACATGCAGCTGTTCTAGGAGAATGAGGAAGAAGCCCGCCAGTGCTCTGCGTTTTGGCACCACCTTCCTGTGCTTGGCCAGAAATGAGAAGCCCAAGCTAACCCACGAGTAGCACTGAGAAGGCCCTCTCCCCTCTCTGGGCTTCAGTTATCACGTCTCTAAAAGGAATGTGTTGTATTTGATAACAGTCGCAGTTGATACTGATTTGTACTCACTGTGTGCTCAGAGCTTTATATGCATTTCCTCATTTGATCTTGACAGTGAGGCCATTCTCCAAATGGGAAAGTGAATGGCTTAGGTTGGGGTTCCCCCAAAAGCAAATTCTAAGACAAAAATCAATGTGCATATAGTTGGCTTGGGAGATGATCCTAGGAAATATCAGCAGGGAAGTGGAGAAGTGACACAGGGAAGGAATTGCAGGCCATAGAAGGTGGCTGGTAAACTGGCTACACAGTGGCGACTGGATCAATCCAATGGGACAACTCTGGGAAGTGGGCAGACCATCCACCATCAAATAAGCCCACCTACAGGACAAAGGAGCCACAGTGTTTACATGAGATTCAACCACATGAAATTGCCACTCATCTTTCACCAATAGAAGTGGAAATTTCATGAAATTCCACAATATTAATTCGAAGGATGGTTGGTTGGGGGATGCTGGGAGGATGAAGAGGGAAGGTATTGATTCCAGGGACCTTCCATTCCACCTTATATGGCAAAGCAGCTTTGCAAAGTCCTGGGGTGGGGAACCCCTTGAGCATGCAGATGCAGATTCTGGCAGTGGAGAGGACACACTGAACAGCCAGAGGGTCCTGAGTGGAGTCCTCACAGCGTCTGCCGTACTAACCAGGAAGAAGCGAGATTCAAACAGGATTCAAATCCAGGGCATCTGTCTGTCACTCATACATTTAACACACACACTGCCTCCACTTGATTTCTAAGACTTTATCCTTAGAATTTCCCTGAGTACATAGTCCTTTGCTTCTAAGATTCTAGACGTCTTCAACTCCAAAATCTAACACTCGAAGAAACAAAGTCTTAAACAGTGGGGCAAGACAATTAGCCAAGGCTAGCTATTCCTTTACCTGTTTCACAGACATCTGCCACGTATATATGGTGTTCCAGATTCTGCACTGGGCTCAAAGGATACACAAGGGGAATGCTGCCCTGAGAAGAGGGAATAATACCAACTGAACAGTCGACCCTTGAACAACATGGGTTTGAATTGCACAGGTCCACTGACAAGGAAGATTTTCTTCAGTAAAAGTTACACAGAGTGTGCCCATTTCTCCCGCCTCCCCTTCCTCCTCCTCTACCTCCTTCACTTCTGCCACCCCTGAGAGAGCAAGACCAACCCCTTCTCTTCCTCCTTCACTTCTGCCACCCCTGAGAGAGCAAGACCAACCCCTTCTCTTCCTTCTCTTCCTCAGCCTGCTCAACATGAAGGCGACAAGGATGAAAACCTTTAGGATGATCTACTTTCTCTTAATGATAGTAAATATATTTTCTCTTCCTTATGATTTTCTTAAGAACATTTTCTTTTCTCTAGCTTACTTTATTCTAAGAATACAGTATATAATATACATGACATACAAAATACAGGTTAATAAACTGTGCTATTGATAAGCCTTCTGGTCCACAGTAGGCTATTAGTAGCTAAGTTTTGGGGAAGTCAAAAGTTACACACAGATTTTTGACTGCACAGGGGGTCAGCATCTCTAACCTCCCAACCCCATTGTTGTTCAAGGGTCAACTACATAATGAAATGGTGGAAGAGCAGTGTCAGGGTGAGTGTTCCGATCCAGAGGAGGGCCCCGTGGCCTTTGGAAGGGGGAAAGCGAGAGACCTCCTGCAGGAGGATGTACAGCCTGAGCTGGAAGCAGAGCAAGGTGGGGCTACCACCCACATCTCTTCCCCAACAGTCATCTCAAGGGTACGACTAATGTGCTTTGTGGAACAGGTGATTTACAGAGTTGCTCAAGACCCCAATTCTTTAGATGTTGTCCATGAACTTCTGTTTCAAACTTTTAGGAATGAGTTATGACACACCACCCTGAAAATTCAATTACCTCCGCAAGACATTCAGCATAAATCAAAGATATTTAGAGCTGGAAGAGGCATTTGAGATCATCCACAGAGTGCAAGCGACTTGCTCAAGGTCACACTGCAGACGGTAGGGTCGGGGGGGATAGATGAGCAACCCATAACTTTTGCCTCTATTGGCACGTGCTGGGAAGGGCAGTTGCCTTCACAGTTAGCCCCCTTGTCTCTATCATCAGATTAGAGTAGAGAAAAGGCCTGGGAAGAGAATCAGAGAATCAGACGTAGACTCTGAGTTCCCCCAACATGGTTCTTGATATCTGATCAGTAACGGGGGGATAATTGCGACTGCCCTGCTGAGAATTAAATGAGGTAATGTCTGAAGACATTAGGTTAGTAAATGGTACATAGTCCTGCAAATGCAAAGGGGTTATTAATAATCTTTATTATTCATTATTAGGAGTTATTATTGTTCGTTGTGCCTGGAATAATGATCACTAAGTTGTTTCTCATTTTTAACATATTTTGTTTGCTTAATAAAGTATATTTTAAAATTCAAACACTACAGAGAATATAAAATGAAAAGTCACAGTCTTTATTCCAGCCTCCCAAACCCCCACTCCTTTCCCCAAAGGCAGCCTCTGTTAATATAACAGTTTCTTATAGATCCTTCCAGAAAATGCTTTCTGCATAAAATAGCATGTGCTTGTGTATGTGTGTCTTTTCCATTGTTCTACACTTTGCAATTTTATTTTCCTCATGTAACAGTATACCTCAGACAGGGTTACACAGCAGTGATATAGATTCACTTCATTCTTCTTTAATGAGGAAAAAGTGTTCCATTAATGGATAAACCAGAAAGTTTTTAACCACACTCCTGTTGATGGTCATTTGTGGTCTTGTTGGGATTTTTTCCGTTCCAACAGAAATGCTATGTGCACCTCATACATTCATTTCAAAGCGTGGAGAATCACCATAGCATATGTTCTTAAGACTGGAAGTTACTGGGTCAAACACCATGTGCATTTCAAGTCTTGAAAGATGTGGCTAAGCTGTCGTCCAGACAGACATTACACTAGCAGTCCCTCCAACACACACACATACATTTCTCCCATTAAATGTGTATGGGAGTGTCTCTTTTTCCCAAACTCTTGTCAATCCAGTACAATAGAAAACTTTTTAATATTTGTCAACCCGAAAAGTGAAAAATGGAATTTTATTACTATTTTGATTTGTATCTCTTGTATTATGACTACCAGTGAACTTCTTTTCATATGTTGATTGGCATTGTGCAGTGTTGTTTTGTTTTGTTTAGAGGAAGGTGTGTGTGTCTGTGTGTGTATGTGTGAGAGAGAGAGAGAGAGAAGGAGAGAGAGGGAGATGAAGTAGAAGCTCCCTTATTAAATGCTTGTTTATAGCCTCGGCCCATTTTTTCTACTTTTTCTCCCACATCACTTTGTATAACCCTCTTATACATTCAGGAAAGCAGCCTTTGGTTAAATGGTACACACTTTTGTCCCCACCCCCACCCCCCGGTTTATTATTAATTTATTTCTTTATCATATTTTTGGCCATGGATTTTTTTAATGTATAAAATAACCTTCTAACAGATCCTTTCATTTTCACCCTTACCACAACTGTAATCTTTTAAAAACGAAAGCCAGATCATGTTGCTCCCTTGCGTAAAACCTTCCTGCTGTTTTCCATCATTCTTAGAATAAATTCTGCAAATTTACCATGACCTTAAAGGCCCTTCCTGGTCCAGAAGCTGCCTGTCTCTCCAGCTCATGCCTCCCCTTCACTCACTGGGCACCTCGCATGCCTGAGCTCCTGCTCGTGTCAGTTCTTGGTACCTTGTTTAACTTCCATCTAGAATGTTTTTTCCTCTTGTCGACAGATAGCGGGCAGAAGACGGCACTTCCATTCTTCCAGCCATGGTTTCAGAGTCACCTTCTCAGAGAGGCTCGTGGTATCCCCCATTTAAAGGAGGCCTGCCTTGGTTATCCTCTGTCTCCATTCCATGTCTGTCTTCTTACACTTACCACAGTGTACAGGTACTTATGGTTTGCTTCCCTCTGTCATTTCCCCTCCAGAATATAAGCTCCCTGAGGACAGGACCCTGTCTGTCTTATTCACCATTGCAGCCCAGCATCTCTACCAGTGCCTGAAACATGTAGTCCCTCCCCAGTTCTTATTTAATGCATGAATTCATGTCTAGTTAGAATTCCCATCCCCTTCCTTCACAGCTTTGCATTTTTCTGGGATGTTTAGAAAGGTATTGATCTCTTGTTTCATTTTCAGGTTCGAGGTCATTCATTGAGATTCCTTTTCATTCAGTGCCCTCTCTGTTCCAGGCACTGTTTGTAGGCACTGGGATTACTGTGTGAACAAGACAGTGGCCCTCCAAAAACTCTAATCCCAGTGTGGACATCATGAGCCCATCACAAAAGGTAAATGGAGAAAAGAAATAAATGATTTTCAAAGATGACAAGAGCTATGGAGAATATAAAGCAGGATTATGTGAATGTGAAAATAAATTTAAATAAAATAAACTTGAAGTAAAGCAGGATTATGAATGTCATTATGTGAAAATAAAGCAGGATGGGGGTGCCCAGGGTGGTCTCTCAGGAGGGGACACATAAGCAAGATGAGAAAGAGGCAGCGTGGGACGAGTGTGCCAGGCAGGAGAACACCAGGTGCCAAGTTGCTGAGCAGGAAGGAGCTTGGTGAGTCCCGGGCACAGAGATACTGGGGCAGCCTCAGAGGAGTTCCTCAGTCATGAGAGGCGGGATCACCCCACAGAGGTGGGCAGGGACTTCCGGGGACATGTATGGCACCATTCTAACTGCAAGGAGCAGCCACTGCCGCTCTCTAAACCAGGGAGGGCACCACACTGTGATCCATTTAGAAGTCAGTTTAGTGAAAGAAAAAAAGAGAGACCTAGCCTCATAATTTGTCTTTACTCAAAACTGCTGGTCAGTTGTCTCATGTATTAAATAATTCATCCTGGCCGGGCATAGTGGCTCACGCCTATAATCCCAGCACTTTGGGAGGCTGAGGCAGGCAGATCACTTGAGGTCAGGAGTTCGAGACCAGCCTGGCCTCGGCCTTTTCACATGGTGAAACCCCGTCTTTACTAAAAATACAAAAATTAGCCGGGTGTGGAGGTGGGCACCTGTCATCCCAGTTACTCCGGAGGCTGAGGCAGGAGAATCACTTGAACCCTGAACCCAGGAGGTGGAGATTGCAGTGAGCTGAGATCGCGCCACTGCACTCCAGCCTGGGTGACAGAGAGACACTCTGTCTCAAAATAAATAAATAAAATGAAATAAATCTATTTTTCCCTCCCCAAGATTTGAGTTGACGTGCTTCTTTTAACATGCTTTGGTGGCCCTTAAACAACTTGGCGGTTGGGAATACCAACCTCCCACGCTGTCAAAAATCCACATGTAACTTTCAACTCCCCCAAAATTTAGCTACTATTACTGTTGACTGGAAGCCTTACTGATAACATAGTCAATTAACATATATTTTGTATGTCATATGCATTATGTACAGTATCTTACGATAAAGTAAGCTAGAGAAAAGAAAATGTTAAGAAAATCATAAGGAAAAGAAAATATATTTACTATTCATTAAGTGGAAGTGGATCATCATAAAGATCTTCATCCTCATTGTATTCAGTTGAGGAGGTTGAGAGGGAGGAAGGGGAGGGGTTGGTCTTGTTCCCTCAGGGGTGGCAGAGGCGGAAGAAAACTCACAAGTAAGTTAATTCCTGCAGTTCAAATCCCTGTTGTTCAAGGGTCAACTAACTGTCCTAAATTTCCCTTGGATATTTAGTATATTTAGGGGCTCCATTCTGTTCATTTGTTACCTGAAACCAAACGTTTTGATTATTGTATCTTCATGATATATTTTAACATCTCCAACCACCACCCTTCCTTTATTATTATTTTTTACTGAATTATCCTAATTTTACACACTTGTTTTTTCCCAGGTTATTTCCTAATCCTTTTGCCAAATTTCAAAAGTGAAATCCTCTTCATGTTTTAACTAAAATGTGTTAATAAATAAATTAAAGAGATATTGTGTTTTTAACAATATTATAATATTCTACTAATAATATACACCACCTATTTTTACTTGTTCCCATAGTGGATTTTTGCTTTTTATACATTAATTCAACAGCTATTGGTTTATTAAAATAACTCATATAACTTGCTTGTAAAAACTTGTGGAAATTTGGAAAACAGAAACACAAAAGAAAAAAGAAAATACAGAAGCAACTAAGAATCCTATATAATTATATCATGCAGAGAGAACAATTGGTTAACTGGTTCAAGGAGTCTTTTTTATTCTTGTACATGCAGGCACTTGTATGGGTTATTATGTAGCATATTTCATTTCACACTGTTTAAAAATGAAATTTCTTTTTTTTTTTTTTTTTTTTTTTTTTTTTGGGCGACTCTTGTCGCCCAGGCTGTAGTGCAGTGGCACAATCTCAGCTCACTGCAACCTCTGCCTCCCGGGTTCAAGCAATTCTCCTGCCTCAGCCTCCCAAGTAGCTGGGATTACAGGCACCCACCACCACATACAGCTAATTTTTGTATTTTTAGTAGAGATGGGGTTTCCCCATGTTGGCCAGGCTGGTCTCAAACTCCTGACCTCAGTTGACCCAACCACCTTGGTCTCCCAAAGTGTTGGGATTACAGGTTGAGCCACCACACCTGGCCGAAATTTCATATTTGATCCTGTGATAGTAAGTATTTTCTAAAGCAAAATTATAATAGTTACCCAATATTACACCACACAAATTTTTGATAATTTATTTAACCACTCTTTAATTATTATACATGTCAAGGATTTGGGGTAATGTTTGGTTCTTGTAAGTGTTATTACAACGAACGCCTTTGTATTTTTCTTCTAAAAGAAAAATGTAAAGCTATCTTGTAAAGATAGTTCCTTTTGACTTCACCTGTAGTTGACATCTTTTACTAGTTTTTCTCCTGGAGTGGAAGGCCCTTTTGTATAGCAAAGGTTTTAACCCTTTTTCTGCCAAATGCGTATGATGTTCACCTAGTTTGCTGTTTGCCTTTTAATTGTATAGAGTATATTGAATGAGGGAGGGTTAAATTTTTTAATATTTTGGGGATTTTTTTAAAAGGTGAGGATCTATCTAGATTGATTTTTCTTCCAAATAATCAATTTTCACGATATAATTTGTTGAACTATATGCCCTTATTGTTCTCATTCTGAAGGTGTTTTAATCTATACCAACTTCTAGTTCACACAGAACTATCTATTCTATTCTATTCTATTCTATTCTATTCTATTCTATTCTATTCATCTGTCGGTTGAGTCTTACTCCTGTGCTAAACCATTGTAATTACTAGTCTCATGTTGTATTTCAATTTCCTGAAGGTAAGAGCTCCGTTTTTCAATATGTTCTAATTCACACAGCGACCGGTTAGCTCAGTTGGTTAGAGTGTGGTGCTAATCAAAATGTTCTAATTCTGAATCCAGAATAGAAAGAGGTCTCAAATAAACAGCAAGAATCTCATACATGTTGGCTGGTGTGTTCATATGATAATTAATTCCACACCAAGCGCACTACCTATGCTGAAATGGAAGAGCTGGGAAGGAGATCTTATGCCTTGACTGCCTGCTTCCTTGAAACAAAGGCGCTCATTGGAAACTACAGTTCCCAAAATCCACTGCTCCAGGGCTTGACTGGTGCCTCTGCTGCCCACTGCACTGAGCTCATGAACCACTCTGGCCAGAATGGTCCTTTCATCGGGCTCCAGACAGCAGCCAGAGGATGTCCTGGGATGGTGGCTAGGAGAGGGAAGATATAAAATGTGCTCTGAGGGCCTCAAAGGCAGGACCACTGTCTATTGGGATGGATGTTCAGTTCTTAGGTTAGACAGGACACTAG
The DNA here is from genome assembly GCF_028858775.2 of Pan troglodytes. Lineage (NCBI taxonomy): Eukaryota > Metazoa > Chordata > Mammalia > Primates > Hominidae > Pan > Pan troglodytes. The sequence goes on from NC_072416.2 coordinate 64,156,616, forward strand.
CCCTCTGGCCCAAGAAGCCCGGAGAGAGGGAGAACCCCTCGACCTGTCTTCTTCCCTTTTGGCTAATACATTCATTCAGACTGGAGTGGCAAAACATGCTTTGGCATTTAACAGCAATCTCCATTCTGCTTCGTGTAGAAACTGCCCTAGATACCTGGATCATGAGCTACCAGTCTTGTTTTCCGGCAATGATATCCTGTTCTGCTCCTTTCTGTTACTTTAAAAGTATATCTGGGCCAGGAACGGTGGCCCACACCTGTAATCCCAGCACTTTGGGAGGCCAAAGTAGGCAGATGATGAGGGCAGGAGTTCAAGACCAGCCTGGCCAATATGGTGAGACCCTGTCTCTACTAAAATACAAAAATTAGCCGGACGTGGTGGCACTTGCCTGTAGTCCCAGCTACTTGGGAGGCTGAGGCAGGAGAATCGCTTGAACCCAGGAGGCGGAGGTTTCAGTGAGCCAAGATCTTGCCACTGCACTCCAGCTTGGGTAACGGAGCAAGACTCCATCTCAAAAAAAAAAAAAATTATATCTGAAGGGCCTTGGAAGGTATTAAGAATTGCTTGCCAGGTGCCACCTGGAATTAGAAGTCACCAATTACTTGTTTTAGTAAATAAATTAAGTAAATATAAAATGCTAATGTCTTTCAGTATAAGTGGCTGCAATTTTTCTCTGTGGGTGCTGTTGACAGCTCCTGCTTGGTCTTAGGAAGCTGGGGAAGACAGAAAGAAGGAATAATGGCTACTAAGCAGCTTGGGAGAGGGAGAGTTTCCTTAGCCCATGAGCTCAAACTATGTCACTTCTCTGGGTTCCCAGAGGTCTTTCCTGCATTACCACTAAGACCCTGCTGAGAATAAGAAGCTGATAGCTTTGTTCCCATTTGCCATGGTTCCCTGGGTGCCCTCTCCCTCCCTAAGGGACTTCACAGAGATGGCAGAGATGGTTCAAGGCTATCTGGGGTCCTCTGGCCATAACCAGGGCACAGTCTTAGGCCACGCATGATGGGCAGAATCTCCCCCCACTCCCAACACTCTGGTCCCCTAGTTACTCCAATGCTAATCGAGGTACTGCGGTAAAGGGATTTTGTAGCTGTAAAATCCCAAATCAACAGACCTTAAAAAGCAGCGGTTATCTAGGTGGGCCTGACCCAATCAGATGAGCCATTTAAAAACAGAATTTTCTCCAGCTGGTGACAGAAGAGGAATCAGAAAGATTTGAGGCACAAGGGGACTTGCTATGTCTTTGTTGGTTTGAAGATGCGGGGGACCCCAGGAAAAGGAATGTGAGCGGCCTTACGTTGCTCACAGAGGCTCCTGATTGACCTCCAGCAAGGAAACAGACTCCAGTCCTTCACCCATAAGGAACCAATTCTGTCAATACTTTGAGTGAGCTTGGAAATAGATGTCTCCCCAGAGCTCCCAGTAGAGGACTCAATCCAGCCAGTACCTTAATATCAGTCCTATGATACCCTGAGCAGAGAATTCAGCCATACCATGCTGGACTTCTGACCTACAAAACTGTATACTAATAAATGGGTGTTGCTTTAAGCCATTAAATTTGTGGTGATTAGTTACGCAGCAGTAGAAAACTAATACAGCATCCAGTGGCAACAAAACACGCCTCCCAGACCTGATTCCTCACTGTGCTGAGCAGATCGGCCTGGACTACAGCCCTGCTCTCTCTGCATCTTTGCAGGAAATTCCCTGTCAAAGATCAAAAGTTAGCCCAGTGTGGTTCATGACAGGAAAACCAATTGCTCCCTGCCTGGCTCCTTGCCACCTGCACTGATGGGGAAGGGGGAACTCTGCCCATATCACAGTGTCCCTGGCGGCTGGGACGGCAGTGCAGCAAGCACGACCCATTAACACATCAAGAGAGTGCCACGGGACTGCATTGCTAAACCCCGATTTTGATTTTTCCAGGCATCTGAGGGAGGAAGAAGGAGGCAGAGGCTGTGTTCTGAATGTAAAGCCATCTATTTCCGTGCCTTCAAAAGGCAAAATCGTCTAAGCCCTCACAAGCGGAAGAAAAGGGAAGATGGGAGGGGACGCAAGGCAGTTGCCTGGAGGAAGGGTGGGGACCAGGGAGCTGGGGCAGGCGGTACCGCGGATGCACCGCCAGCATGTTAAAACGCTCTCCCCACAGACCCGACAATCACCAGCGCTACACACCCGACAATTTGAGATTTAGACATATTCAAGTTTTCTAAGCCTCAAATTAGCCCTTGTAAGAGCTTATCTTCTTTCCCCCCAATTGACTTTAATCAAGTGCCTCAGAAGCTGGGAAATATTTTAAGTTAATCAGGCCCTTAATGCGGTGCCTGGGGAATGCCGCCGAGCTGCCTGCTCCTGCTCCTCCCTTCACTATCCTTTTCCCATCTCTTCCTCTCTTCCCTTTTCCCCCCACTGCATTTGTGAAATGCTTGGCAAACGTGTCTCACCAGTGAAAGGGAGACCAAAAGAGAGAATGCGACAGTGAACACGGCACATTACAGCAACATCATAAAATGGTTTTCCTGACATTCGTAGGCAAATGCTGGCTACAGTAATGAGCAGCCTTTGTGAAAATGTTTCTCTCCGAAATGTTTTAATAAGTGCTTAAAGTGCATGGAACACATGGCAGATTCCTGCCCAACAAGAACTCACAGCACAGTGACCTCATTTCTGACTCCCAACTACAAGCCAAGGTCTGACGAGATGGCAAATACTTGAATACTGATAATCATAATCATGAAGATTTATCGACCACTTACTATGTGCTCGCTGCTGTGTTCTACATATGCAGACTCATTTGCTTTCCACAAAGTAAAAGTCCTTTAAGAGCAATACAATTACTATTTCTGTCTTACAGGTGATGAAACTGCAGCCTAAAGAGACTAAATAATTCATTCCAACAGCGTTCTACTGAGAACTCGCGAGCACCCAGAAATTCCAAGCTGGATATATTCCGTACCCTGTGTCTAGCTAGGCAGATCTGATAACCCCACAAAACAAGGGGCGAGGCTGCAGAACTCCAGAAAGGGCAGGCTGAGGTCAAACACACATCTGTATCTCACATCAGGCTGCCCAGAGGCACACCTTGAGATGAGAATTTGTGTGCAGGAGATTTATTTAAGGAAGAAGGAAAAGAAATGAGAGAGTGAGAGAAGAAGGAAAAACAGGGAAAGGGAAGAAACCAAGCAAGGGTGGGATTTTAGGCAATGTCCCAACCTCAGCCTGATCCCCTGGGGGACCCTGGAGCATAGATTACACCTCAGTGTTTGTCCTACCTCCAGCAAGGGAGCAGCCTTCTGTTCTCCAGCACCAGTTACTCATTGGCTGCAGGCTGCCCAGGAGGCAACAGGATTCCAGGCCCTTTCAGCTCTCTGTGCTCTCAGGTGAAGTGGATCCACAGGTTCAAGCAGTCAAAGGTGAAGCAGATGTTACTGCATGCACAGATGGGCCAGAGGGATCTGAGGGGATCTGAGCAGAGCCTTGTTGGTGTCCCCTGCAATCTATTTAAATCCTGAGGTGTTTATCTAGCTGTGTGGCGTTGGGCGAGTTTCTTAACCTCTCTGAGTCTCAGGATCTGCACCTGTGAAATAGAAATAATGATTCCTATTCCTTTCAGAGTTAGCATGAGAATTCAATTAGATAAAATGAGGATGTGTGATTTAAAATTGGCATCAATACTCCATGATGCAGCATTGCCCAAATGGCCATAAAATTCCCCAAAAAGATAGAGGAAAAGACCAAATAAATGATTATAATTTTTTATAATCAGCCCCCATCCTTCCCCATCAATGAGGAGGCCATTTTGAACTATCCCTTTGAGCTACGACCATACACGCAGAATTAGGTCTTCCCCTTAAAACCCAACCACTTTGGGCCCGAGAAAAAGCTCCCCGATAACAGTTGGGAGCCGCCCCATGCAAAGTCAGCTCCCCACACTGCACATCAAGTGCCTGGGCCTGCATCTCTATTTTGCTACTACCCAGAGGATGGAGCTTATAAAATTTCAAAGAAAGGGCCCGTGTGAAAGGGGGAGAGAAGAGACGTAGGTCCAGGGTTGGTGTCTGCCAGAGTTCTCTCTAATCTAGCCCCATTGTTTTAGTTCTTTAATTAAGTGCCTCTGCTCACATTCCCCACTCACCTTCCCTAGAAACCCAACTATATTGAGCAGATATGTAAAAGCCGACAATTAAATTGTCTTATCAAATTTTCGCAGCTTATTAAGTTGTTCAATTGCATGGGAAATGATTAGAGTCTGTAAATAGAGAAAGCAAGCATCAGCCCAGGAGGCTGCAGACTGGGGCTGGAGGATCTAAAGGTAATCTCCTAGAAGGGGCGGGGGTGTGGGCTGGCCTCACTGAATTCTCGGCAGTGTCCCCCTTCTAGTCCTCAGAAAGCCCAACAGGCTTTTCATTGAACATCCAGGTAGGAAGGAGTGGCAGAGATTAACTGACTTATCTGACGTCCCAGAGAGATCCCTGGACCTGGAGACAGGAGGCAGAATTTTCAAGTCTAAACTCCATCATTTACCAGGTGCGGGAACTCAGGAAAGCCACTGACACACCCTCAGTCTGTTTGCTTATTCCATTTGGCCAGGACTGGGGCAGAGACCTCATTCCCGGCGATGCCTGGTGCTCACTCAGTGCCTTACTGAGGGTGGCCTGGTACTCAGGAAGAGGCCTCTTGTGTAGCTGCATGTAAACAGCTTCCACCAGTGTGCTATACAGATCAGACCCTAAGCAAGCCTCCTTCCTTCCTGTCCAGGAGGGCCTCTCATTAACAAATTCTAGAGTCTAAGCTTAAAGTCAGTGCCTGACCATCAGGAAGGCTGAAGCCCTCGTGCCCCAGCAGCATTCCTGTGGTCGCTGGTGGAATTGTTTATTCCATTTTGGATATGAAAAGAGAAAGCTTTATGTGCCTCATTTTCCAGGAATGTCTCATTTAGATTAGCTGTTTGTATGTTGTTGGTCCAGCCACCTCCACCCCACCCCCCAAAAAACTACAAATTACATAGATATGTGAATAAAACAGCCAAAATTTGACCGTTGGCATGGATGCTGAGCACCATCACTCACTTTGCTTAAGGATAGGGTATCTTTTAAAATCTCGTATTGGCTTCAGCTCAGTTCCCTGGAAATATAGAGGAGCTACAGAACCCCCTAGGGCTCTAGGAGTGGGACTAAGCAGGAAACTGGGGAAAGGACTTTGAAGGGATCCCTTTTTTTCTCTTGGATCAAGACATCCATGTTGGATAAAATCTGAAATAAAAAAAAAATTAAAAAAAATTAAAAAAAAACAGAGAGTTTAGAAGTAGCCTGGGCCCAGCCAGGCAGAGAGGCTGTGGCCAGGGCTGGACTACTGAACACGTGGTCTGATGGCTTAAGACAGGAGCAAAGCAGAAACTCCCAGAACAAATTTGCCATGCACAGTGCAAATGAGTAGAGAGTTGGGGTCGGCCTCTGTCCAACCTACATCCACATCCCTTGAAGCAGCACCTATCCCATGACTCATCAACAATTATCCCATGATTCATCAACTGTTGAAGGGGTCACGGTGCATCAGCCCCAAGAAGAACTATAACAACATACAGTTTTGCACAGATTTCTTCATAACTTTAGGGCACTGTCACATTCACCTGCCTGGTGACCCTCTTAATGTCCCTGAAAGGGGCAGGGCAGCTCTCACCACCCCTATTTGTTCTCATTGGAAACTTCCAAGCTTAGAACTTCAACCGTTGCATAATCCATTGCATAGAGTTGAAGTCAGGTTTACTTGACTTGTTCAAGGTTGCAAAACAACCTGTAAGTAGCCTGGGAGTAGAACTCAAGGTTTCTAACTGAATACACTCTTTCATACCATTTCAAAACACTTTGGGAAAAGACCCATAATAAAGTCACAGGCCACCAAAAATCCATTATGCCCCAGTCGGAAACTCAAGACCCTGGGCACAGGCATCCCGGAGAAAAGTGAAGAGAGGATGTTTTCCTTTCTTCTTGAGGTCAGCTGCTGAGTTCTTCCTATACATAAAGACTCCTTTTCTCAGTTTTTCACGACATGAAGCACTGTTGCTTATATTCTGGCAACACTTTAAATGCTTTGCTCACATCTCCTTCCCTCCTTCTCCACTCATTTCCCTTTTATGAACATGCTATCCTTATCCAGAATGACAGGTGCTGTGGGGAGAAAAGCACAAGAAAATCTAACTTTCTTATAAACATACAAAAATTTGCAATGTGAGAATTCTTTTTTGATGGATTAGTCATGCATATTCTACACAATGAGTCAGCTAAGTTAGAAACATTAATGGATTCAGTGGAACCTGGGACATCTTTTATTATTAATACCAGGACCCACCCTGGTGTGGATGGGTCACCAAAGAAGCATTGTCTTATTCACTAAATGGGACACAGAGATGAATTTTGGACCTGGGGAGGTTTGCTTAGCTGTGGAACAGTAGGGCACAGAGGGAAGAGAACCCATCAGATACAGATAGGGTGCAAATGTCAAGTTCAGTGCTAACAGGGACCCTTGAATTTTATGAAGCAGACCTCTTTGTCCTCGGTCATTCCAAGATAATAAGCCAGGAGCCTCCAGGAGGTCATGGATGAAGCAGAAAGAAAACTGAGCAGAGAACGGATGAAAATGGGAGTGAAGTTGAGGGAGGAGGAATGGAGTGGAAGGCAGGATAGAGAAGAGCCAGAGCAGGGAAATTAACAAAGAGATGCAGTGCCTTCCCCAAATTAACAAAGAGATTCAGTGCCTCTTTGTCAACTAAAGAAAAAGCCACACCAGGCTTGAGGTCAGGTGAGAGGCTGCTCAGTAGCATATGTCCCGGGGACTGAGAATTTTCCAGACTTGAATCTCAATTCCCCACACTTACTACCCATGGGACCCTAAATAAGTTACCCACCCTAGCTGAGCTCTAGCTACTGCATCCAGATGGCAGGAGGCGCCCACCCCACCTCCCACAGTTTCTATGGGTGTCACTGGGCTCACTTAGAGGAGCACTCATCTCAGATCCTGGGACATCAGCATCCTGATCCTCCACACAACCATATACAGTGGAGCTGCTGGGGAAGAACCTGAACAGGCTGATGCAGAGCCCATGTTCCTTCTACTTTGCTGTCAGTTGTGGATAGGCTTTAGAGCAGCACATGAAATCTGACAGGGAGCCCCAACCCAGAAAACCTGTGTGAGTGGAGCTGGCCTGGCTGAAATCAGAAGACAGAGCTCAGACTCACGCTGATGCCCTCCTCATTTTACACCCCCAACCTTGGCCTTGGCAGTCACTCCAAGAGTCCAGAGCTCCACACACTCAGTTTTGAAATCGTGAATTTACAATAGAACTTTTCACAAAGCAATGCCTCAATCAAAAATGACAGAATGACTGAAATTAAGCTTAATGTTTGTGCACTTACTATTCAGGGATACCCTTATCAGGTAGATTATGCTATCATGTCCATCTTACAGAGGGTAAGGCTGAGGCTCAGCTGGTCCAAGGACATTCAACCTCAGGTGCTCACACTGTGACTCTATTGTAGGAAGCCTCATTGCTCTCTCTGATGGCAAAATTTCTTATTAGCCCTTCTCAGCCTCCTAAAGGGGAAATGGGGCTGAGATGACGGTGGGTTGTTCTTCCACCTCCCCCAAGCCCTCACCTTTAACCAACACCCACATCTGGCTACCTTCATCACCAGCGACTGGAGTCCACAGGTGGGCCTGGCACGTTCTTCACTCAGAATGTCCCTGCAGGCCCTCAGCCTCAACAAGACAGGAGCACACAGGCTAGAGCTGTTTGTCTCCTTCTCATTCATCACCATCTCTCTGGGCTCCCATTCCTCTACTGCTGAAACCCCTACTCACCCCCAACTACAGCAGACAGAGCCAAGATGAAGAGGAATGCTCTCACCAGGTCAGCTGTTCCCAAGCTGCTGCTCCTTCAAGAAAAATCTCCCCAACTGGTCTGCATCATAAACACGTCTTTCTCAATCCAGGGCTTGGTCCAGACCTCAAGGATCCTGAGAAGTACCATGGAATTCAGTTCTTGGTGGGTTACAATAGTAATGGATGTTGGGGAAGAGGCGGATGATTTTGGTACATGGTTAAGCAGATCTACCGTGTGCAGTGCCCCGTGCTGGGTTCTGAGGATACAGCAATTATAGGATTTATTACCTTAGAACAATGGGATTGGGTGAATCTTTAGAGATCTCTCACTTCCACCAGCCACTTAAGTCTGAGGCAAACTGAGACGCAAGCTGTGCATGTGACTCAAGCCAACAGGGTCCTTCCCTGAGATGTTTCCAGCTGGAGCTGGAGGACTAGGGGTGTGTGGCTGGGGCTTTCTGCCAGGGCTGGGACAAGATGAAGTGAGTGAGATGCCCAGTGCATGGTGTGTTAGGAGGCATCACTTCCAGGGCCCTTCCAGACAAGTGCTTCTAGGGGATGAGAGAAGGGGGCCCAGGAGCAATGAGGGATATATGGAAAGCAACTCTTTCTTCCCATCTGTGGCTACCCCAGTGCTTTCCAACAAATCCCCTCTATCTCTTAACCCAGATGAAGGTGGGTTTCTGCCACTTGCTGCCGGAGAGTTCTGACCAACAGTGAGGCTTTCCATGTGCATCCCTCCGATATCTGCTTCCACTGTGCGGCTCAAGTCATTGACTCTGTTCCTGCCCTCTGGCCACTGGCACTAGGCTCTCTGCCATCTGGTGATGCTGCTGACTCTCCTCAGGTACCCATACCCACCAGGATCTCCAGACTGCTGGGTGCAGCTCCCAAAAGCCTGGGATCCAGCCCCCGCCATTAAAGAGCTTGATGACCCATGGTGAGTTGAGCTGGAGAAAGGGAGTGCACAGGAAATATGCCTAAGTCTTCACTATGGAGAAAGGATGGACCGTACTGGGATGGCTGGAATAAGCCACATGTCATCTGAGAAGAGGGATGGGGAAATTCACTTTGAGTGAGCAAGGAAAGGGTTAAGAGGTAAAAGCCACTGGAATCAGGAGACATTCTAGGGTCATTCTAGGGACATTAAAGATTCTAGGGTCCATTCTGTCATGACAAATGAAACGAAGTGCTGGTTGGAAACCTCTGACTGCCTCCCACATCCTATATTCTAAAAATTCATGTTCTCTTCTCCTGCCTGCCCAGGTCCACAGGGCTGCCTGGTTCCTGTCATGTGACCTCCCTGCCTAAGCTACAGACGCTACCAGTATGCTCGCTGCCCCCAGGCTCATCTCCAGACCTGGTCTTGCTAGAGCTCCAGTGCGCCACCCCTGAGCCTGCTGCTGAACCTAAGCTTGGGACCAGCCCTGCCCTGTGCTGTGTCGGAACTGGAGGTAAAGGAAGGGATGTGGGAGCAGGTTTCCTGCTGTCAGGGCCTCCCCTTTTCCATCTGACCAGGCTACATTTAGATGGAGATGGGAGGCCTATGATAGCAGCCAAGGGGTACAGTGGAAGAGGGGAAACATTGGGATGCAGTGGGCGGAAGCAACCTTGGGGCACAATGGGAAGAAGGAATTTGGTGGACCAACAGGATTTTGGAAGCATCAGGACCTGGGCAAACTATCTGCCAGCATGGCTTCCACCTCAGGCTGACATTGGCAGAAGCCCAGTGTCTGGGACTGCAGGAAGCTGGAGAGGAACATCCGCCAGCTGGATTCCCCTTAAAAGGAGAGTTCCTCCTAAAATAGGCACACATGACCCAGCCATGAGGGCGGAGACAGATCCAGCAGCTCCCAGAGGTAGGACATAGCTCTGAGCCCAGAAGGAGTTTGGTGTTTCAAATCACACATCACAAATCGCTTTCTCTGCACATTCCTTGGAAGCTCTGGTGTGTAAACTTTCCACCTTATCTTTCCCAGAGTGCATGCCAGGACCTGGCCCTGGTGATGTTTCCATTTAAGCAAAAGAGACAGTGGGTGTTAGCAGCCCCTGGGGCTCCTAGTAAGATGAAGAAATTGATCAGACTATCTCCAAGCAAGGGAGAAGGAGAGAAGGGAAGAACAGAGATGAACCGCGAGGGAAGGAAGCGGAAAGGGGAAAGAGGACTTGCTATTGCTGCACCCAGTTAGGGTTTGTGGAGCTCCAGGTGGTGGTGCTTACCAGTGTGGCTCTAAAGTTCTCCACCAGGGTACAGATCGCAGGGTGCCCCTTACTTGCTGTGTGATCTTGTGTGAGTTAGTCAACCTCTCTGAACTTCAGTTTGCTTATCAGTAAAATGTCCATAGTAAAATAATTCCTCCTTTCTAGGACTGTTGTAAGCACCGCATAAGATGGCAAATGCAGCTGTGTCTGGCACCCAGCAAGCACTCGATCCAACTTGGGCATCATTATTACTTCACCAGGAACTTCTGTGAAACTTGGTTATGTCAAAAAGAGGAAGATGAGGATGACTGGGTCATGGTCTGTTGTGATCCCAGCAGGTAGGCTTTGAATAGAGGGCTTATCTGAGTCACAGGTAACCACTGTACCTTGACCTATGAAATCAAGAGATCAGGGCGGGTGCGGTGGCTCCAGCCTGTAATCCCAGCACTTTGGGAGGCCGAGGCAGGTGGATCACGAGGTCAACAGATCGAGACCATCCTGGCCAACATGGTGAAACCCCGTCTCTACTAAAAATACAAAAATCATCCAGGCCTGGTGGCGCATGCCTGTTATCTCAGCTACTCAAGAGGCTGAAGCAGGAGAATCGCTTGAACCAGGAAGTCGGAGGTTGCAGTGAGCCAAGATCGCACCACTGCACTCAGGCCTGGTGACAGAGCAAGATTCCATCTCAAAAAAAACAAAAAAAGAGAGAGATCGATCAAGGCAGAGAAGCACAACATCAACATTTCACCTTCCACAGTGAAAGTAATAAAGAATCGGAATATTATTTAAAGATATGCAAATATCTAGGTCAGCTAAACTTCACTTGTTGGAAATCATTGTTTAGTCTGCCCCAGCTGTAAATAGGGTCTGTGTTTGCATAATATATCATTTAAGGTTCTGCTGCTTTAAAAAAAAAAAGAAAGAAAGAAAAAGAAAAACATAAAGTTTGAAAACCACCATCCTGGATATATAGCACCTCTGGGTACAGATTTGTGCCTTCAAGACCCAGAAGTCACATCTTTCCAGTGGGAAAGCTGCCTCTTTGAGAATACTGAGCTTCCGGCAGGTGGGAGACTGAATATGGGGGATTATGGTAAAGACATGTGAGTTCCACTTTTGACACATGTTGGTAATAATCACTGAATGCATGATGTAATTATTCATTTTGTTTCAAGAGACATTTTTTTTCCCACATAGGAGCCATTGCTTTCAATTTTACAAAGTCAAAATTGAGCTCTCAGAGAGCTAAGTCATCTGTTTCATGTACTATAACCTTTGGAAATACATTTAAAAGAAGAGAACAAGGTTTTTAGATATGAATAGCCAGAGGTGGTAGGAAAGGTGACCTTGCCGGAGGGTTGCCTGGCAATCAGGCCCACGGAGGTCAGCAGTCTCATCTTGTCTCTCCCAGACTAGAAGGTAAGAGTCACCCTCGGAACTTCACCCTGGCTCCTACGCTCCTGGGCTGTAAGGAAGGAGATCTCACCTGCAGGAATAGGTAACATCCCAAGGTCCCAGAGTAAGGAACGGCAAAAGATGCTGGAAAACAAAGATAAAACTTCAGGAAGGAAATTAAAATGTACACTTAGGGCTGATGCCTGTTCTCCAGTCCCAGGGCCTTGTTTAAGAATCAGGAAGTACCGAAGAATATCATTAAGACTCTTTGATAAGGAAGGCAGAAAAATTCACTTACACCTAGATGGCAGCTGACTCATGAGAAAATCCTCCACTCTTTCAGCATGTTTTCCTTGAAAATATTGTTTATTTTTAGTAGAAATCCTGGGGAGGAGAGCTCTTTTAACTCTTTAATTTTTGTTTGTTTAAAGAACTTTTCAATACTTTAGAATCATTTTCCCTCAACACATTTATATCAAGACTCTTTTTTTGTCAAACAATAAAAACAAGCACTGGCTAACTCTTTAAAAAAAAAGAGTTTATTGCAAGGACACAGGGTCACTCACAGAATCAAAGGTAAAATCAAAAATGTATTATACCTTCAGAAGGACCGGAACTCCTGGGACTGTCAACACATGGCTTATCTTTCTAGAATGTTGGGAGATAGATGGATGTGGCTTCACCCATCTCCCCCATCAGGCATCTTTGGGCAGAATGATTGACAGGTCGTCCCAGCCACATCAAAGGAAGAGGAGGGAATTCAGTTCCCCCAAAGGGGATAATCACACTTCTGTTTTGACAATTTATCATTTGTGCGTCCTTTCTATGTAAGAAAAGTACTCAAACATACCTTTTAGTCAAACTCCCAAACTGCGTAGGAAAGTTGGGCATTCTATTGAAATAACAGCAGAGAGGGCTGGGAAGGAGGAATGTTTTTTTAAAATCTTATTCCATCTTAATACATCCTCTGGATTAGATGCTGATTAATTTGGCACTAAAGGCTGCTGTTAATCAGTTGCATGTCAGCCATCATTTGTAGTGACATTTAAATTATAAAGCATGATGGGATTAACTGCACTTTTGCAAATAACCTCTTTATAAAAGTATAAGTAAACCTGATGTGCACACCGGAGGTATCAGCACCCCCTGTTTCAGTCATTGTGATTCTGGAGATTATGACAAGGCTTGGCTTGAGCTGATGAATTCAGAGCAACTGTGTTTAACAAGGCGTTTTGAGTTTGGAAGTCATTCTCAGAGACCTGGGATTTCCTGAGCCAGTTTCCAGAGTGACAGACAAGCACTTCCTTAGGTTCACACCTGGTGAGATCCTGGCTCAACCTGGGGAAGGTGCTTGTTTGTTTGCGTCAAAAGAGAGTGATCAGTGGTCAGGTGGTCTGCACCCCTAGCGGCTTCTTGGCCCCAGGACCCCTAGAGGGCATGAGACCCTCTGAGAGCACTGACTTCCCATTGTCTAGAATGACCTGCATGATCTGCTCATTTGGTAGGGGTAAGCAGATGGGGAGAAAGCAGGCGGAGAGGGAACTAATCATCACTGAGTCCCTAAGGCATTCCAACAACTGCTTTCGGATCTTCTGGGGGCTCCCACCTTGTTATAGAGACTTTTTTTTAAAACTTGTAAAATACTGGAAAAAAAAAATAAAGTAAAAAACTGAAAATACCCACAATCCTACAACCCAGGAATAACCATTCACATTTTCAAAGACTTGTTTAGGCATATGGGTCGCGTATGCAGGTGTGTTCATCCATGTTGTCTTCAACACTTCTTATGAGACAAATAGGGAATAAATAAATGTATGTGCATAATTAGGGTCATGATGTATGCATACTTTTGCATCCTGCATTTTCCTTTTTTTTTTTTTTGAGACAGAGTTTTGCTCTCTTGCCCAGGCTGGAGTGCAGTGACGCTATCTCATTCACTGCAACCTCCGCCTCCCCGGTTCAAGCGACCCTCCCCCCTCAGCCTCCCTAGTAGCTGGGATTATGAGTATGTGCCACCACGACCTGGCTAATTTGTATTTGGCTAATTTGTATTTTTAGTAGAGAAAGGGTTTCACCACGTTGGCCAGGCTGATCTCAAACTCCTGACCTCAAGTGATCCGTCCTCCTCAGCCTCCCAAAGTCCTGGGATTAATTAAAACCTTGGCTCAGTTTTATGTTACACTTAAAAGGCTGTCATTGCTCCCAACCCCAGTGCACTTAGTGAGTACTCAAATTTTCATTAAGTAAGGCAGGTGGTTTCAGTTTTGATAGGATGCTCCAGTGACAGGAAACTCACTACCAGTTGAGTCGGGTAGTTCCACATTTGGGTATCACAAACACTTGAAGGTCCTTCCTTATATCAAAACAGAATTTGCTGCTATGTAATGGCTCCATACTTGGGACATGCATAACTAGCTAATTCCTTTTCCATGGATTCTTTAAACCAGTTCAGATATTTCTCTACTCTCCGTCCTCCAGGCTAGTGAACTCAAGTCATTTGAGAGTTTCCTTCCAGGGCCTGATGTTGGGGCTCCTCCCCATTGGAGATTCTTTCCTCTGGTAGCCCCCCTCCCCAACTAGCTGCCTGCATCCCTTTTCAAGACAGCCCCAGCCTTTGCAGGGTGACCCCCTCACTCTTTCTGCAGCTCACAAGTATTTCAGAAAATGAGTCCTAATTCTTCAGTAACTAACATGGTGTAGACATGCCACAGCCACTCCCCAAGAACAGTAGTCACACCAAGGTTAAGCTCACCCACTGCCTCTGCGGGCAACTGTCCTGTTTCTTGATCCTGATCCATCCCTCATTGGCTGTGTGACTGCGAGCACATGTCTGAACCTTTCTGGGCCACCAAGGATGTAGGAAAGATGAAGTGATATGACACTGCACATGCAGAGTTTATTTAAGGTGTAGGGCAGGCTTTACATTTGATGCTGTGCAGCCTATCCTACCTGGGAATTAATTCTTCACCTGGGCAAGTTCAAGGCAACATGGAGAAAACAGACCACTCGTGGCACCTTGAGATCCCATGGTGTCAAACTCTCTGGTCCCAGGGAGTGTGTGAGGCCAGATTTCTGGGTGAAGTACTCCCATGGTTTCCAATGTGCCAATAGTTTGCTGTACAGTGGGGAAGGGTGTGATGGAGAGATGACTAGGCAGGACTGGGACACTCAGACCTGCATATCTACAGCATCCCTGTTGGGGACATGGGCAGAAAGTCAGATTTGCCAGTGTGCAAGCTTCAGCCATGACTGGTTCCAAGTTACCAACTCAGCTCTGCTACTGGGGAGCGGAGAGTCTGTGCAGAGTCCCACACACACACCCTTTTCAGAAGGGAGCTCCTAGGCCTGGAATCTCAACACCTGGGATCAGCTCTGGAATTGGGACAAGTGAAAGTTTAAAAACAAGAACAAAACAGGACAAAGAAAAGAGGCTTTGGTTTAGCACTCCAAAATAAATGGCATTTCTGTATACTGCTGCAGTTTGGCCAGAAATTAACATGTTTGTAAATTTTGATTAAAATGTAATTTGGAAGGAGGAACGAATGAATAGTTGGAAACCCTCTGGGGCCTCTGATAATAGGTCTTACTGCTCCCACCAACTCCAGTTCCAATCCAGCATCAGATGATAACAGCCATAACAGAGGCAGCTCCGAAGGAGAGCTAGGGGACTGCTCTCTGGACAGCAATCAGGACCACAGCTTAGGTGACATCAGAGACAAACCATGTCAAGGAAGAGGACAGCTGCTTAAACTTCATTAACTCAGAGGCTCTGGATGGAGCTCATGAGACGTCAGCAAACAAAGGTATTGAAATGTCTTTCGAACACTATTTCAAGCATTGATTTTCATTTTCTCTCCCTGGTGTTTTTGTAGCTGTTATTGCTTCTAAGATGCCTGTTTCATGATTGTCTGTGCTCCACTGGGGAAACCAAAGTCCAAGAGATGATGTGCGTAGCATGTATCAACACATCCGGCTCTACAGGTGCCCACAGGCCACTCTGTCCAGGCACAGAGCCTCTCCCCACCCTGCCCATTGGATAAACTCCTATTCATCCTTTGAGACTCATTTCATGGGAGTTGAAACGAAGAAACTTGGGAGTCATTCAGCCCTGGCGGTTCTCCCTCCCACAGCCCAGGTCCCATTGCTTTTCTCTCTTGAATCCTTCCCCATCCCTCTGATGGTCCTGCCTGCATTCTCTCTCCCCAGGATGTAGTCGCCTCTGTGTAACGAGTACTGAGCTAAGGATGTCATGGGACAACTGCATTTCATCCACCCAGCAGCCCTATGTGCCTCACTTTAGAGATGAGTAAACTGAGGCTGATATGTAGGGGTGCTGATCTACAACTAACTTGCTCCCCAACCTTGGACAGTTTGCTCCCCTCTACGGGCCTCAGTTGTCTCATGTATAAAATGGGGAGTTTGGATAAAATTGTCTTTAAGATTCCATGTAGTTCAAACATTTCATGCCTTGCAGTTTCTTGCTTTTAAAAAAATGCCACTAGTGGGATTGTGTGTTTAGTTTTATATTTGGAACTAGTAAGGTTTTAAGAGCAATATTGATCAGATGGACTGCAGCATAAGATTGTGAAGGGCCCAGCAGGAAATTTTTGAAGGAAGCAATGTTATCTAACTGACAGAGGAGAGAACACGAGAGCGGAGGGGAATGATCCGCTTCCCTCCGAAGAGGTGTCATGCAGAAGAGGCAGTGTGTCTCTCCTCTCTCTCCAGAACAAAATCTGAGCCAATCTCAGGAAGTTCTCAAGAGGCAGCTGTCAACTAAATTTACAAAACAACTTTCTACATCTGTAGTCCTGAGGGACAAAAGGTCGCAGGCCTTAGAAATGAAAAGACTCAGGCTGCAAATGGCTCTGTGACTTACTGAGACCATCTACTTGAATAGCCTAAGCTAAGCCTCAGTTTTTTCATCTGTTAAATGGGGATAAAACTAAACCTGCCTCAGAGGATTGTGGTGAGAGTTAAAATAAACAATAGTTGCAAAGTGTTTAGCACAGTGCTAGACTTACAACTAGTTGCAGTTATTATTATCATCATCATTAGAGTTAATATTGTTACCATCAGGTTTTTTTATCGTCTTCACACTGAGGCAGGCACCCCTCCTTCAAGGGGGAGGCTGGAAGTTACCCCTTCCCAGGCAAAGCCTCTTTGGTGACATCAAACCTGACCTCTGAACAGACCACAGAACACTATCCAACAGCATGGACAGACCTCGTTGGCAAAAGCTGGATCCACTTTGAGCCTTGACTCATGCCACGCACCCAAACAATTCACCGGTTTCTTGAAATTCATGACTTGAAGGAATCTCAGCATCTCACACCTGATCCTGGAGGCAGCCTTATGGCCTCCCCTCCTGGAAGTGTCAATAAGGTGACAACACAACCTCCTCTGAAAAGCACAGAAAGGTCTATTCACATGGTGCCCAAACATGTCCTGAGTTCATGGGGACAGAGAAGCCAGGAGAGCAGGCTTAGGGAAGGAAAGAAGTTTATCAACTTGCACAATGTGCAGGTCCTACAGAGGGCTGGGGCAGCAACGCATGGAGACAGACTCCTTGATTAACTTGGAAAAGCAACTACCCCAAAAAACAGAAGAAAGGAGCCAGGTGAACCTATACATCCCAAATCATCCTCAGGACTGATCTCCTTAATTCTGAAGATTCAAAAATCAAAGCTTCTTTTCTGTTTTATCCAAGAGCCCTCAGATAGTAGTTCTTTTCTCGAAGGGGAGAAATGAAGCTGAAAACTTGTTTTGTTCTCTCATACTAGCCTATACTTTCTAGTTTTCAGAAGCCCCACACTTCATATTCTTTTAAATATCTTTAGAAAATAAAATTTGTTGTGCAGGCAGGTGATGACACAAACTTGACAGATGGGTAAAAGCTTCTCTTGCCCTGGGCACTCCTGTTAATGTACCAGGATATCTAAATTACTGAAAAAAATCTCTCCTTCTGCCTTTATTTAAAACAAACAAACAAAACAATACTAGTATAGCAGTGTGATTCAGACTTTATTTTGTTTGAAGCCAGTCTGTTTCCTGAACAAAGATCTAGGTTTGGGAATCCATGGACCCCATGAGTAGAGAAGTGCTTGGATTTTTTCCTTTTTAAAGTCTTGGTCAAGAGCTGAGCTTTGCCACCAGGCCGGTGGTTCTCAGTCCCAGCTGCACATCAGAATCACCCAGGCAGCTTTAAAAATACCAGTGCCAGACTCCACCCTAAGCAATTAAACTGTAATCTCTGGGCAAGCAATGCAGTGCAAGTCAATGAACCAGACCGTAGCCTCCCAGGTCCAAGCTGTCTGGTAAGAACAGGTACTCATCCTCCCTGGACTTTACCTTCCCCATCCATATAATGGGAGAGGCAATATGCCACTCTCCTGGGGCAGCTGCAAAGATTTTGGAGTTATTTCATGTGAAATGCTCACTTAGCCCATGCTTGGCTCTTCCTAAGATGGCACGGGTGCTGAGTGATGGCATTTGGCTGTGGGCAACTCCCTGACATCCTTGCATAGGTGGAAAGCTCTATGACCATGGGCAGTATGAATCAGGGATCCCTGTTCCCAGTCCTAGTGTCCTTATCTGTGAAATGCAATAATAGTAGCATCTACCACAGAAAGTCATTTTGAAGAGTCAATGATGTAAGTCATGTAAAGTTTAGCACAATGCACGATATATACACAACAATACATATTAGCTCTCACTAGTGAAAAAAAGTGATACATACCTTAGAGGAGCTATCCTGTAAAACACAGATTTGTGCCCCCATTATAGAGATAATAGGTTAAGTGACTTGCCAAAAGTCACCAGCTGAAAAGCAGAATACCCAAGATTTGAACCTCAGACTGTCTTTCTCCAAAGTCTATATTTTTCCCTCTTTGTCAATTGCCATTATGATAGTACCTTGGTTGCTTCTTCAGTGAGGGCTAAAGTCATTGCCCTGGCATTTAAGACCCTTAAAGTTGGACTTCCATCAGCCATTTCCAATCTTAGGTCCACTTGCACCCACTGTTCCTCGAATGTCCACTGTGAATTCTCGCCTTTGGGCCTCAAGTCATACACCTACTTGGGCCTAAATCTTTCCTCTTTTCCGTGGCTGGTTCGGATGCCTCTCCCCCCTCCTCACAATCTGCCTGCCAGCAGTGCTTCGTGCTCTGCTGAGGCCCAGGAGCACTTTGTGAATTTTCTTAGTCTGTCTGATATTATCAAATCTTGCTTGCAAGGCATCTCTGTCCTGCCAGACTGGGCTCTTAGGAGCAAGAATTTGTCCTAATCATCTCTATCCTGGCTGCAACTCTTAGTAACTCAATCCCATGCCTTCCGTTTTTAAATAGGGTAGGGTGGAGGAGACAGGTTTGTCATAAATCAATCCATTTGACTAATATGGGATGTCATAGACACCCTTAACATTATTAATTGTCAACAAGGTTTGGCTGTGAAGTGTTTGGCAAGCTGCCCATGATGAGTTTTTGACAGTCAGTCATGTTGGAAATTTGGGGTGGCAGATGGGTGTGGTTAGCAGCATATGGCTTGAAGTGTAGTTTCGGTGTTTATGTATTTTTACAAACTATGACTTTATATTTATGCATCAAGAAGAGAAAGAATTCAAAATTAAGTTGTGCATTTCAGGGAATTGTGTTAACGTTCTTCAACAAAAAGCAAATTTCAGGTTGTAGAGAGCACCCTGGAGAGGGAGCTGGGATCCCTGGGTGTTAGTCCCACCGCTGGCAACACCTGTGATGACCACCAGCCAGTGAATTCCTCCCTCTGGGGAGGTATTTGATGTTTGTTCTATGTCCAATACTCTAGGATCATTGAATGCCAATTGAGTGGCATTTGTGGACTCTGGTATTTATTCTTCAGGACCATGGGAGGGTGAAAAAGTTTTGAATGTTCTTGCCCCTGGAATGGCCTTGGGTGGTGGCCAGAGGCCTGGACCTGAAGGACTGCATCTCCGTTTTCTGGATTCATTTGACAGATGCACAGATTCTAAACTGTCTGCGATAAGGAAAGCACTGCTCCCATGAGATCTGGGTTTTAGGGAAATAGATCGAGTTCTATTTGCTTTGTAGAAACACATCCAGGCCCTCACAATCTTGTTTGTTTGTTTTTGAGACAGAGTTTCGCTCTGTCGCCCTGGCTGGAGTGCAGTGGCGAGATCTCTGCTCACTGCGAGCCCTGCCTCTGGGGTTGATGCCATTCTCCTGCCTCAGCCTCCCGAGTAGCTGGGACTACAGGCGCCCGCCACCATGCCCGGCTAATTTTTTTGTATTTTTAGTAGAGACGAGATTTCACCGTGTTAGCCAGGATGGTCTCGATCTTCTGACCTCATGATCCACCCGCCTCAGCCTCCTGAAGTGCTGGGATTACAGGCGTGAACCACCGCGCCCGGCCGGCCCTCACAGTCTTTTAAACTCCCAGGGTGATTCCTAAATCTGAGTTCTTGGAGATTGATCTGTCCAACTTTCTCTTTTCATGGATGAGGAGAGTGAGGCCCACACAAGGGGAAATGACTTGCCCAAGGTTGTAAAGGATAGTGGGGTAGAGCTGGGACCAGGGGTTGTTCTCCTGGATCAGGGATTACCTTACCACACACACTGTGCTGTGGAACTTAGTGGAGGCAACTACAGAAGTGTGGCTGGGGTTGGGGATAAATCCTGCCCCTCTTGGAAGGGGATGGCTGGATACCTGGAGCCACCTGCACCTTTGCAAGCCCCCTAAAGTCAGAGGTCTGAGCTGGAGGAACAATGGAGAATGTCTCATCCTGCCTTCCCCATCCTGGGAGGAATACACATGAGCCGGGGCAGGAAAAGATGCTGGGAGCAAGGCAGGTTTTACAAAGGTCAGTGGATTCAATGTGGGTAACTTACAGTCAACTTTTCTATTTTAAGCAAACATATATCAGGGAAAATTGTGCAGAATCTACTTGAATGATGAACGAAGTTGTCTACTGCCTCCTTCTCCTGGTGCTCTGAGAACCCAGTGCTACCCTCCTCTATCCTGAGAGGACATTAATTGTTATGGACTGAAAGTTTGTGTCTCCCCCAAATTCATATGTTGAAATCCTAACCCTCAATATGAGAGTATTTGGAGACGGAGTCTTTGGGAAGCAATCAGTTAGATGAGGTCATGAGGGTAGAGAAGGTGACATGGGATCTTTCTCTCTGCTCTCCTCCATAGGAGGACACAAGGAGAAAGCAGCCATCTGCAGACTAGGAGGCAGACCCTGACCAGACACCAGATCTGTTGGCACCTTGATCTTGAACTTCCCAGCCTCCAGAACTACAGGAAATAAATATTTATTGTCTAAACTACCCAATTCTGTATTTTTGTTATAGCAGCCTGAGCTCTGACGTTAATCTTGCACAACCTCTCCATTTTACAAATAAGCAGACTGAAATCCAGAGAGGGCAAGTAACCTTTTCAAGACACACAAGAACCAAGACTTTCTGCTGAATCATGATCGGCTCCTGTCCCACACCTGTTGCAAAGGCTCGGGAAATTCTCCACCCTTATGCAGCTAGGCTAGAGCCACTCCACACATCTTCCAAGGCGCTGGAATGCTCACAGTCAGGAGGATTTGAAAGATTTCCTGTTTTTAAAAAGCTGAAATCGAAAAGTGCTGTCATTTTCTTTAAATACATTCTTTTGAATAAAACATCTATTCTTGATGCCAGCAGCAAGCTTCGAAACATGTTCAAGATGACATGATTGATAACAAGAAGGCTTTTTCAAGATGTTTCTAATTTCATCTTCCTGGTTAAAGAATGCGAACTTTCTAACATGATGTATGGCCTAATAAGAGGTGCGCGTGAACCGAAGTTATTTATTTATGCTTCCATTTTTGACAGATGAATATTAACTACTGGGAAAATTGTAAAGCCAATTAGTAAAAGCCGAATAATGTCCATATGAGAATGTATGACTAGAAACACACATTACTTCTCATCCAAACAACAGAGCTTCCTCTGGGAAGCTGTGGCCAGGCCAGGCCATGGTGGCTTCTTTCCCTCGCAGGTGCCCCCAGGTTGGCCTTGATGAAGTCCAATTCCAGAACAGATTCTGGAATCCCCAAGGGAGAGTGGTTCTTGCCACTCCATATGTGGGACATACATAAAACGTGCATTTCTGCCAATCCTGTCGGCTTTCTCCAGCTACCCAGCTGGCAGACCTCCAGGACTGAGGGAAGCTAAGGAAGAAATGGGAGACGCGGAACTCTAAAGATGGCCTGCACTGGCTCCATTCTCTTCTGCGTCTTAGGGGCAGTCTGTTGCAGGGGAATCAGGGGTAACAAACCTCCCAATCCCTCACCCCCTCATCTCCTAGAGCTTGTCTTGCTCTTAATGCTGATATAGCTCCCAGGAGCTGGATAAAGCCACAAACAAAAGCCAATTTGGAAGCAAGTCACACATTCAAAAATATTTCTTGAACACCTACTGTGTGCCAGGCAACCAGAAATGCAAAACAGACACACTCCCTGCTCTCATGGGGCTTCCATGCCAGAGGGCAATGTAGCAGGGCCCCTGTAGGGACCCAGGAGAAGGCTGACACCCTGAGACAGTGCTGGATGCCCCTGTACCCAGTCGGCCTCATCACTGAAGCTGAGAAAGGGAAGCGAAGGGGCTGACAGCAGCTTCCAAAATTAACAAGAGGTTAATTTACCCAACACTTGCTGCAAATGTTGTATTATGCTTCTAGAAATGAAACAAACAACCTGAGATTTCACTTGGAGGCTGTGAATTATTCTTTCCCCCAGCACCCTGGGCACCAATCTGTCACCTTGGATTTTTTAGCCCATTGCTAATTTTTAATAATTTCTTGACAACTGCTTGCTTCATATCACAACAATGCTACCACTGTGCAATTTAAGAAAGTAATAAACGCTCTTTAAAGTATAGAAGGCACTCCTCCCAATACCCTACACCCACTCCCCACCCTGCATATTTAGCCAATGATCAGATCTGCCTAAAAACCAAACTATAAGTTTTTCCCATTACAAATAATTTGCTTTTAAAAGAAAAGGCCCCTTTCCAACTGAAACTCCCAAGTACAATAAAAAACCTAGAAGGGCTCCTATTTTCTTCTGCCCCTTGACTCCCCTTGCCTCATCTGTGAGCCTCGCTAAAGTGTGTGATTGGATTTTTCATTAAAAGCCCCCCTCCCACTTTCTGAAGAATCCAAGAAGCAGCAGAAATCAGATCTAGCGTTGTAGAATCCTAGCATATCTGATTCGGGAGGAACCTTGGGGATATGCACTTTCTAACCCTCTGATTTCCCATTTTTCCAAAGGAGGAAACTGCCTAAGTCCACGCAGGCATTATGTCAGGGCCGGGACAGGAAGCCCATTCTCTTGGCTGCTAGATCGTTTCCACCTGACCAATGCCACTTCACATCTGGGTTTTCCCACCTCCTGGCCCCCAGTTATCATCCTGGGATTTCACATCCTAAATAAACTGTGCAGAATCTCCAAGAGCTCTTTGGGAACCCAGGTGCATGTGTGCAATGAATAACTTCATCAATTACAGAGGAGACGGTCATGTGTGTGATTGTGTATGGAATGCTCTTCCTATCTCTGGAATAAAATCTTTCATGTCATTGGTACTCTATTCTTCCAAAATAAAGTATAGAAAATTTCCATTTCTTCCAGTGGTTAAGTACAGAGTTCGAAAGGTCATAAACTGTTGTACATGACCAAATTGATTAGCTTCTCTATCCCTACCTAACAAAATGCAAGAGATCCAAGTGTTTCATTTCAGCCCAAGAAATCCATCATTAAGTTTAATGCAAACATTGTTCTTCATTACTCAGCTGGATCTTCTTTGAAAGGGAATTCATTGTAATACGATTTGGACAAACCTGCAGAATCATATTAAAACCATAAACTATGTAGAAGTACACGTGCTGGCAGGCATGGGAGATAAGTTGGGCACTTGGAAAAGTTATTATCATGCTCCAAATTTAGTGTTCCAATGTCTAACTGCAACTCATAATGTTAACTATCAGGCTGTTTAGGCATCTTTATTTCTTGTCAGGAAAATGAAATTGTCTCCTGTCATGTTGGACAGTCTGGGTATATAACTTATGTCACAGACAACAAAAATGTGTAATTTTATATGTTCCTGTACTCAATATTTTAGTACAAAAGGACTTCAAACTCGAATTAATACACTTGTTCAGCATGCCATTTTTGAAAACCATAGCGGAGCAGCAAATGAAGAACATTACGTGATACAAGCAACTTGTCTTGCTATTTTTTTTTTTTTTAGTTAAGACGTAAGGAGAGAAAAGGAGTAGATATTTATCACTCTAAGTTACTTCCTGAAGTCTGAAGAATTCTCTCTTTCATCATTGTAATTTGGTAATTAGATCCATAAACATGCAATTAGCTAGAAAGGGGACGTTTTTATTTGTCCCAGAATTTGCAAAGAAATTTGCCACCCCAACCCAAGTTTTGGTACCGTGTGGGTCTTCTGGGTCTGGGTTTTCACGATTCACCAGTGACCACAGAAATGGGGCCATGATGGCAATGGCCCTCCTACCCTGTTTCTTCACTCCTTCATCTTGATGTCAACTGTATGCCCCTAAAAATGTCTACCATCGACTGGTCCCACCTTTCCCTTCTTCCCTGTCTTGACCATAAACCAGCCACTCCACATATGTTTGCACCATACTTGCCCCCATCCCACCCCATGCTCCATAGACTTCTCCTCTGTCTTTGAGGCTTCATGGCTTCCTGTCCTTCCTCCTCCAAAACTCCCTCACCCCCAATTGTGCCTGCTCCTGAGTCCCCCATCTTAAACTGAGGACACTCTCTCTTGACCCCACGCTCCCCTCCTCTCCCTGCTCCTGTCTTCTCGTCACTGTGGAGTCATTCTCACTCCAGTTCTGATCCTTCTCTTTCCCATTCTAACAACCTGCTATGCAGCTGCTAATATGCTTCTGCACCATCTGAACCACCTGCACCACAAGCAAAACTGTCCCTTCTAATTTGCCCATGTCAAAGGGTTCAGCCCTCAGACCTTCTAGCCATTGCCAGCATCACACCCATGCCCATATTCCCTCAGTCCTTACCACTCCTGAGCATGCAGACCCTACAGCTTCCACTACAGCATGTGCAACTCTGCCTGAGGGCCTTTTCTGGTCACTGGACCATGCTCAGCTCACATGGGCAGACCAGAAGTGCCAGGGAGTTGGTACCTCCCAGAAGCAGCTCTCTACCAATAATGGACAAGACTTGGTGGATAAACACCCCAGTTCCCTCATCCCTTGTTGGGGATAATCTTGAAGCATATTCTACAATGTCTACTAGAGTTCCCATGCTGGTTTTAACCCCACTGTGGTTATTTAATGCTCTCATGGTCAGGGATTTTATGGTTGGAAGAAACAGACCAATTCCAGCTGGTTCAAGGGACAAGATCCAGGCTGGAGACATAAACCTGGGAGGCCTTGGCATACTGACACATGAGTGAAGCAGCAATTACAAGTAACACACTTCCTGTCTCACAAGGTGGCTGTGAGAGGTGAAATGGATACTTCACCCCACCCTGCTCAGCACTGTGCTAGGCCACAAACTGAAAGCTTGGTAAACAGGAATGTTCTCACTTGCATAAGGTTATGCAAGAATACATTTGTATAATCACAGAATTTTGGATAGATCGTCTAGCTCAAAAGCCTTAATTTGCAGGTGGAAAAACTAAGGCTAAGACAAAGGAATTGACTTGCCCGGCATTTTCCCACCATTAAAGATTGTTTCCTTAAGATTTACATGCCCAGCAATAAAGGAGAAAGGTGAAGTTTAACTGTTCCTTGATATTCAATTAGACTATTAGGAGTTACCAATAAACTTTCTAAAGGCCAAAGCCAATAAACACGCTTTCGTTTTGATATTGTTTCTGCCTTCTGCATCTAGTGCTGCTGGCCACTCCCCTGATTTAAACTCTCCTGATTCACCTGATTTTCTGGCAAGAAAGAAAATGAGGAAGAAAAAGGAAAAAGGGCAGAAGGGAAAGTGACCTAGGGCGGATTCCCTGGAAGCAGAGCGCAGGGCAGGATTTGGATGCACTGAGGCAGTGAGGAAACGCTCTTGGGAGGGAGCGGTGAGAGAAGGACAGGGCAGGGAAGGGAAGGGGCCCAGCAAGGGTGGGACCGCAAGCAGAGGCTAGCTGGACCCCACAGGAAGCTCCAGAGCAAGGGCAAGGGGACCCTCCATGTGTGCCCTGTTGGTTAGTAGGTGGCCCAGGCAGCCAAGGCTGGGAGAAGCAAAGCCACCAGAGTTGGGATGAATTCTTATTTTATGTTGCTGTAGTATCATAAAGGCTTAACTTTCTCAGACCAGAAGCAGGGTTCATTCACCCAGGACACAGTTTCCAGTTCTCTGCCTCCTCCCAGTTCCTCAAAGGGGTGGATCCAGATACCTGCCCTATACATCCACCTCCTGGTGACCACCTCCCTATAAGATAGCTAAACACAACCTCCTTGCCTCGCCACACTGACCCCCGCACCCTGCGTGAACTTTGCAGATGGCATGGCACAGGGATGACCCCACGGAAATCATGCTTGCTTGCCCCAAACCCACCAATTAGAACACCCCACAGGGTCCAGCATGGTGGCTCATGCCTGTAATCCCAATACTTTGGGAAGTCTAGGCAGGAGGATCGCTTGAGGCCAGGAGTTTGAGGCCAGCCTGGGCAACATAGCAAGACTCCATCAGTAAAAAATATTTAAAAATTATTTGGGTGTGGTGGTGTGCACCTGTAGTCCCAGTTACTCAGGAAGCTGGGATAAGCAGGAGGATTGCTTGAGCCCAGGAGTTTGAGGTTTCAGTGAACTATGATCACTCCAGCTTGGGCAACAGAGTGAGACCATGTCTCTAAAACATAAAAATTTTTAAAAGTTTTTTAAAAAGCACACCCCACAAGAAACTTGTTTGGGGATCACCCTAGACACCAGTAAAAGCTTTGGCCCACGGGCCCCTTTATCCTTCTCTTGCTCCCTCCTCTGTCCCAGACATGCATGTTCTGCCAAGAGGAGAGAGGGAGCAGCTGGAATTCACCACCTTCCTTGCAGGGTTCCTGAGCATTACCACAGCACAACGCTCCCCTCAGCCAGAACCCAGGCAGAAGGACTGGAGTTCAGAAAACAATGGTCTGTTGGACTGACTTTGAGTTTCTGGGTATTTGCGGGTCAGGCAGCCTGGGTATTAATAAGTGATGGGGTTGTGGACCTACAGAAAGATGTGCAGGCCTGAGGGTGAGTGCAGTGGGAGGAACAATACCTGTACCCCCAGTGCCCTGCATGGTGCCAGCAGAGGGGAGTGTCACCCACTCTGCTTCCCATTTGCCCTGTGACTTTAGACAAGCCCCACCCCCACCCCGGTCCCTGGGCCATCATCTCTCCATCTATGACAGGAGGGGTGTGAACTGGGTGATCCTTAAGGAGTCTCCTTTCTCTAACATTGGGTGGCTCTAGATTCCCAATCAGGCCTGTGGCCAGCAAGGCTGACCCTGGGAGGCATTCAGGGCTGAGACAACCAGAGTCAACAGCTCAGGGAGAGCAAATCCCAGGGCCCCCCAAACACAGGCAAGAGAGGCAAGACAGGAATGCACTATCCAAATATTTGAATTGTCTAAAAACAGACCAAAGCAGCCTTCAAAATACATATTTCGCATGCATACCAAACCCACAAAATGCATAGCTCAAAATCCTGAACCACCAGAAACTGAACCAAAAGTGCAGGCCTTAAATGAATACGCTGACAGAAACAGGAGCAAGACTTTCGCAAGCAGCCTGTTTTCATCAGAAAACACATAAACAGGTTTGAGGGGAGTAAGAGGATTGAAAAGAGGTCAGGGGCTCTGGAATCTTCTCAATGACAGCACTGCCCAAGAATCTTCCAAAACTCCCTCTCAACTGCCTGGGAAGAGAGAGACCCCTTAACCAGAGCAGAGTGATTTGTATGTGTTATTTGTGTTATTGGCTTTCACAGTAACCCCCTGTGGCAGGCTGAGGAAGCTGGACTCTAAGAAAGTCACTTGTTCAGTGCCAGGAAGCTACAAAATAGCTGAGATAGGATTCAAAATCAGGACTGTCGAACACCAAACCCCAAGCTCTTTGCCCCTAGGCAAACTGTGAAGATGAATTTGGATGATGTTTGCCTATAGTAGGCCAACCTAGGTCATTGATAGAAAGTTCCAGAAGTTCTGTGCACATGCCTATTACAATGATCACTGTAAAAAGAAATTATAGTGCTGATCTAAAAAAAACAAATGCTCAGAATTCTGTTAAGTCTAAAACAGGGATGGAAGGGCCAAGTATGGCATAGGTTTATCCTGCAGGCATCTCCAAGGCCAAGAATAGGCACTGGCTTGCTCACAGATGAAGGTAGAACGGGCTGTCCCAGAGGTACTGAGCTTCCCCTCACAAGAGGTGTTCAAACAGTAGGTCTTTCCAAAATGCAGGCTTGACAGCATCAGCTTCCTCCTTGGTGCTTCAGGCCCTCCCAGTCCGGCCTCTACCCCTTCCCCAGCCTCACACACAAACTCCTTTACCACTGGCCTCTTCGGTACACACCAGAACTTCTCACCAAGATCAGGCCTCTCTTCATCCACTCTGCACCCCCTGCTGAAATGTCCGTGTGCCCTTTCCACACCTACAGCCTCCAACCCGTTTTAAGGATCTGCTCCAATGCCTCTCCTCCAGCCACACACCAAGCAGGCTTGGGGACATTTCTTTGGCATTCTTATGTCATCAACCATGTATTTACCTCTTTCCCCATCACTCTTTGGTCATCATCTACTAGCAATGACTTTGTTCCCCCCATTAACAAGCACCATGCTTGCTCTAGGTAGACCCTCATTAATACCTTTGCATGAAAGTAACTGGCTCATGTGGTTTGCACTCTTTTTTTTTTTTTTTCTTGAGATAGAGTCTGACTCTGTTGCCCAGGCTGGAGTGCAGTAGCACCATTTCAGCTCATTACAATCTCCATCTCCTGGGTTCAAGCAATTCTCCTGCCTCAGCCTCCCAAGTAGCTGGGATTATAGGCGTGTGCCACCACACCCAGATAATTTTTTATTTTTAGTAGAGACAGAGTTTTACCATGTTGGCCAAACTGGTCTCGAACTCCTGACCTCAGGTAATCCACCCCGCTCAGCCTCCCAAAGTGCTGGGATTACAGCCGTGAGCCAGCACGCCTGGCCGGTTTGCACTCTTAAGCCAAGCTTGAGGCCTTCCCATCTTCCCAGAGAGGAAAGTCACATGTAGGTATGTGTGTATATATGCACATGGATGTATGGCACATAGAATGCCCTGCCCCAGCCACCTTGAAAGCTCCAGGCTAGAAGGGGGAAAGCTCCCCACTCTGCCAGGAAGCTTGTGGTTGGCAGCTAATCAGGTCATCTTTGAAGTTAAGACCATAATGATAAAAAAAAAAAAAAACCCTCAAGGAAGAAATAATCAGGAAGCTCAACAGGGGCATCTGGGCTCAGAAATCGCAAAAGTCAGTGATATTTTTAAAATAAGAATACTTTCCAGATTCTCAAGGGACGCACTGAGGTCTTCTGGTATCTAACCATTTGCACCGCCTCCCTCTTCGAGATTAAAATGCTTCCTCCCAGCCTCTGAATCTCTGCTGTTCGCACACTGAAGATAATCCTCTGGCATGTGGCTGTGTGGGCCAGATGGTTAGCAATTCTTCAGGCAGGATACAGTTCCGCAGAATGGGAATGTAGAGGGCTGGCTCTAGGTGGAGAATCCATTGATGGACAATAGCAACAGGCCCCTCTCTTCCAAGGAATTGTGCTGGAGAGCTGCCCAGTCCCCCAAGACAAGCCAAGTTTGGTCAAACGTCTCCCATCAAGTCATCCTGTGGAAACCCCAGTGAGCTTTGACGGGGACAGGGAACACTATCAAAGATGACCTTCAGTGGACACCAATGGTTCAATCATAATTAAAGCTTCATTGTTTGCAGATGGCCTTTACACGCCCTTTCACCCCTGCCCTTTTGGTTAGTCCCCCAGTATGCGATGAAGGAGATGATATTGGTTTCTCCCTATTATATATGGATCTGAATCCCAAGGAGGGGAAATGACCTTCCCAGACTGCATGCCCTGTGTTTTCTAACCCAGAGCTCTCCCTGCAGTCTCTGAAGAGTTCCACCAATGGCACCCTTTTCTTCCCTAGGTACAATACCTGGTACAGAGCCCTTGCATAGGAAGAACTCAGTAAATGTTTAACTGGGCTCTACTCGATGATACCCCTGCAGGAAAACAAAGAAAACATAACTCCTGGTATTGATGCTAATGAGTTTTAGGGGCCACAGGAGAAGGCATTCGGATGGGGGGAGACAGCCCCACTTCTGGTCCTGCACAGGTATTTGAATATCTCATGAACAGAGCCAACTGCACTCTCTTGGCCTCAGAACGATCCAACTTTTACCCTGAAGATCACACAGCTGCCAAATGGCAGCAGCAGGTTTTGAATCCAGGCAGTCTGACTTCAAAGCACCCACATCACCTCCCAAAGGAAGTTTGACTTAGTGCCCATCCTACCCCTCCCTACACCAATGTTCTTCTTCAGTGTCCCTTTTACCCCTTTCAGTTCTCTCTCTCGGCTTTTAGGCATTTTCTTCTTGCTGTTCATCTCCACCAAAGCAGTGGGTTTTTCAGTGCAGGGTTGAATAACTTTACATCTGTCACTTATACCTTAATATAAGTGAGTGTGAGTCAAAACATTAGCTCGTTCAACGGTGCCTGGGTTTCCAGTCTTCTTTCTCTCTAGTAAAGGGATCCAGAGATTACTGAGGGGGTGGTTATTCAGTGCACGGTCCCTTCTCTATGATTTCACCCAGGTGGCCCTGCACAGGGAGGCTGCTAGTGGATTTGGCTGAGAGCAAGCAGAGGGGAATTTTCACCAGGGCTGCCTCCAGGAAGGGCAGTTTTCAAATCCTCCTGGGCAGAGATCATTGGAAGTCACTTGGAAGTTCACACAGCAAGAAGCACAGACAGCCTACTCTTT
Organism: Pan troglodytes; assembly: GCF_028858775.2. Classification (NCBI taxonomy): domain Eukaryota; kingdom Metazoa; phylum Chordata; class Mammalia; order Primates; family Hominidae; genus Pan; species Pan troglodytes. Next base: position 64,187,117 of record NC_072416.2, read on the forward strand.
GCAGAGAAATAGATGGGGGGACGTTCAGGCATAGGACCAGCCGATTCCAAAGAGGAAATGCACAGCTGCAGTCTGGTCTCCGATCTGTGCAACCACCCACCCACATCCCAACTCTTCCATTCTGGGGGAGGAGGGTGCCTGCAAGTTTCAATCACGCCATTCGACAAAAACTTCCTAGATAAAGAACTGTATAAGCTCCTCTGTTTCTGCTCTTCTCCTTCTTCACATTACAAACAAGATGGCCATTTATCACCCATTGTCTTGCCATGTCAGGGTCACCCACATGTATCTGTCAGGATAGGCCAAGTGGTGCTGCTGTAACAGCTGACCCCTGATCTCAGTGGCTCACCCCAACCGAAGGATTTATCTATCACTTGTGCAGTATGCTCAGAGCTGGAATTCTCCCATCACAGTCACTGTGGCAGGAGAAAGGAAGGTAACAAATCACATGCTAGGCCCTAGAGTCTCTAGGCAGAGGGACACACATCCTCCTTACGTTTCATTGACCCCAAGCAAGTCAGAGGCCAAAACTAACTTCAATAGGGCAGAGAGATGCAATCCTTCCATTTGCCCAGAAGCAAACAAGAAATAGTTGGTGAATAGCACAAATGACCACCACACCATAATAGTAAAAGCAGTAACAATGATCAAATATTAAAAGAAGCTAACATTTAATTGGCATTTATCGTATACCAGGCATTGGGCTAAGTGCCTTATATCCATTATTTTGTTTAACACTCATTACTAGATAGATGTTACTATTTGCCCAGTTTTACAGATGAGGAAAGACAGGCCCTGAATTCAAGGGACTTGCCCAAGGTCTTGTCAATGGTACACAATGGATCTGGGACTCATACTCAGGACTCTAAGGCTCCAAGGACGATGACTTTCAACACCTATCACCCGCTTCTATACAGTGAGAAACATTGCTTTCTTGTCCTATCCCCAAGCCATAGAGCTCCATTGTATTCAGCAGGTGGCCTCCAGGTCAAACAGATTCAAATTTGTCTATCATCCTACCAGCAAGCCCATGGCACCCAGTAGTGTAACTGTTATCTTACCTAATTCTCAAAATGCACCTGACAAGTAGGTATCACTCTCTCCATTTTGCAGTTGAGTAACTTGAGACACACAACTAAATAGAGCAGCATTTTCCATCCAGATCTGGCTGACTCTGAGGATTTTAATGATCGAGGAAGACTTTTTCATGGGGAAGTCAGCCTCAGTGTGTGTACAACTGGAGAGGGATGGCCAGGGAGGGAGACTGTGACGGGTTCCTGAACCCAGATAAATATGAACACACTTCTTGAGATTGGCCCCTTCCTTTCCTTTCCCAGAGTCAGATGGAGTGGATCCTACATCTGGTGGCCTCTGACAGATTAAGGAAAGCTCCCACTAAAGACTCTTCCTCATGGGAAGACCTCTAGGAGACCTCTTGGGGAGACAAAACATTAATTCATTAAGCTGCCAAACAGGGCAATGCAATGAAAGCACATGGCTTTGGGGCTCAGTGCAGATATCATCATCTCAAGCACTTGGATGCTGTGTGACTTCGAGCGAGTCACTTAACCCCTCTGAGCTCTGATTTCCACAAAATGACAGAGTTGGGCTGGATCTTCCTGAGGGTTTCTTCCCGGGCCACGTTTCAGAAATGAATGATTTTCTGCTGAATTCAAGCAAAGGCCTTGGGGCAAAAAAAAAAAAAAAAAAAAAAAAAAAAGGTGAGTGGAAGAGTTAGTAAATGAGACCCCACAGGAAGGTGGATGGCACTTAAAAGCGATGCGTGATCTCTATGTGCTGGGAGCAGTGCTGAGCGCTTGCTGCATACGATTCCCCCTACCATCCCTGGAGAAGAGCTCTTGTCACCACTGTTCATGAGGGAGGAAGTGATAGAGGCAGGACTGGTCTCCAGGCCTGCAAAAGCCCAAGTATGTGTGTTGGGACATTCACAGTGGATATCCTAGCGTGGATACAGAGGAACAACAGTGTAAGGTTTTCTTTTCCCACTTCTGTTTGATTTTTATTACAAATACAAAAATAGCACAAATTCATACCAAATTCAAACAATACAGAAATGAACAAAATATAAGTGAACTTCCCATCCCCTCCCTGCCAATTCTCCTCCAAACAATGGTAAACTCTATTAACGTTTTCATGGGCTTCTTCCAAATTTTTTCTGTTTCCACATAGAATTTTACAAAGTAGGATTCATTCACCAAACATTTATTTATTGCCAGGAGTGGTAGTTCATGCCTGTAATCCCAGCACTTTGGAAGGCCAAGGTGGGAGGATCACTTGGATTCAGGAGTTCAACACCAGCCTGGGCAACACTGAGACCCTGTCTCTACAAAAAATAAAAACTTTAGTTGGGCATCGTGGCATGCACCTGTGGTTCCAGCTACTCAGGAGGCTGGGTAGTGAGGATTACTTGATCCCAGGAAGTGGAGGCTGCAATGAATTGTGATCACACTATTGTACTCCAGCCTGGGCAACAGGTCTCTACAAAAAATAAAAACTTTAGCTTGGCATAGTGGCATGCACCTGTGGTTCCAGCTACTCAGGAGGCTGAGTTAGGAGGATTACTTGATCCCAGGAAGTGGAGGCTGTAATGAGTTGTGATCACACTATTGCACTCCAGCCTGGGCAACAGGGGAAGATCCTATCTTTATATATATATATTTTATATATTTTATATTTTATATATTTATATATTATTATATATTATATATAATATATATATATTATATATAATATAATATATATTATATATAATATAATATATATTATATATAATATATATATATTATATATAATATAATATATATTATATATTATATATAATTATTATATATAATATATATTATATATTTTATATTTTATATTATATATAAATATATATAAATACATATAAATATATGTAAATATATATATAAATATATATAAATACACACACATATATATACACACACACGTACACATATATATACATATATACACATATGTGTGTATATATATGTATATATATGTGTACGTGTGTGTGTATATAAATACACACACACATTGGCTGGGCATGGTGACTCATGCCTATAATCCCAGCACTTTGGAAGGCCAAGGCAGGTGGATCCCTTGAGATCAGGAGTGCAAGATCAGCCTGGCCAACATGGTGAAACCCCATTTCTACTTAAAAAAAAATAAAAAAATTAGCTGGCTGTGGTGGCGTGGGCCTGTAATCCCAGCTACTCGGGAGGCTGAGGCAGGAGAACTGCTTGAACCCAGGAGGCAGAGGTTGCAGTGAGCCAAGATCACACCACTGCACTCCAGCCTGGGTGACAGAGTGAAACTCCATCTCAAAAACAAAAACAAAAAACACCATTAATTTATGATCTGCTGACAATAGTAATAGAAGTCACAATTATAGAGCACCTCCTGGGGTCAGGCAGCTTCTGTACCAAGTGCAGAGAATATTGGTGTGGACAGGATACGTGGACCCTGCTCCGGGGATATCAGGAAGGCCCTGCAACTTACTTTATCCCCACACAGCAATACACCACACACCATCCTCCAAAACACCACCTACAGATGAATCATACTTTTTAAAATGAAAAACTGTGTGGCATTTTTAAGTATATTGTTCTTGATTCAACCAATGTCCTATGGATGAATGTTTAGATTATTTCCAATTTTTTGCTGGTACAAAAAAATCTATTCCTATCTATATCTTTAATGCACTCGCATTAGCATTTGAATGCATTTTACAGATTCCTCATATGTAAAAATTGTTTCTGGGAAACGGCAAAGTACTATCCAAAAAGATAGGGCCAATTTATTCTCCCATTGATAGCATACAAAAATGCCATTTTTCAACACCCTTGACAGCACTGGGTATTATTGATCTTTTTGATTTTGCCAATCGGTTGGGAAAAATTCCGTTTTGTTTTAATGTTAAGAGTTCTTTAATACCAGGCTCAGTCTTCTCATGGTGAGAAGCAGGAGGAGGTGAAGTTTTAGAGCGGGGTTGACAGGTTTCAAGCAGGATCTGGGGGCACACCCTACCCCCTTGGGGACTAGGCACAAAACTGGCCGTAGGTTCTCCCTTTCCTTCTCTACAGAGCTGAACTCTCAATAGAAAGGCCACGTCCTGACCTTGAAAATTCCCCTTGAGTCATCCTTTTTGATTTCCCATTAATGGGCACATTATCTGCTAATCAGGATAAATGGCTCCACCCAGAGTGGTAGAGAGGAAAGCACAACTGGAAGGGGAAACAGGTCCAGACAGAGATGCTCATCGCGACCAAGGGCTGGCACTGCTGACTTGTGGCTTCCATCTCCTGATGCCCGTGAACCCCAAAACCAGCTCCCTGGTTCCCCAAAGGACCCACACACCAAATGTGCAGCTGGCACTTCTGTTTCCCCCAAAACACCGCAGCTTTACCAACACTGCCTACATTGTTGGTGCTCGACCAATAGTTACTAGAATGGCCTGATTACTGACAAGTGTTAATAATACCTGGAATTCACAAATGGTGGCTTGGCCTTTGAAAAGAACCACCCTCCCCAAGGGATAACCTGACGTCCTGCTCAGAAGAGAAGAAAAATCGGTCTTGACAGGAGTATTTCCAATAACTACAGCAACAGGGGTCAGGGTGAGGAGGCAGCCTGGAGCAAGTGAGACTGTAAGTGGGACCAGGAAATAGGGAAGATTTAGACAAAAGGAGCAGGCATGCTGGGCAGGGGAAGACCATGGGCAAAGATAAAATTCTTACAATAGTGCCAGGCCGTGCGCAGTGCAACATTGCAGTATGCTAGAGCCATCCCCCACCACTCAAGGAGAACTATTTTTAAATATTTGAAAATGTTACCTGTAGATAAGTGTGCATTCATTATAGGAAGCTACGAAATGGTTTCAGCTGGAGGATGTGGTCAGCTTTGCACTTGCAAAGGGGTCTCTCCTGGGCCAGTGTGGTGGGGAATGGACAGTTTGGGACAGGAGGGGACACAGGAACACAGCAAGGAGACTCCTACTGTTGCCCGGGCAAGGGTTGATGGGGGCCAGGACTAAGGAGTGACGTGAAAAGAAGTGAAGGGAACAGATTCTATTGCAAATTCGAACTGAGGACCTGGTGGCTGCTGGGATGTGGGACATGGCGGATGGAGGCAGCTGAGGCCAATTGAGCTGAAAATGAGGAAAAGCCTTTCTCAACCTGGGCCAATGTCCAGCCTTCTCCACCTGCACCCCCACCTCTCCAAAGGAGAAAGAAGATATTTGGAGTTGTTTCTAGAAGAATCCTAGGGGCTGGTCTGGTGCAGGCTGGCCAGAAAAGGGAGAGATCCTTACACCTAGCCTCAAGGGAAACACTTTCTCCTGGTCACCCTCCTCTACCATCTCGTCTTCCTACTCCTCCTCCCTTCCTGCTTTCCTGCTTCTCACCCTGCTAACAAAACCCTTGTAAATTTGAGGCATAAATATTCACATGGCCCCAGCCAGGAGCAAATAGCTGCCTCTCACAGCTAATCCAGCCCAGCCTCTGCATCTCTGCTTGGAGCCCTCAGCCCCACCAACGCAAATGCTCGAGGTTTATGATCAGCACCTGCCTTTAAATCTTCACCAGATATATCCCTGAAATACTCCTCTCCCTGTGCTGTCTGCCTTAGGGCATAAAATATGGGAAAGTTTAGAGAAAAGGAATGGGCTGGTTGTAGAGAAAGAGCACTGGACTCCAGCCAGACTGACCTGGAGGCAAAGCTTGGCTCTGTCCCTGCAGCCCCTCAGAGCTTCAGTGTCCTTATCTGGAAGGCAGAGCTGCATGCCCCAGCTCAGAGGGTCTTTGTGGCAATGGAATGAGGACTGGAGGGATAAGCCTGCACTCAGACTCCCCGGCAACAGTGGGCTCTCCCTCTGGGTAGTTGGTAAGGGGAAAAGAAGGTGGATTCTGGAGACACATGGGCCTGGGGTCTGGTGAGCTCTTTCCTGCTGGCTCTGTGCTGCCATAATCATGCCAGACCAATCCACCTCAACTTTTATGTAACAAGGTTGTGAGTTGTTTTTCAGTTGCCATGGACCCCTCGAGTTGAAGGTCACGTAACCTTCAACTTCTGAGCATGCCCAGAAGAACCAAGTGTGCAGCCACAGGTGGAACCTAAGTGCTCAGACCAAGGAGCGGGGACTAAATTAAGAAGCGGACGTCACATGGCAGGATCTGGGATCCAATCAGATCCAGCCCTGGTGCCACCCCATGGCGGGATCCAGTCAGACCATGCCTCCTGGCATCACCTCATTGCAAATCCAATCAGATTACACCTCATTGCCCTGTGCCTGTAAAACCTGCCACAGTCTCCAGCTTGAGGAGACAAATTTGAGCTTTTCCTCCTGTCTCCTTGCCAGTCAACTTACAATAAAGCTTTTGTTTTCTCAAAAGCTGGTACCACTGTATTGGCTTCTTTGCACATTGAGCATAGATTACTAGGTAAGACTGTGTGCCTCTGGGCCATTTACCTAACCTCTCTGGACTTCAATCTCCACCTCTGGGTTATTATCTTAGACTGGCCAACTAGCCTCTATGCCTCAATGGCCTTATCTGTAAAATAGGGCAATGCTGTCTGCTCACTGCAGAGTTTAGGTGAGACCGAGCCTCACATAAAAGTACCTTGAGAAGACCTCACACTGCACAAATGCAAGGTATGAAAAAAAAAAACTTTTAAATATTTTGGCTGAAAGAGGAAGCATCCGTGAAACATAGAAAATGTTATTTGCTACTGTTTCCAACCCCAGAGAGCTAACACTTGCAAGGCTCATCATGTCGGATCCTGAACACGTATCTGTTAAATCACTACTGTGCACCAGGCATTTTGCCAGCCAAGAGCTATATAAGACATGAATGCAAGGTCCCTGGGGTGAAGAGGACCCCATGCCCTCATGGGCCACACAGACAAGTCGACAGGTTATGCCAACAAGCAAGTTGGACAGAAGACAGAGCCAGCTGGCCTTAGGAGCACAGAGAAGGGCAACTACCCAGGAATGATTGAGCTAGTAATTTGCACACTGGGAGAAGCTGGCATTCCAGGCAGAAGGAAGAGCATATGTGCCCTGGTTTGGGACTCTGAGATAGGAAGTTGGGTGTGAGTGAATATTTGGGAAGCGATTCCAGGAAGCTGACAAGGGACTGGGGAAACAAGACGAGGAAGAGAGGAAAGGAATGAATGCATGAATGAGTGGGTCACTATAGGTGGTCGTGGATTGCGTCCTGGACACAATCCCCATTGGGGCTCTCTGAAAAACTGTACAGAACATACATCAGAATTCTCCTGTTGAGGCTGTCAGAAGCCAGATATTTGTCTCCAATTTCTCTTCCTCGTTGGTTAAGGGTGGCTCCTGAGGCATCTCCCACCTCCACCTGGGCACAGCATCCTCCTGAGACCAGAGAAAGTCCTCAGGCAGAGAGGTGCTGGTTCTTTGAGGCCTGAAACCATTTGAGATACAGGAATTGTCTATCAAAGATGTAGGTGCCTGGGATAAACTATGAGAATCAGGTGGGGTGTTGACAGTGGCTATGACAATAGGTAGATACGCAGAGCAGTGAGTGATCCCCTCAGGGAACTCCAAGCTAGACCCGAGGATGGAGGAGGTGAGAAAAGAGAAAGCACATTAGAGATTCCAGAAGGCTTTGCTTAATGCATTAAGGAGTCTGGACTCTCTCCTAGAAGTATTTGGGAGCCATGGGAGGAATTGGAGGGAGAGAGAGTGGTAGGGTCAGATCGGTGATTTACACAGACCACTCTGCTGCCTTCTGGGAAACAGATTGTAGCCAGAAAGACTGTAGCCACAGGACCAGCGTGGGAGGGAGAAGGAGAATGTTTGAAGAATTAAATCCAGAGAGGATGAAACGCTTCCCCAATCATCCACTCCCTGTACCTGAATGAAGATGTTTCTAGCCCCTCCCTCCTGGTTCCCATATCCCCAACTTGGCCCCACCCTTCTGTGGTCAGAGCCCACCTCAGCAGCCCTAAGCTGACTCTGGGTCCACCAAGCAGCAGCCTTCCCTGCGCCAGCCCACTTGTGATGCCATTTTTACACCTGGGGCCCTGCCTCAGTTTCCCTGACCAGACTCCAGCTCCTAAGTAGTACAAGAGCCCATCACTGACCCCTATCTCCAAGCCTGGTCCTAATGCCTGGTCAAGCTCTTACCACACTTGCTGTCCAAGGAGCTGGGTCCTTCCAGAAATAGGAATCAAGTCCTTCCTCATTTGCATCCATACCCCTGGGTTTGCTGTGCCCCTCGCCTTCAGCTGAGGGGGCATTTTGATGTCTGCATTTCAGGCTAAGGTGCAGGCCCTTGGCTTGTGTTGTCTCCCCTCACAGCTCTTCAAATGGGGCAGGGGGAAGGAGGGCATTACCCAAATGAGGACTCAAGGTGCCAAGAGAAGAGGTGAGCTGGTCACAAGTGTAGGTGAGGTTCCAACTCAGTTGTAGGTACTTCTACTGCCCCAAATCAGGAGTGTAGTAAGCTCCCACTTACTAGAATGCCTCTAGGCAAGGAACTCCACTGCAAAGAGCATGGACTCTTTCTTGGGGTCACCAGCATTAATGATCTGAGCCCCTCCCAAGTGCCAGATGCTGTGACTCCTTAGAAAGCTGAAGCTCCCACTTTTGTCCCTTTTCACGCGCAGTCACAAAGCACCATGTGCTTTGTGTGTGGCCAGCAAGCGTTGTAAGAGGGAGAACTGGCCTGGCAAAGGCAGATTTAGGGGGCTGACCTGACCAATGATGCCACACTAGCTGGGAGCCCCACTCCTGCCTCGATCCAACCCCAGCCTTGATAGTCAGATCAGGTTCCCCGTACCTGCCCAGGGCCCCACCACCCTCCTCCCCTCCCTGACGGCTCTTGCAGACAGACATGATCCCAGCACCTCCCTGTGTGTCCCGAGAACCCCTCTCTTGGCTGGGGAAAGCAGCCTTGTCATGCCTTTTCTTTCTTACCATAAAAGTCCTGCCTTTATTTTTATTCTTTAATAAGGTTACAGCAGGACTGGGGGAGGCAGATTTTGGCCTCAGGCTACATCTGCCCTTCATTTAAAACACCCCGACTCCCACAAGGCTGGAAAACAAGTCTCTGAGCTTCTCTTTTATAGTCTTCGTTAGATCCAAATCCAGAGTTATTTTTGCCAACAGATTGTATCAGCCTGGAGCCCAATCGCCTCCAGAAACAGACCCTCTTGCTTAAAAAGCAACACTTATCCGCTGCACCCAAACCACCCCATCTCCTGCCCATCCCAGGCCACCCAGGAGCAGCCCCAACTTGCACACACCACTTAAGAAACCTTTTCTCTCATCCTGGAAGTTTCGGGATTCCTGCACTGCTCCGAAACCCTGCATTGTCCACATTTTCTTAATTCTCACAAAGGCATGCAGTTTCAGATTAGAAAAGTTTTTATTTTCTACTACAACTATATGGAAAGGGAGTTTACTGGTTTTGATTACACTGGGTCATTTGACAAAGAGTGTTTGGACAAAGGCAATGCATGTTTGTGGGGAAAACCCTGTCATTTATAGCAGAATGAGAGAGAATGTAAGATAGGACCTTGACTCAACCATGCAGAGGGAGCGCGTCCTCCCCTCTCACCATGCCACTGCACCTTGATGATCTTCTGCTAGATTAATTTTACTGGGCTGGGCCCAGACTCCAGGGCCAGATTTGCCTGCCTGAGAGGCAAAGCTAAAAACAGCTCCAGCCTCCAAGAGGGGCCAGCTGATGTCTAATTGCTCAGCTCTCTCCTGTCCTCCCCACAAGGAAATTAAAGGCTCACTTTGATTTGGAGAGGAGGAAAAAAGAAGGCTGTTTGCAGGTGTTGAGACAAAGTCATCCAGGCAACCGCGAGGAATATGCCTCTCCACATATCACTAACACAGGTGCACCTCCCTTTTCCATGGGGCACACACAGCCAGCACAGAAGGAGTTTGTGGGCACAGTGAGGAGTGTTGCTTGTTTCTGGAGCCCAGAAGCAGACTGGGGTGTTATTAATCCATCCGCATGCCCGGGTCACATAGGAGCCCTGGTCATGGCTGTGAGATTTCTTGTTATGAAAGAAAGTTAGGTTGGCTAATGGAGTTCCCTAAACCCTTTGTATATTTTATTTGGGCCAGGATGGGAGGAGTAAGCATTAATCATGCACATTCATTCATCTCTGTGTTCCCTCAGCCTATATTTATTATTAATAATAATAGCTACCATTTAGTGAGCTTCCATTGTGTACCAGGTGCTGTGCTAAGCACTTTACAGTATCTGATTCAAGCCTCACAGCTTCCCAGTAAAACAGATATTATTGTCCTCATTTTACTGATAATGAAACAGGCTCAGGAAGGTACAGTGACCTGCCCCAAAGCTCATGGCCTTTAAGAGCAGGGATTCAAAGCCAGACCTGTCTTGACCCCAAAGTCTAAGATGTTAACCTCGAGGGTCTCCTGCCTCCCTTTGTGGGTCTCTATGCCTGCCCTTGGGCTGGGTGCTAGCATTAATGTTTAATGAAGGAAGTGTTTCTGGAATTACACATTACAGGGCCTACTAGGTCTCTGGACATAATAGGGTTCATCCCAAAACATGCACAGTAAGAACAGGCTACAGCCTGGCCTGCAGCCCAGCTGGTGATTCTCTGCCCAGCCACTCACTGGGTCATCATGTCTGCACAGGCTGGATGAGGGGACGTTAGCGCTGCCTTCCTGGAGCCCAAGGTCCAGCAGTTGAACAGATAAGAACCCTTCGTGATTGTGAAATGGGAGAGTTCCCTGGCTCCCCCCTCGCAGGATGTGCAACAAGGGTGTGGCTCTCTGTTCAGCCACTGCGAGCTCAAACCCCTTACAAGATGGGGAGCGTGCAGACCAGCAGGTGCGGGAGCTGGGATGAGGGCTTTGGGCTCCGGCCCCACAGTAGTGTCTAGGGGTGGGTGTCTGCGACTCCTGAAGCCCAATTGGGCATATCACAGTGCACTCTTTTAGCTTTGCTCTCCACAGATGGCTTAAGTGTTAACCCACTCAGTGCCCCCTTGGTCCCTGGGTCCTTGTCTGGCATCCAGGAGGAATCAGGTCACACATGGACTTGAAGGATGAATGCCGGGGTTTTATTGAGTGGTGGAGGTAGCTCTCAGTGGATGAATGGGGAGCTGGAAGGGGGATGGAGTAGGAAGATGATCTTCCCCTGGAGTTTGGCCATCCGGTGGCCAATCTCCTCTCTGATCATTCCCAGCCAAACTCCTCTCGGTGTTCAGACTCTCGTATTCTTCTCTCTTTCTCTGCTATGCCATTCTGCCATTTGTTTGCTCATCTCCTTCTGGAGTCTGGGGTTTGGGGTTTATATGGTACAGGATGGGAGGCATGGCCAGCCAAAAGGCAACTTTTTGAGCACAGTAACAGGAATGCCTGTTCTCACTTAGGGCCATAGATTTCCAGGCTTGAGGGTGGGGTCCTTGCCTGGGAACCACCTCTTCTTCTTAGTATTTTCCTGTCTCCTGTCTCTATCAAAAGGGTTGATGAAGGGGAGCCAAGGAGAGGGGAAAGCTTTCTCATGGAAACAACATCCGAGCTGGAGCATGTGGGTCCCTGAAATCACATAGCAGACCACAAGAGGGAAGGACACCCTTAGTAGAAGGAGGAGCTTGTACACAGGATGGCACAGGGCACCCCAGAAGGGCAGGTTCCTACAGCAGAGGGTGTGAGAGCTCATGGGGCGGAAGCAGGAGGCAACAATGGGAAGGAAGTTTGGTGCAAGCATCAGCCTAGACGGGGCGTCCTATCATATGGGCAGTCAGAGGGATAGTAGCCAGGCCCCAGGCCCTATTCAGCCCCACCCCTGCCAGGGCTCCACATCCAGGGAAGTTGCAGATTCAGAAAAGGGCAATTGCACTAAGTGGCATGGCCCACACCTCGGGAGTCAGGTCCTGATTCAAACCTCACCCCAGGAAAGACATTTTCAGAAACATTAGGAGCACCAACTTTAAAACTTCCCCAGTCCCTTCCCACAAAGTCCGTCTGCCTCCCAACCCAACCCTGTGACTGCCCTCTTCTGGAGAGAAGGCTGAGAGGAGGGGAGGGAAATTGTCGGAAATCTTATCAAGGGAGACAACCTTGCCCTTGATTCTGCCAGTTCTTATCACATCTTCTGACGTTCCAAGCAGGCCACAGCCAGACTCTTTGGTGCCTGCAACAAACCTCAAGAATCCTGAATTCTGGATGCAACTCACATGTAAAGTCAAACAGGCCTGCCTTGCCTGTTAGCCTCAGCCTTAGCCTTAACCTCATCTAAATCTCAGCTCCTGGGCTCACGACTCCAAGGCCTGAGACCGGCTGTCTTAGGGAGCCTCTAAGCCTGTAATCTCAGCATTTTGGGAGGCCAAAGCAGGCGGATTGCTTGAGGTCAGGAGTTTGAGACCAGCCTGGCCAACATGGTGAAACCTCATCTCCACCGAAAATACAAAAATTACCCACGCGTGGTGGCGCACACCTGTAATCCCAGCTACTCAGGAAGCTGAGACAGGAGAATCGCTTGAACCTGGGAGGCAGAGGTTGCAGTGAGCCAAGATCATGCCACTGCTCTCCAGCCTGGGCAGCAGAGTGAGACTCTGTCTCAAAAAATAATAATAATAAAAAATTTAAAAGATTAGCCGGGAAGGAAGATCCCACCCACCCTAAGATGATATCAGCTCCTGCAGAGGTAAAATAAGTTAGAGAAAAATCTGGAAGTTTTCCACCTCCTCCAAGTTCTTTTTAACATTCTACTTGCTTGGGAATGCTGTATTCCAGCCACGGATCTTTGTTTGAGAAAGTTTATCTCACTGGCATCGTGCCCTTACAAGCTCCAGGACCCACTTTCACTCTAGACCCTGAAGACAAGCCCTATACATGAGATGAGGGAGATGGACAATTCATCAGGCCTGAAAGGCAAGGGACCCGCTGCAGAGGGCAGGTTACAGAGGCTCCATTACAGGGAAATCCTCAGAGGAGGAAAAGGAGGCTGGCAGGGAGGCTCCAAGTCTGTCATCACAGTCAGCCCTGGTGACTACGGCAGAAAAGCAGACAGGACTCATCCAGTCTGTCCTCTGTGCACATGCTAAGCCCTCTGCCAGGCATCCTCTCCCCTACCCCACATCTCTACTTGGAAATCTCTTCCTTTAAGGTGCAGCTTCAGGGTCAGCTCCTCCCAGAGGCCCTCCTAACTCCCCCAGGGCCAGTTATCTGTCCCTTCCTCTCCACTCACATGCCACATGTGGCATGTGAATTCCTCTGCAGAATTCAAAGTGGGTTATCATCATGGGATTAGAGTCCTCCAGTCTAGACCGTAGACTCCTTCCAAACAGAGTCCAAAACTTACTCATCACTGCATCCTGGGGACTTGAGATAAAGCCTTACCCTTAGTAGGTCCTCAACAAATATTTTTTGGAGGGGAAAGAGAAGTAGGAAGGAAGGGAGGGAAAGAGAGAGGTGGGGAAAGAAGGAAGAAAGAAAGAGAAAAAGAAAGAAAGAGAGAGAGGGAAAGAAAGAAAGAAGGAAGGGAGGAAGGAAGGAAGGAAAGAAGGGGAGGAAGAGGAAGAAGGAGAAGAAGAGGAGGAGGAGGAGGAGAGGGAGGAAGGGAGAGAAGGAAGGAGGGGGGGGAAGGAGAGAGGGAGGAAGGAAAATGTATAGATACATTCAAATAATGAATGCCTATAATTTAAAAAAGCATATGAGCTTGTGGATAAGAAGGGAGATGACTCCTGCATCTTTCACCTCCTGATCAGTATTCCAGTGGGAATGAGTATCCTCATCACTGCTGACATGACTCTTCAGCATCTAGGAGATGTCCAAGGCTCCCCCAGTGCCTGCCTCCCAAGAGGAGGGGCACCGGTAAAGGCAGAGGTCTACATGGTGTGGGTAAAGGCCTGAAGCCTGGCTCTAAGGAGGAAATTGGAACAATGGTTGCATGATGTCAAAAGTCTCTGTCTGTACTGTAAGTTTCACCCAGGCTAGTTCCCCTCCCATCACCATAGCAACCCACATCCTCAACAAGGTTCAGGGTTCAGCAAGAGCCATGGGAGGAGAGAGCGCGTCCTTGTGGCCTTCACACCATGCTGGTGTTCCCAGCTGGTGGCCTGGTTTTCTTCTGTTGGTTCTTGGCACCTTGGGTCACATAGTGCCCACTCATAAACTAAAAGTCCCCACTGCTTGATATCCCCAGATATCTGTGAAGGTTGCCTTTTACTGGGCAGGGTAAGCTGCTCAGAGCTTTCTGAATGAATAATTACTAGGAATCTGGAGTAAAGTCGTTCTAATGAACTCTTCTCCATCCTTCCTCTCCCAAAAGGAAAGGCCTCACCTCTCTGTGAAAATGCACTTCCTGTTGTATTAAGAAGCAAGGCCTGACCGCACTCCTATGCTCTGTTAGTTGGCATGTTCCCTAAGTTGGCATGTAGGGTCTACATAATTGGAGTATATTTCTGGTTTGTTGAATCTGGATATGGAGAAATTCCATCCCCCACAAAAAAAAAAAAACTTCCCTAAGATTTTGGGTAAAGCCTAGAGGCTTTCGAGGGGTCCCTGAAATGTCAACTTTCTACCATAAGGAAATAGGAGGAGGCCTGGATCAGAAAACTGTGGGTCTGTCATGGTGACAAACAGTTTCCATCCTGCAAACGCTCTGGATTGCCCTGGTGATGGGCAGGGCCAAAACAGGGCCAGGACTACGAAATATTGCAATGAGTGGAGGGTTTCCTTGGATAAACTTTATTGAGACATCCACAATAGATCTCTCACACTGATGCAAACATCTGAGGCCAACCTTTCTCCTAACATTATGCCCCATCACAAACCTCTTTCTTCTGTGTCTAACTCAAGGGCTCCAGAAAGACATTGTCTACCTATAAAAGGCTCGGGCACAAGTGGAAGATACACAATGGTTCTATTTGATCAGCATCAGAAAATAAGGCAAATACCAAAATTCCAGAAGTCCTCATAAATCTGGCTGCAAAGTTTCTAAGACAATTTGGGATTCAGGCAATGACTACAGGAGATGATGGCTTCTCCCTGTCAAGGAAGCAGGTCAGTGCCTGCCCTGGGAACAAAGGGAGGGGAGGTAGGGCACTGGGTCCTGAAATGGCTCTGGTGTCAGAACCCCACCCTTGAGCAGAGGCTGGGCGGGGCTCTCCGTGTTTCTGTCTGGGTGAGCATCAGCAGGCCAGTGCTCCCTCAGCATCTGTGGTCCACTCAGGGATTTGGGTCCAGGTCTCCCCTTTCATCAGAAACAGAGCTAAATGTTACTTCTTCATCGGCTTCTGTGATACCGAAGTCACATGGCTCAGGATTCAGGACCTTGGGGTGGACCCCTAGGGAAAGTGGGCTGGCTTCATTCTCTTAGGTCAATGGTTTTCCAACTGTGCTCCAGAGATTCCCTAAAGTACCCCCCTAACCCTGCCAGACAAGCTGAAGGAAGGCAGAGCTGACAACCCTCATCTCAGCCTTGGACCCATTCCCTTCATTTTTCTGCATTTTACACATTGAGCGTGTCCACAGGAGATTTTGTTTCAAAACTGGTTTCCATTACCTTAAAAATAGTTGGAAATCATTTCAGATTTTCAAAGTAAAACAGTAAGCCATTCTGGCTCTTCTGGCTCTTGGGCATTAGGGCTTTATAAGTGAATTTCCACTTTTACTTTTTTTTTTTTTTTTTAAGTGTTGAAGGCTGGGCCATCAGGCCATCTCTGCAGACTGTTGCAAACCCAGTACTGGGCTCTGCAGGCTGTTTTATGGTCACGTGGTTATTTGTGTGCCGAACACCAGGGCTTGGCAATAATGGCTTGGCTCTCCCGAGGTGCAGAGGACTTGCAAACTGGGAGACATTTCTAATACTGTGTGTGTGTGCATGTGTGTGTAGGTATGCAAACATATACAGTGGTGTCTGTATGAAGTCAGTACTTTAATACTTTTTTTGAATTCCCCCCACTGCTGCATGTTTCTAGGCTGTTCCCTGAGTTCCAGCCCTATACATTCCAGGAACTTGCTTTCACAATTCACAGAGCCAATTCTGGTTTGGGGAAAAAATGGGAAGGGTCCCTGATCCATTGTCCTTGAAGGCCCCCAAGGCAGAACTAGGGCCACCTAGAAAGTTAAGGAGAGATCAAACACGTCTCAGTGGAAGAAAGATCCTCATGGCAATAAGAGCTGTTAGGGAAACAAGGGCACGCACAGTTCATTTGCAGAGATAAGATTTGACTATTCCTGGCTCCTGATCCAGCGCCCCATTCCATCTTCTATGCCTGACCAAAAGCGGCGACAGGCCTCAGGCCATGCTGCTACCAGAGTTTGGTGAAGGGAAGCAACAATGGGTTTAAGGAGCCCCAAGTCTTTGAGGTGAGGTCTGCCTCTCTAGTTCAGGCACCTATGAACAAGACTCCCCCAGGAGACAGAGGAACTGAAGAAGGAAGTCTACCAGCAGTGAGATGCCAGAGCAAGATGGGTCCCCGTATTTCACTGTCTTGATACCTAATGTTGAAGAAACATATCAGCAAAGAGCACCGTGCCCTGGCTCCTCACTCAGCCTTCAGCCCAATACAGAGGCAGCCGCTGGCTCTCCAAGAGCACCAACCTTCAAAGGAAAATCCTATGAGGGAGAGGAGGTGTGAATTTTGGCAGCACTACTGTTGTATGTGTATGTGTCTGTGTTTTCCAAAACACATGGGGTAAACAAGCCAGTGTAAAAATAGACTGCAGCAAAGGAACGGGAGTGGAGCTGCCTCCTGCAGGTGTGAGTGACTGTGCTGCTGATTACTTCTTGGAAAGCAGTCTCCAGGAGGGACTGATCAGACAGAGGAGTGGGGCCAAGGTGGATGCAAAACGGAACTGGCTGCACCCTTGATCACCAAATAAACCTGTCCGTCCCCCAACCTGGGGCTTAACATCAGACAGCACAGCTTGGATTTCATAATTCCCCAGTGCAGACCACAGTCTCCTTTTCCTCCTGTGCTGGGAGGGGCGGGCCCCACAGGCCTTTTTGATTTCTGGTCTAGAGGCCCTTTGTTAAATCAGATACTACAGAACAAGCAGTGGAATGCGGCGTCTTTCCCAAACAGAGGTCCTGAGGGGTTACTACCTGGATCAGGGTCAGTGTCACCTCAATCCTGGGAGAAACCATTGGGCAAAATGGACTCCAAGCAAGTACGCTCTCCTTCATTAACCAAGCCAGCAAACCCTCATGGAAAGGAAGTAAATGGAGCCATCCACCCATACATTAAATGTTTGCCAAGGGTCTGCCACACTATGCATCTGTGCTAGGCCTGTGGCATATAGTGGGACCAAGACACCCAGCCCTTGCCCTTGTGGACGTGGTGGTATGCTCCTGAAGTCCCAGCTACTCAGAAGGCTGAGGCTAGAGAATTGCTTGAACCTGGGAGGCAGATGTTGCAGTGAGCCAAGATCATGCCACTGCACTCCAGCTTGGTGACAGAGTAAGATTCCATCTCAAAAAAAAAAAGAAGAAGAAGAAACACCCTTGGATGGGGAAGAAGTTGGGCTTTCTCATGGACATCCTGAGCCTGATGGCTAGAAAGCCATCAAAGCAGACTGGTCAATGAGGCTTTTGATTTTGGAGTCTAGAGCAGAGCAAAACATTGAACCAGAAAGGACTGTGGGAGCCGGGAGCCAGGAACCTAGGTGGTGGAGCTCATATGGAGCAGATGAGCGTCCCCTGTGAGCAGTGTGGAGAATGAACCAGAGAAACACCAACACTGGTGGGATAAAAAGGTGAAAAAAGCCGGGCACGGTGTCTCACGCTTGTAATCCCAGCACTTTGGGAGGCCGAGGTGGGTGAATCACCTGAGGTCGGGACTTGAAGACCAGCCTGACCAACATGGAGAAACCCCGTCTCTACTAAAATACAAAATTAGCCAGGCATGGTGGCGCATGCCTGTAATCCCAGCTACTCAGGAGGCTGAGGCAGGAGAATCACTTGAACCCAGGAGGTGGAGGTGGAGGTTGCGGTGAGCCAAGATCGCGCCATTGCTCTCCAGCCTGAGCAACAGAGCTAGACTCTGTCTAAAATAATAACAATAATAATAAATTTTTTAAAAGCGAAAAATAATAATGAGTCTGAGGAGTGTCCAAAGAGCCAGAAGGAAACCAGAGGGGCTTCTGACCAGGAGGGAAGGCTCATCTGAGTCCACTGGTGCCAGGAGGTCAAGTGAGATAAACACTGGAGATCTTAATAAGGAAAATGCTCATGTCACCTTAAGGATAACAGCGAACTTCTAGTGGACTGAGGGTGAGTAGGTGAGGCCAGTGCAAGATGCAAAGGCAGTGAGAGGCAACAGGTTGTAGCTAGAAGGGGGAGTGGGGTTGAGAAACGCTATATTTGGTTTTGAGAGCGGCAGCGCAGCAGGAGGCAGCCAAATGCCTAGGCAGATAGGGGTGGGTCCCGAGTGAAGCCCCACCTCCAAGCCGAAGATAGTTTAAAGCCTGAAAGCCAAGCTACAAGTTAAATCCTTAGACTGGATTGAGGACTTGTCTTCCTGTTTGGCACGTTTTCCTCAGATTGGTCCCCATCCTTCACCTGTTTTACACAGACCTACTCTTTCCTAATTGTGTCTTCTACACTGCTATGCCCGCCTTTGAGTGGTGTCTTCGCTTTAACCTTTTTTGCATACTCACAAACCGATCAGCACGCACTCCCCATTCTGAGTCCATAAAAGGCCCTGGACCCAGCCACATGAGGAAATTTCCCACCTTTGGGTAGGGGGACCAACCCTGCGTCCCCCTTCTGCTGAAAGCTGTTTTCATCGCTCAATAAAATTCTTCTCCACCCTCCTCATCCTTGAATGTCCAGTGTATCCTTATTCTTCTTGGGTGCAGTGCAAGAGCTCAGGAACTGCCAAACATGGGTACAAGCTATAACACAGGTGAGCCACGCCAGCATGGCCAAGTGAGGCCTGGGTGGGTCATCGCCAGCCAGGAATCCCAGCTTGCAAAGAGACTAAGAAGAAAAATCCTATGTCAATTTCTTTGGAATGGAAAGACTGGGCACAGCTCAAGGCTGTTGGGAGTCAGGGGATAAGCTAAGAAGAGGGAAGGGTCAAGAAAGGAATAGACTGCCAAGCCCAGGCAGGCAGGAATGTGGCAGTGAGCCCAAGTAGACTTGTCCTTGGCAGGCCATTCGTCCCATATTGGAAAGGGGGAAAGAGGAGATTGCTCGGGAAGCCTTCTGGGTCTGTAGGGCATTCTCATTTGATACCAGGAGGCAATTCTCACAAAGACCTAGAACAGATGAGGAAATAGAGACTGTAAGAGGCTAGATGACCTGCCTGCCTTCACAGAGCCAGTGAGCAGCCACACCAAAATTCAAACCCAGATCTACCTGACTCCAAAATCTATGCTCTTAATACCACGTACCTAGTAAGAAGAATAAAAGTAGCTTATTTCCCCTCTGGATCCTTCTCTTTAAGTTTCCTTTGCAAAGTTATCTCTTGCTGGGGGAGAAGAGGGAGGCTGGCTGTGTCACTCTACTCTGGCTCCGAGGAGGGTATTAGCCTGGGGAATTAGTGCAGCTTTTACCACTTCCTTATGACAGGCCTGCCGTCTGCGGGGCCTTCCTCTTCAAAGGATAAAACAATTCAAAAACAGGAGACTTGCAGGGGAGAGCAATGAATCTCCAGGGCCCTGCTAATTAAAAAGCCCATATTACATTACTTCCTCAAGGACTCATCTTCTAATTTTTAGGATTATGGTACATTGATTAATTTATACAAGTTTTTAATCCCTCTGTGCTTAATGAAGTCCAGGAACATTGGAACAGGAGCATAATTGAGCTTCATATTATTTTATTAGAGAGAATTATGGCCCAACCTGTCGTGAAGAAGTTTGTGAGGGTGGGGAGGCAGCCCTCAAGCTATTAACCCATTGCTTTCCAAATGCCAGCAGGGACATTCTTTTGGGGCAGACACAGAGGGAACTCATCTTTCTAAGCCACTCTTCTGTAGTTGCTGGTTGCCTGGAAGGAAAGTGTCGTCTTTCTTATGGGATGCAGTGCCCGTCCCCACCCTGGCACAGCCACCCTCCTGTACCTGCTGCCCCACCTACCCCACTCCCAGTGCCCATTTCCACCAGGCTGCCCCCATACCTGTCCCCGCTGTCCTCTGTGCCCCCTGATGACAATGCACTGACGCAGGCTCATCCTTTGATTCCGGCTCAAGCACCGTCTCCTCCGGGAGCCTCCCTGGACCACTTCTCTGCCAGGCAAAATTCATCTCTCCTTCTTTTGTAGCAGAAGGTGCTAGATCATCCAGGATCCCAGATTTTTCAAAATCGGGGAAGTTGGGCTAAAAGACCCTCCGACATCTACGTCTCAATCTTGGCAGCTCCCACCCCAAGGGAATATAATTACTTACCTTGATATGACACAAAGACCAAAACACTTCATGATGAAGTGATGGATGAAGGAGGTGAACAGATTGGGGGAGACCTCCTCCCCAGTGACCATCACCCAGGCTGTGCAAAAGGCCTAAACTGGGACCCAGGTGACTTGGGCTCCATCCCAGGCTCTGCCTCTAAGTCTCTGTGCAGCCCTGGATGCGTTCTCTTCTCTAGATCTCAATTTCCTCAGCTGAGAACTCAGGCAGAGGACCTCACTCTGGCTCCTAGGAATTCTATTAGAGAATTCCAGGACTTCCTACAAATCATCAGGCTCTGGCCCAGGGCTCCAGGATTTAGGTGCCACACCATTTGGAAGCTAGAACTGGAGCTGCAGGTAAGAAACCAATGGAGAAGGCTGCCAGTTTTCCTGAGTCTGGAAGATTCCAGGACTAAGGAATCCTTCACCCCAGAGGGCTGGCCCAGCTCCGGTTCCTAAGGAAGCAGGTCTCAAAAGCTGAGTTCTATTTTGATTTTTGCCTCCTCCATCAACTTATCCTTGCTAAAAAAAATTCATAGTTCTCTCTCTGTCTCTCTGTCTTCATCTGCTTGGGCCGTCATAACCAAGTAGTACAGATGGGATGGCTTAAACAACAGAAATTTATTTTCCCACAGTTCTGGAGGCTCGAAGTCCAAGACCAGGGTGCCAGTATGTCTGCTTTCTAGTGGGGGCCCTCTTCCTGCAGTATAGACCACCTTCTCACTGTATCCTCATGTGGGGAAAAAGACCAAGCAAACTCTCTTGTGCCTCTTCTTAGAACGGCAATAATCCTACCATGAAGACCCCACCTTCATGGCCTCATCTAAACCTAATTACCTCCAAAGGCCCTGTCTCCAAATACCATCACACTGGCGATGAGGGCTTCAACATATGAACTGAATTGCTGTGAACACAATTCAGTTCACAGCACTCTCTCCTCCCTATGGAATAAAAGGAATACCCATTAAAAAAAACAGTTTCAAAACAAGGTAAAGGGAATTTTCTGGAGCTCTCGGTGCCACTAAAGTCACAACCCAAGAGTAGCTCACTATTCATAAGGGAGAATGAGAGTAAGGATGGTGCTCTGGCCTCTCTCAACCCTTCTCCAAGCAAGGTTTGTGGCTCCCATGAGAGAGCTTCCTTCAAATAATTTTTTCCAAGGGAACAGATTGGTGCCTAAAATTGATCTGTCATGGGATAGGAAGAAAAGGGATTTTGTGCTTAAGAAAGAATCTAAATCCTAGCCTATGATTCAGCATCATATAATTCAGTGCTTTTGTTTTGCAGGTGAGGAAACTGAGGCCCAGAGAGAGAGAGGAGAAGCTGTGCTAAAGGAATCAACAGGGGTTCCTAACACCCAGGCCCCAAGCCCAACCCCGAATTCCTGATGCCTTCCCTTCAGAAAATGCTCTAAATGGGTGCCATGAAAGAAATCTGGCCTCCAACCATGGCATCCTGTGTGAAGCACTGAGTCCAAAGTGACGCAGCAAGTGCCCAGCAAAGGGCTGGAGGGAGCATTTGCCCTGGTGACTTTCTTTTTTTTTTTTTTTTTTTTTTTTTTTGAGACAGAGTCTTGCTCTGTCACCAGGCTGAAGTGCAGTGGTGTAATCTCGGCCCACTGCAACCTCCGCCTCCCAAGTTTAAGTGATTCTCCTGCCTCAGCCTCCCAAGTAGCTGGGACTGCAGGTGTGCGCCACCCATGCCCAGATAATTTTTGTATTTTTAGTAGAGATGGGGTTTCACCGTGTTGGCCAGGATGGTCTTGATCTCTTGACCTCATGATCGGCTCACCTCGACCTCCCAAACTGCTGGGATTACAAGCGTGAGCCACCGCACCCAGCCAGATGACCAGCTTTCAATTGGGGGTTCAAAACCCCATGCCCCAGGGCTCACAAACACATCTGAGGGTTTTCAGTCATTATGGTGATAAAACTGTCTGCTTCGATTTTATTCTTTAAAAAACAATAAACACAATTATCAATGGAAATGTTTTCCGTTTAAAGTGGAATGTTTCGAGAGCCTTCCAGGGCTGGCCAAGGGCATCTGTGAAGGGTTCAGCAGAGGTCAGCTGGCACTGGGTCTGAAACATCAGGTTTTTCCCCATAGGATGTGGGAATACATGAGGAACACAAAAGTGATGCCAATTCACCCCCAGACCATCTCCACCAGGATTAGAAATTGCATCCATCTGAACAAAATGCTAAAGGAACTCATCAAGCTGTCTCCACAACTTCAAAAGTCATTTTCTAAAGAGAAAATAGAGTAACTATCTGTCCAATTGACATTGTATTTATTAAAAATAAAGACCAGCTGCAGCCTGTGGGATGTTATTAGTGAAGACAGGCTTGCAAAAGTAGCCTGAAACCCTCTCTCCTGTCATTTAGAAACAAAATGCTAAATTTACTTAAAAGAACAGTTTTAATTGTAAGCAAAATTTTAGGCATCTCAAATGTCAGGGCATAAAAACAACGTGTACCTATTTCTGAAGCTGTAATATATGGTCAAATTTTGGGTCACATGAAGTATATATTTGATCCCAAACCCAAACATGATGGCAAATGTCAATTTTTAATCTATTTGCCAGCAAATCATGCTTTTTCATACTTCATGAAGTGTCACTGGTCATTTCTTAACTGACAAAAGGTCAAAATTTGCCTTTTCTATATTATGAATATGATTTATAATTTTATTTTAAATGGTTTTAAAAACTCAGGTTCTAATAATACATCATGTAATACCATTTCTTGCCTAAAAGTCACATTTTTAGCCTTTATCACATGAAAACTTTTTTTAAAGACATTTGAAAATTCAAAAAGGGTATTTTTTTTGAGACAGTTTCTTACTATGAAGGAAAATCTTCAAGCCAAAAAATGTTGGGAAGTGTAGGTCCAGATGAATTTATTTCCAGTCATCTCCTAGTGAAATGACAAAGTCAGTGCTCAAACTGCCTCAAAGTTCTCCATGACCCAGGATGCACAGGCCTGGATTGCAGATAGCAGATGACAGTGAAGTCATCTGTTGTCCATTGTGTGAGGTCTGCCCAGGGAGTGCAAAAGGCCTCAATGTGAGAAAAAGGTCCTTCCCACAGAAGAACTAAGGGCAACACCTAGGGAGTCTGAGCCCCAGCACTCTGGCTGGAGACTTCAACCTTTGGGTACATTTGACTATGACTTCACTACATCTCCAGAACACTCACCTGCCTGGCTGTTAGATGCCCACACTGGTGGTGGCTTAACACCACCAAAAACTCAGACTTGACTACAACACATCTGTGAATCTTTCCTAGGGAAATGATCAAATGCAGACAAAGCCTTAACTGCAAATATAGACCTTGCAGGGATTTGATAATAAAAAATATCAAATACCTACATATCCAAAACCAGGGGATTAAGACCAGCCCAACTTACTCATAGAATAAAGGTTTATAATTTTTGGATAAACATAGAAATTGACCCTCCTGATCTTAAAGCTTCAAACTTGCATTTGTCTTATCTGAGTTCCTTTCTCAGGAAACTGATCTTCAGGCATCCCAGATAGTATCAAGGAATTGAAACTTACCAGATCACCACATATGGACAAAGAGGGACCAGACCCCTCATTCAATATGATTGTTTCCTGACCCTAACCTAATTCCTGTTTTCCTTCATGTAGTTACATTTCTTCACTGCTATATAAACCCCTAATTTTAGTCAGTTGGGGAGACAGATTTGAGACTTATCTCCCATCCTCCTGGTTGGCATCACCCAAATAAAAAGCATTCTTTCCTGGCAATACTTGTCTCAGTGATTGGCTTTCTGTGCAGTGAGCAACAGAACCTAGACCAAACCCTGGCATTTCAGTAACAAGATCATTTAAGTACATTGTTGGTGCAGACAGTCAATGGAATAGAAAGAAGTTCACAAAGTATAAGCCATGTGCATGCCATTCACACAGTCAATTACAGAACTCAACAGCCTGTTGGGTTCAGCCAATTAGAAAACCCAACAGCCTGTTAACACCTTGTTCATAAATGTTTGTTTTATGAACACATAGGGCACGACATTTTGAAAGGATGGCTTCAAAGTTCCATATTCAATTTGACATGGTAATTAAGAGCGCATACTGCCACTTACCATTGTGACTTTGGCAAGTTATTTAAACTTTCAGCGTTCAAGTCCCCTCATCTGTAGAATGAAGCTAATATAAGCAGCGTTGTTGTAAGAATTAAATGAGATCAAAATACATAAAATGGATAGGAAAAGTTTTGTTTTCTGCTGCTATGCATGCTTCCTTATGGCATTACCTGTATTATTATCCTGCCTTGACCTCTTTTATAAAGATAACTAGATTTCTTGCAGCCTATACTGTGAACAGGAGTTATCTCTGGTTGTGAGACTTAGGACAATTTTCAGTTTCTAACCCATGCTTTTCAGGAATTTTCTATATTTTTTACAATGAACACATTTACTACTATAAAGAAAAAAATTAATTTTAAATAAGAGAAAAAAAAGCAAGTTCCTCCCCAGAGAAAGCTCCTAGTCCCATCTGATCTCAGAGGGAGACCTAGTACCTAACTTAGCACTTTGGTTTCTCAATTCAAAGGACACTTAATCAGGTGTTTTCCATGTTCTGGGAGCTGGGGTTACCTTCAGACAAAAGAAATACAGCACTGAGCCGTTATAATAAACAAATTTCCCTAGCATTTCCATAAGCAAAATAATTATGGTTTTTATTTTTAAACTGAGCAAGAAAAAGAGAAAAATTTTGATGAGATGTGTGTGTGCGTGCATTTTTGTGTGCATGTGTGTGTGTGTGTGTGTGTGTGTATAACATAAGCCGGACATTACTCCTTGCAGCAGCAATTAAGAATGAATAGTATCCTAAGGCCCTGTCAATGGGCTAAGTGTGTTATTTTTAAGCTCCCCAAGAAATTGCACCCCTAATTTGTACCCTCATCAAAGCCTGCACTCCACTGCTGGAGACAGTTCAGGCTCTTGAGCACACCTGTAATCAGATTCCATATGTGAAGTGGAAGCGTGACAATCCCATCCATCTCTGCAAAAGAATACTTAAAAGAATCCCAGTAATCGTGGGGGGCTGTAGCTGAGTGCTGTAGCTTTTAATTACCAGCATTTCGTTATGGAACCATAACCAGCTATTTCAATGTTCATTCTTCCTGGGCAAACAACTATCCTTATCACTGGGGTGGGGCTAAGTGGTGTCCATAAGCCAGAAATCTGGAGGCCTGGGTTCCAGTACAGCTCTGCCACTTGTTTGTGGACAAATAACTCACTCACGATCATCACAATAGCTAAGTTGTATTGACCCACATTATGCATAAGGCACTGTACTCAGTACTTGCCCAAATTTTCATTTAACCCTAATAACAATCCTATGAGGAAGATGCAATTATGCGAAAGGCCCATTTTGCAAATGAGAAAACTGAGGCACGGAAAAGTGGCAAATTTTGGCCAAGGTTGCCCAGGCAATCAGTAATGGAGTTGGACTCCTGGCTCCCTGGGTCTGTAAAAATAAATTCAAAATCCTGCTTTTTCTACAAGTAGTGAGGTCCTCATCCCCAGAAGCAATCAGAGACCAAGGCTCAGCTCTCAGAACAGCTATAGGAAAGATTCTTCCAACATGAGGTGGCCTCTAAAGGTTCCTCTGACACTGCGATTCTGTAAGTCTAGATATACAGACCAATCATGAGGGCAGTGACTTCTGACAAAAGTGTAAACATTTAGAAGAGAGAAGAAAAGATCTCATTTACCATGGAGGAAATAAAGGAAAGAACTGTGATGGCAGCAGAAATGAGCAAACCCTCTCCGATGCAGAAAGCTCTGAAAGAAATATGATTAAATTTTGTGCTTCCTGCCATGCCCCCTTTCCTTCAATGGCCTTTTTCAAGTACCAATTTCTGGAATCAATAGCAAAGGAATCCAAAGAGGGTGAATATTAAATGTAATTCAGTGGCATATTACAGTAATCTAAAAGGGAAAAAAGAACTAATCTTCTCTGTGCTTTGTTATTGGAGTGTGTATTTTTGAAGGAAATGTAAGCTGTACCCTCCTCTCTTCAGACATTTGGGGTTGGGAAAGGTTGCTGGGTTCTTTATGGGCGAGGTCTTCATGTTCACAAAGAGCAACATGAAGCAGAAACTATGACTCCTGATTTTCAGATGACAACATGGCCTTAGGACAAACCACTTGCCTGAAGTGCAAGGACTTGGATGTCCAGTCATCGCACTGTCTGCTCGATGGTGGTGCTGAGAGTGGCTGAGTCAGGGGACAGCCTCTAGGGGTGCAGCTCCTTCACCTGAGAGAGGCTGGAGTCCATACCATTTCAGTCATCCTGGAATCTATCCTGGCTTCCCAAACTGCTACACCCAGCTGACACCCATGTGAACAAATGGGAGAATGTGGTCCCAGGAAGTTATAACAGAAAACATTCACAGAAAGTTCCATCTGCTTCTTACCTCCTGATCTTCTCAGAGCAAAGGAGACAAAAAAAGAAGGATCATATGATGACGAGACTGTCTTGCCTAAGAACCCTGAGCTGGGTTTCATGAGTCTGGACAGGGAAAGGATTTAATGGACACATGGAGTTTGGACATTTCATTCCATAAAATGACATGGAAACCATCTCCTCTACAGGAGTCTCTTTTATTTTGTGTATTTTTAAATACATTATGCAATATTTAAGATACACAAAAAACATAAGGAAATACTACAACAATCACTCACACCTACCTACTCTACTGCTTAAGAAATCAAACCTGGCCAGGCATAGTGGTGTATACCTGCAGTCCCAGCTACTCAGGAAGCTGAGACAGGAAGATTGCTTGAGCCCGGGAGTTCAAGGCTGCGGTGAGCTATGATCACGCCACTGCTTTCCAGCCTGAGTGACAGCCCTGCCTCAGGCAAGGCAAGGCAGAGAGAAAGGAAGGGGAAGGAAGGAAGGAA
Organism: Pan troglodytes; assembly: GCF_028858775.2. Lineage (NCBI taxonomy): Eukaryota > Metazoa > Chordata > Mammalia > Primates > Hominidae > Pan > Pan troglodytes. Next base: position 64,214,451 of record NC_072416.2, read on the forward strand.
GGAAGGAAGGAGAGAGGAGGAGGAGGAAGGAGGAGGAAGGAGGAGGAAGGAGGAGGAAGGAGGAGGAAGGAGGAGGAAGGAGGAGGAAGGAGGAGGAAGGAGGAGAAAGGAGGAGGAAGGAGAAAGAAGGAAGTAAGGGAGAGAGAGAAAGGGAGGAAAGGAGGAAGAACATTTTAGAAATATAGTTGAAGTCCCCAGGTCCCCCTCCCCAGTTGTATTTTCAACCTTGCCTTCACCTCCAAGATGTAACTCCTATCCCTGAATTGAGTGTGTATCATCCTAATACATTTCTTTATATTTTACTTTATTTATACATTTATGCCTCAAGCAATATTTGGTAATTTTTTGCATGTTTTAAAAACTTTATGTAAATGGTATTGTCATAGACTGGGCGGCTTATAACAGAAATTTATTTCTCACAGTCCTGGAGCCTGGAAATCCAAAATCGGAATGCCAGCATGGTCAGGTTCTGGTGAGGTCCCTGTTCTGGGTTGCATACTACTGATTTCTATGTGTATCCTCACATGGTAGGAAAACAGCAGAAAAGCATGCTCTCTCATGACCCTTAGAAGGGCACTAAGCCTATTCATAAGCACTCTACCCTCACGATCTCATCTATTCCTGATTACCTCCCAAAGGCCCCACCTCCTCATACCATCACATGGCAGAGTGATATTTCAACATATAAACTTGAGAAAAATGAAAACATTCAGTCCATAACAAATATCATACATATAATTTCATCTGCAACTTATTTTTTCACTCAACTTCCTACTGGTGGGATTCGTCAATGTTGATATAAGTCACTCTAGTGGATTCATTCTCATTTCTGTAGAGTGGAAGTTGGCCCCTGGGCCAAATCCAACTGGCCACCTGTTTTTGTAAATAAAATTATTGGAATACATCCACACACATTCATTTAAGTATTTAGTCTATGGCTGTTTCCCTGCTACAATGGTGGAGTTGAGTGGCTGCAGCAGATTGTATGGCCTGCAAAGCCTAAAATCTTTATAATTATATTTACGGAAAAGGTTTGGCAACCCCTGCTCTAGAGTATTCCATTATGACTATTACTCAGCTAATTTATTCATTCTGCTATTGATGGGCATATAGGTTGTTTCAATTTGAGGCCATTACAAACTGTGGTCATGAACCTTCGTGGACATGTCTTTGAATTCACGTAACAGTTGCTCTAGGGTTTATATCTAAAGATGTTTATGCATGTTCAATTTTTCTGGAAATTTGAAAATGTTTCTCCCAATTGGTTTTTATTAATGTACCCTTACAACAGCAATGTAGGATAGCTCTGTAGTACCAAATTCTCAATTATATTTGATACTGTTGCTTTTTTTTTTCTTTTGCTAGTCTCGTGAGCATGAAATACAATCTTCCTATAGTTTTTATTTTCATTTTTCCTGATTACTCACGAGTTTGAGCAGTATTTGTTTCTTAGCCATTTGTGTTCTTTCCTGTTCATATCTTTTGCCTACTTTTCTACGATGTTTGTCTTCTTCTAGTTGGTTTGTGGCTGATTTTTCTATATTCTGGCCTGGATCCATTGTTGGCAATGTGATTCCAAGTTTCTCCTCCCAGTCTTATTGGTGCTTCACTTTCAATGATATCTTTTGGTAACAGGTTGAAAATAAATATTCATTAGTAAAATTATTGATCATTTCTCCAATAAGGCAATGTGCCAGAGATACTGTGGACCCAGATCTTCTTTAGTACTAGGTATTTTTATACTTTTAATTTTTGCCAATTGAAGCTCTATAACAAGTCTTGGTGCCTGACAGAGTGAATCCCCACCTTATACTACTTCAAAAGTGCCCTCGATATTCTTAGCCCTTGGTTATTCCAGATCCAATTTAGAATAAGTCTATAAAGTTCCACACATACTTTGTTAAAATTTTTATTGGAATTGTATTGAGCTTATAAACTAACTTAGTAAGGAGCAACATCTTTTCGATATTGAATCAACATATCCTTGAACATGGTATATCTATTTAGATTTTCTTCAAGTGTTATAATTTTCTTTCATAAAAGTCATACACAGCTTTTATTACATTTATCTGTAAGCACGTTAGATTTTTGCTGCTATTGTAGTGTTTCAATATCTTGTGTACAGAATATAGCTTATTTTGTATATTGATATCCAACAAACAATGAACTCTATTATTAATGCTAATTATTATCTTTAGAATCTCTCAGGTTTTCTATATGGGTAAACATAATTGTCCATGAAAATGGCAATTTTGCTTCTTCTTTCCAATCCTTATACCTCCTGTTTCATATTTTGTCACTGTGAATGAGACCATGGCTAAGACCTTCAATATCATATTGAAAAGTTAAGAATAGATGACCTTCTTAATTTTAAGAAAAATGTGTTTTTACCCATTAAGCATGAGATATTATAGGTTTTTGACATATATACTTTGTCAGGTTAAAGAAGTTCCCCATCCCTAAGAGTTTACAAGCACAGAAGGTAGCATCCTTATAGGTCCCAATTTGCGAGTTTACACATCCTGGGGTAATTATTAATAATGTTCCCTCATCCTCAAAAAGATTCTCATTTGGACAATAAATTGTATGTTACCTCCAATAGAAAAGTGATGTTAGATGACAATGCTAGGGAAATAATTTGACCATTTGAATATGAAATGAATAAGAGGAACTTAGAGGTTTCTGTCAGTGAAGAGATTTTAGAATCTTCCCTGCCAAACTGAGAAATTTCCAACCTCAAGTAACAAAGCAATAACTACCTACTCCTTCCCTCTGCAAATGCATGAGGAGAAATGCTCCAGAAACAGTCCCAATATTGCACAATTTGCTATTAGAGAAGAAACATGCACAAAATGAAGTAATTATCTTATCAAAAAGCAGCACTATCGGCAATCTGAGAATGAAGCCAACAACAACTTGGCCTGTCACATGCTCTGTTTTGTCACTTACGTCCCCAGTATAAATGCAAAAATGTGAAAACCGGGGGCAAGATTGAACGGCAATGGATCCATTCTGAAGCTGGGCATGAGCCACTTATTGAAGACATAAATTACAGGGCTGTCACCATCACCCTTCCTATTTGCAAATAAATGTTGTCATCTAATTGTACAAGACTTGGAGATTGTTTAACAAATTTCTCTGAGGGAGGCCTCAGCAGCAGCTTGGATTCCCTGGACACCCAGATTCTATCTGTCCACTTTGGTCATCTCTCTGCACGTGGCTCTTTTTGTTTTGAATAACAGATTCTGTTATCCCATCTTTTCAGCCTTTCTTGGTGATAAAGCTACAACAGTCTGGTATGTTTCTTGGCTGATTCTATTAAAGAAACATTAAGAATGAGTGATAAAGAGAAGCAGGCTCTGAAAAAACAAGAGGGAAGGGAGGGTCCTCCTTGACGCAAGTATGGATCGCTAAGCAGAATGCCCAAGAATGGGGGCTTTACAGCAGAAAAAATCTTTTCCTTTTGATCATGCTGGAAAAAAGAAATAACACACAAAAAAGAGCAAGGTCTGGGGACAAAATTGGGGTGTCTGAGTCTGTGGATGCCATATTTGCCACCCTGTGCACCAGAAACTTCTGGAATGAAGTGACAAGTGAGAAGGGCAAAGCTGCAAACATTGAGTAGGCCCACCTCATGCGTTTATTCATTCATTCATTCAACTACCAGCTATGGAGCATGGACTTAGTTTGGGTTCCCCCAGAAGGAGATCCTCAGGTAAGAATTCAAGTGCCAATAGTTTATCTGTGAGGTAAAGAAAACACCTGGAGAGGAGAAGAAAAGTCAAGGAAGAGAAGGCAGCCAACAAGGAGTGTGATGTCAAGTCTGCCTGTGGTCTGAGAGGCAGTGTATAGCCAGGGCTTTAGACTTATGCCTCCAGAGCTGGGGTATTGACAAACTCAGTCAATGGTAGAAGACTGCTTTCCCAGTGGTGTAATTCTCCTACTTCTGGTCCTCCACTCAGGGGGTCAAAGTATTTAATAGACTTCAGCAACCTGAGAAATTTGTCAAGCAAAGAAAGGTAGAAACTAGCAATTGGAAAGCAGGTCAAGTGGCCTTAAAATGATGAGTGTTAGAGGATATGTGCAGGATACCAGCTCTTGCTGTGTGTCCCACAGTGTGCTCTATGCCCTCACTAGAACCATCAACAAGTCAGAAATGGTCCCTGGCCACATGGAGCTTGCTGGAGGCAAACAACAGGCCACACATCCCTATGCCTCTTCCCTTTCTTCCCAGGACAGACAGGCCTTGAGACTCCATAAGTGCATGCTTTGGTGCACTCTGCCACGGTCATCTCTGCCTTCTCTGAGTCCTTGCTGCCCTTTGCTTTGCCTTCATCTCCATTCTTCCCTCTCTCTGTTCCTCTGACCCAGGTTCTGAAATGTCTCCTTTTGCCCCATCCACATTATCTGATAATAACAACAAGGATAATCAAAACCCTTTATTGAGCACATACAGTATGCTAGCCACTGGGTTAAGTGACATGTGGGTATTATCCCATTTAAATCTCCAAAACAATCCTGGCCTCACGTTCATATACCAAACCCCATTCCTGCTTTATTCTACCTGCCAGATGGAGCCTTCTTGGGAAGCACTACAACTTAAAATTAAATGCAAGGTGCTCGCAAACCTCTGGCCACTGCATTTGGTCAACTTGTCACTCCTTTACCTAAGTTAGTCCTGCAGTGCTTGCTCAGGCTTCATAGCCAAGACTTGCCCAGGCCTGCCCAGCACTGTCCCCATGATCTCCTGCAGCTGAAGTTTCCAACATGTCCCAGAAGCCCCATTCTGCCCCATTCCAGTAAAAAAAACCCATTTCTCAAGGCTAAACCGTGATCAGCATCCACCCAAGAGTCGGAGAATAGAAAAGAAGGCTTCTGTAGTCATTCTTAGTTGCTTTAGACAAATGTCAAAATTTGCCTTCATCTCCTCTATCCTTCTATCTTTGCAGCTTCCTCCTAAAATCAGGAAATTAGATTAAATAAGTAGTTCTCAAACTCTATTTCAATGGGCCATGATTCCACTTCTCATGGATTATTAATGTATTACCCTGTCTCTGATGATGTATTTTCATGGCGCTCTCCAGACACAGTACCTGATGAAAAAGGAGTGGTTTTCATGGTTGGGATCTAGGCAAAGTAGCAAGGTCGTAGGAGAATATTGGGGTGGGTGGCGGTGCCACATTTGGCTGCCCCCTTGTCTCTTGGTGCATCAGAAGAACTCAGATTCAGAGCCTGGGAAATTCAGGCCAAGAAGAGTAAGTGACAACAAAAGGAAAGATAATCGCTCTTTGTTGGGAATAAAAGGAAAGCAGCAAAGGCAGAGGACCTGCTTATCTTGCATTCTGGCAGAACCACAGACCACCAACTCAGATACTTCAAAACACCCCTGGCTCAGCTCCCCAGCCCCTCCCCTGGGGCTCCTGCAGAGAGAACATCATAATACATCTCCTCATTTTCTCCTGCACTTTTGATGTCAAAGTGTGGTCTGGTTAATTAGATGTTAGTGGGGGCCAGGGGCGCTGGAATCCAAACTCAATAAATTTCATTTCTGAAAGACAAAGAGGTCAAGTGCATATTAAACTTGAGCGCTCAGGGAGTTCTGCCGGGGCATTTATTCAGTCAGGCTCGTTGCAGTTTAGGCAGAGAGAACACCAGGCAGCTTTTGGAGTCTGGCTGGGTGCGGAGGCAAGCCTGGAAGTCTGCCCATCTTACATCGTGGAAGAAGAGGGGGGAAGAAAGTCATTCAAATGTTTTCAACATAAATAGTTCAGTCCTGCAGTCAGAATTTGAAATTTCTGCCAATATCCAACTCCTTTCATGAGACTAGCTCAGTAAACAGCCTGGCCCTTAGTTTCACCTCCTGCCGAAATCAAACCCACCAGCTTGGCTGTCTTCTGGGGGAGGCTGGCACTGGGAAGAGCCTATTCTAGCCTCTTGGAGCCCACTGGACTTGGGGCTGCCTCTCACCTCTGTTTATCATTATCTCAGAGCTACAGCCACAGGATAGCTTCTTTCGCCCATGCTTCACCTCCCGGTTGCCTTGGGCTGAACAGCGCAGGGAACATGGCACACACCACTCCCCAGCTCTGGCTGCTGCTCCATGACTGCAAGAAAATCAATATCCACCAACTGTTCCTATGGCAAGAGACCTTGTTACCAGTGGCAGGGCCTAGAACAGTGCAGGCCCGAAGCCAGACAGCCCAAGGTCAAATCCTTGTTCCTCTACATCTCAAGTTGCTTCTTCAGGCATTTTACTTAGACTCTCCCATCTCAGTTCATGAGTGGGCACAGCCTGCTGCCTTTGCAAGATTAGCATTTGGCCAACCTTGTAAAATGAAATGGGTGACTTCCTCAGCAATATCTGACTTAGGTACAAGTTTGTAATAAAGCATGCAGAGTTCAAGGCTAAATTCTTAGGGGTGCATTTTGAAATATCCCTTTCATTTTGTGTTTGTTTTCTTCTTTTCTTAGCGTGTTTTGATTGGAGAACAAAGGTGTTAGTCATGCATGAGGTGTCCACATATAGGAAATTACTGACTTGGCAACTTAATTACATTTGGAGGCCACTTAATAGGACTGATTCCCTTTATTTAGACAGCCTGAATCTTCTTAGTCATGACTTGAGAATGTGATCATCTACGCGTTGCTTTATCTTGAAAACTTACCAAACCACCACAGCCATCTCTCCAAGCAAACAAAATGTCATGTTGAGACACTACAGTTTGGACATCCCCAAAACCCCATTTGAGATTTCTCATCTGGCAAAATTCACTGTTGCCTGCTGCAGGGTGGGTGGTAACACAGTCTAATTGTGGTTCTTCTTTTCTATTTCTGCAGCATAAAGTCATTCTGCCGCGATTGTTTCTCATCACTGCACCCTAGGTTTTCCACAAAGAACCTCTGTTTTGATAGAGGCCTATTTTTTTTTAACCCTGCCAAGAAGCAGTCTATTGTGTTGGAAAGAGTTCAGCTGAACTTACAAGCCCAAATTTAAGGACTGCATGTACCATTTTTAAAAATCAGAGACCCAGCATGGGAAATCTCCAAGAGCTATTTCTAGTGTGTGACTGCCCAATATTCTAAACTAAGAACTTGAGGAAGCCATTCCCAATGATCAAACTGGTGGCTCCCATCTGCCTAGTTTTTGCTTCCTAAAAATAATTTCCCAGAAGCCTCAGAGCTGTGGTTGAGAAGGAGGCAAAATAATCAGTCATCAGGGAGATTCCTGGTCAAAGAAATTCTTTCTTCACCAAGCTAAGGGTGCCAGCCCCCTACAGAAGTGGCGCCCACCAGCATCCTAGGACCCAGAAATGTGGGTAGCATGAAGATGGTTCAAGCTCCAAGAGCCCTTTTCCCATGTAAACTGGCACTCCATTGAGATATCACTTTATGCCTATTAAAATAGCTATTATCAAAAAGACAAAAGACAATAAGCACTGGCAGGAGATTGGGAAAAAGGAACCACTGTACATTGTTGGTGGAAATGTAGAATGGTACAGCCATTATGGAGAACACTACTGAGTTTTCTCAAAAAATTAAAAACAGCACTACCGTATGACCCAGCAATCTGTCTTCTGGGTATATATCTAAAGCATATGAAATTAGTATGTTTAAGGGATATCTGCACTACCACGTTCATTGCAACACTGTTCACAATAACCAAGGTATAGAATCAACCTAAGTGTCCATCAATGGATGAATGAAGAAATTGTGGTATATATACACAATGGAATAGTACACAGCCATTAAAAAGAAGTAAATCCTGTCATTTGTGACAACATGCATGAACCTGGAGGACATTATGTTAAATAAAATAAGCCAGTCATGGAAAGACAAATACCACACAATTTCACTTATATGTGGAGTGCAAAAATGTCAACCTCAAAGAAACAGAGTAAAATAGTGGTTACCAGGGACTGTGGGATGGGGAAATTAGGGAGATGGTTATCAAAGGACACAAAATTTTAGTTAGACAGGAAAAATAAGTTCAAGAGAGCTTGATGCCCTTACATTTTGGTGACTAGAATAACAATATATTTCATATTTGAAAATTACTGAGAGTAAATTTTAAGTGTTCTCAACACAATAACTGATCAATATGTGAGGTAACACATATGTTAAGGAGATTGATTTAACCATTCCTCATGTATACATACATACATATATCAAGATGTCATGTAGTACACCATCAATATACACAATTTTTACTTGTCAATTAAAAATAAACACATAATAAAAATCCCCCTTTCCAATACAATCCCAGGACTTTCATTGACAGTCCAATGGATATTACCTAGAAGGAGCCACAGGTGAGCTCCACATTGCCCTGGCTCTAGAAAGAAAAACAATTTCTTTAGGAAGTTATTTAACCAGAAGGAAACTGACACAGATGAACTCTCAGATCTGCATGAAAGAATTATGATCATGACGTGGCTAAATATAAAAGACCTTTTTCATATCTCTTAATTTCTCTAAAAGACAATTTACTGCTTAAAAAAACTAACCCTCTATTGCAGGGAATATAACATACGTAAAAGCAAAATGCATCTTAAAAAGTAGAATAAAGAATCAGAGAGTTTTACAGAAGTATACTACTAGAAGGTTCTTAAATCATTCAACAAGTGATTATTTTGTAAGTGACATAATACTAGCAAAAAAGTATACATACAGGAAAGGGTGAGAAAAGTGAACAAACAACAAAGGTGACAAATGGAAAACAAATAGAAAGATGGTGGGTTTAAGCCCAATCATACAAATAATTACGTTAAATGGAAACGCAGAGACTGTCAGATTGGATATTTTTTAAGTAAAATCCACTTATATGATGTTTACGAAAGATTCACTTTAAATATAAAGAAAAAATGACAATAAAAGGATGAGAAAATGTATACCATGCAACAACATAAATTTAACAATACCAGGAATTAAAGAGAAGACATTACTACATACATGACAAGCATTAAAAGGACAAGAAGTATTCTAAACAAATGTATACTACTAAATTTAATGACTTAATGAAATTGACAAATTTCTTGAAAAAATACAAATTCCCAAAACTTATAAAAGAAGAAATAGAAAATATAAACAGCCATATATCTAAATTAAAAATTAAATTTATTATCAAAAACTTTGCCCCACACACACATAAAAAAAAAAAGCCCTCTTGGTCCAGATAGCTTCACTGTTGAATTGGGCAAAACACATAAGAAAAAAATAATGCCAATTATTCATAAACTCTTTTGGAAAATAGAAAACACTTTCAAACACATTTTATGGGGCCAGTGCTACTATGATATCAAAATCATACCAAAGGCTTTAGAAGAAAAGAAAACCCCAACCCATATCCCTCATGACACAGACACAAAAATATTTAATAAAATATTAGGAAATTGAATACTTTAAAATTTACATATAATTTTTAAGGTAATATATCATGACAAATAGTTTATTCCAGGATTATAAATATCAGTCAATATAATTCAGAATATTAACAGATTAAAGAGAAACAGCTTATACATGTCTCAATAGATACACAAAAAGTGTTTGACAAAATCCAATACTTATTTATGATAAAGAATTCCAGCAAACTTAGAACAGAAATGAACTTTTTTCAACTGAATACAGGTTATCAATAGAAAACTTACAGTTATTGTCATATTTAATGGTGAGCGACTGAATATTTTCTCCCTGAGCTCAAAAACACAGCCAGGATGCCTACTCTCACCACTTCAGCACTTTGCTGGATGCTCTAACTAGTGCATCCAAGCAGAAAAAAGAAATAAAAGGTACGCAGGTTGGGGGGAAAATAGAAGCAAATTATTTTATTTTCAGGTAACATAAACATATGTAGACAATCCTAAAGATGCTACAAAAAAATAGAACTGAAAAGTAAAAAGCTAAAACCTAGCAGAGCTGCAAGGCTCAATACACGATGATACATTGTATTCCCACACACCAGCCACAAAAAAAGTAGAAATTATAATACCAAAAAACATGAAATAGGGATAAATTTAACAAAATATGTGCAAGAACTGTAAATGAAACTTCAGTGAAAGAAGTTAAAGACATAAATAGAGAAATATCTCATGTTCATGGACCGAAAAACTCACTATCGTAAACACGGCAAATTTTCCCTAAGTACTCCATCCACTTGTGGCCAGTAGCCACATAAGTCAAAAACCGGAAACAAACCAAATGTCCATTAACAGAAGAATGGAAAAACAAGTTGTGATATAGTCATACAAAAGAATACTACTCAGCAATAAAAAGGAACAAACTACTGATAAATCAGCAATGTGGATGAATATCAAAAACATTGTATTGGGCAGAAGAAGCTACACACAGAAGAGTACACACCGTATGGTTCCATCTTTAGGAATTTCTAGAACAGGAAAAGCTAACCTATGGTGAAAGAAGTGAGAATAGTGGTTCTTTGTGGGAGAGCAGGTGGCAGGGATTGCCCGGCAGGGGCACAAATCAGCTTTCCAAGATGATGGACACGTCCTGTATATTGATAGGGGCGTGGACTACATGGGGGTAAGCATTTGTCAAGACTGATCAAACCATACAGATAAGGTATGACTGTGCATGTTCATCCTGAACTGAGCATTTACTATGTAAATTATACTTCATTTTTTAGTTTTGTAAATGTGTTTCACCACTACCTTTTAAATGTGTTTTAAATGTGTTTCACCACTACCTTTAAAGCAACACAGAAAATTAACAGTGTCCCCCAGTCTCATTCTTCCCCTTGTATTACCCTCACCTCCCAGATAATGAAGGTTAACAGCCTGGTGTGTGTCTTTCCACACTCCTCTACTTGCTCCTAAGACTCAGAGCGTCATAAATCATATCCACAGGTATGGTACATGTTTGTTTTTTCTTTTGTTTTGTTTTCTGAGACAGAGACTCACTCCATCGCCCAGGCTGGAGTGCAGTGACACCATCTTGGCTCCCTGCAACTCCGCCTCCCGGGTTCAAGCGATTCTCCTGCCTCAGCCTCCTGAGTAGCTGGGATTACATGTACCCGCCACCACACTCGGCTAATTTTTTGTATTTTTAGTAGAGACAGGGTTTCACCATGTTGGCCAGGCTAGTCTCAAACTCCTGACCTCAGGTGATCCACCTGCCTCTGCCTCCCAAAGTGCTGGGATTACAGGCAGGAGCCACCATGCCCAGCCTGTTTGTTTTTAATGAGAGTTTCTTATCCATGTGTTTCTGATACTTGCTCCTGTCACCTACTTATATTCCAGGTCAGAAAATATAGGTCATAGCTGCACAATATTCCAACTGCAATTTGTCAATCTGTTTGTCTGCAACACACACACACACACACATTGGTGATAAGCTGTCAGACTCTCCCCACTTTTTGTCATTATAAACAATGCTGCAAGAACTTCCTTAATCATATAACTAATCTTCCTAGTGCTTGTGTTTCTGTAGGAGAATGTCCCAAAGAGAGACTGCTGAACAACAAAGACAAGTATGTTATTTGTTTTAATAGATATTCCAGATTACATTCCAAAAATGTTGTAGAAATCTCATTTAGTGCTCAGTCTGACATATTTTAAGTTTCTGCAGACAGGCTTCAGAAATGGAAATAAATTATGAACATAGCATAAGAATCATTTTAGGCAATTCATCTAGGCTTTGAAGGAGAAAAACTCAGGAACATATCTAAGCCTGCAAATAATCAAGTTATCCTAGCAAAATACATCCTGAGAAGCAGGAGAGAATGATTTTGAGATAGCCAACCCCAAGGGACTGTCCAAACCTGCCATATGTCATCACTGTGACCTTGAACAAGTTACTTAACCTGTTTACACCTGAGTTTCCTCATAAATAAAATCATAAATAGTGCCTATATTATGAAAGACTAAATAATGTGAAGAATCCAGTACATGGAAAATGGAAAGTATCTGATACTCAGGAAGTGCTCTGTGTCAATTATTATTTGGGCAAGTTGCTTAATCTCTCTGGGTGTCCGTTTCCTTATCTGTAAAATGGGAACAATAACACCTTCTGTCTCATAGGGCACATACAGTGATTAGAATAATACTCCTCTCATATTAAGTGTTCAACAAAATCAGCTAACATCACTGTTAATTTGCCATACTAACATGAAGGAACTAGGTTTAGGGGGCTGCAGAGACCTAAATGTGGCGTTGTGTGGTGTGGATGGCAGACATAACCTTCCAAAATTCAGGGAAAAGCTAAGTTTCTGCCAGGCCTATTGATGACATTGAATTCTTGGAAGGCCACACAAATCTTCCAGAATAGAGGAAGAAATCAATAGGCGCCCTTGGGAAGATTTTTGCTTCCCCATGGCAAATTATGCACATCTATCTCTTCCCAGTCCTGAGTGGCTCTGAGCATTTGAAGCATCTCGAGCGACTGTGTTGGATGCTCACCCAAGCAGTGGACTTCCTCCTTCCAGGGTGCTCCTGCAGCTGTGCCCTTCTTGAGGGACATGTGCCCAGGTGAAAACCTTGGCAACCGAGGCTACCAAATGGCTCAGTGTGCAGGTGACCTGGAGTGTTGGGAAAGTGAGTCACTGGAGTCACCTTCACTGACTGAGCACTGACTGTGCCCAAGAACCTAGGCTCTGGGCTGAAAGTGGGGGTATTCAGAATTATAAAAAACAGAGTCCCTACCCTGGGTGATGCAGCCTAGGGACCCCCACTGGCCCGCATCCATCAGGGACTGCCAATCGGTAGAAGGCACCTGCATTGTCAGTTTGAAGGTTTTCAACTCTCAGTTTATGAAATTAACTCAATTGTGGATTTCAGCTATTTTTTTTTTTTAAAAAAAAAAAGCCCTAAATCAAGTCAACGATTATATTTATGATATTTGGGAAAAGCGAGCATAAACAAGCCCATTTTATCTCTTTACCAGGATCAAACATATAAGTTTGGTTCTGATTTACTAAAGGCTCCTAATGACGCTCTTATCTGAAGGGTAAATGCCGTCTCTTACCTTGGGAACAGAAATATCAGCTCAGGCAGTCAACTAAACTGATGGCCATTGACAATAACCTGGTGCCTGATGGATGAGAGGTACAGAGAGGTCCACCAGCTACTGGGTTCAGGGAAAGAACCTGCAGCTGTGCGAGGTGACCATATCCCATTAGGGCCTTCATACGGGCCCAACTCCTACAACACTGACTCCACTAGGAAACAGATTCTCCCCACCACCAGAACACTCATGCCTGCCCCCGAGAGCCTCGGTCTGACTACCGAGGGACCAAGGAAATCCAATTTGTGACCGGAAAGTTATGTGTGGAATCTGAACAAAAGATGATGGCTACTCTTGGAAGATATTGGATCTAGCTATGAATAAGCTCATGAATGCTTCCAGGTCCACATCTCTTGTGTGCTTATCTCCCCGGATTGACAGGGAGAGGGCCACGTCCACTGATGGAGACCCACGTGCTTCATCCTTAGAGATAGATTTATGCCCCTGCCTGGGGCTCCCTCACAGGACCAAATCCCTCTCCATACAGTGACCCCTCTAACGGGGGATGGCCTACTTAAAACACACTCACCCACACTGGGAGGATCCAGAAGACATACCTTTCCCCAACACTTTGTTAAATCAACTTGTAAGGGGAGCCCAGCATTCTTGAAGAGCTCCATGACCCCTCCTCTCTCTAAGCCAGACCTTTCGGTGGGAACCACAGCCAATCAATTAGAAAACTTAAATGCAATAGGAATAGAGATGGCCCCCAACTTACAATGGTTCAGCTTAGGATTTTTGGACTTTACAATGGAACAAAAGTGATATGCATTCAGTATGATCTTCATCTTACAGTGGGGTTACATCCAGATAACTCCAGTTGAGGAGGATCTGTAATTGGCATCTGATGTGGCAGAGGCCAAGTGGCAACACACAAAAGCGGAAAAAAAATTATGCCAGGTGGGCGTAATTACCATAACGAATAGCAGAGGCAAAGCAACAACCCGAATAACTCTAGAAGTGCTCCTAGATGTGAAATAGGAAGTCCGCTAAATCCTTGTTCTATAGAAGCAGAAACTTCCAGGTTAAGTGAACAAGTCTAACTTGAATTATAAAAACAGAGAATCATAGTCCCTCAATCAGCTCCCAGACTTGAGCCAGTTTATAGACCCAGAACCCCTTGAATGAAGGGAAGCCTGGGTCCCCTTGAAGAAGGACCCCAATACACTACCAAAAATGTATTCTGTTCATCATTTCCGCAGCCAGGGACCTGTGGCCTTTCACCAGAGTAACTGCTAAATAAGTAGCATTCACCTCTTAGACCTAGCAGTCACAAGGAACAGAGTTACATTTTTACCATAGAATGCAAATAAAACATGGTATTACCTGTTTTTGTATTTGAAGCCACATTAAATCAAGTCACATTCTAATGGCTGTATCTATGACACGTGTTTCAAGTGTTTGAATGAGTGTATGATGGGGCAAGAGGCCCTAGAGAAAAAAAAATCAACAGCCCAGGGTCCTTGAGTGCAATAGGAAGGAAATATAATAAAATTCACCAGGCAGCATAAACAAATAAGGTATACTCCTGTGTGTTTTACATGACGTCAATCCTGGGTCATGGCCTAGATTATCTGACTAAAGGCTCATGGAACACAGTGGATTGCTTATTGATTAGAGGCTTAATGATTAAAAGAAACTTTTAATCTCCATCTCTTCCCTTCACCAGCCCTATCATCTCTTTTGGAAATGTAATCACTTACCTGCTTAAATGACTTCCCTAGTTTAACAAGATTATAGGGTAAAATCCAAATGTCTTAGCATAGAATTCAAGACATTGCTGAGCCAACCTCATCTTCCAGGAATCCCCACCTCACACCCTCTGCCCAGCCTCCCGGAGGATGCCTCTGTATCTCCAAAAACCAAGTTTCCCCACCTGGTGTCACCTTCTCCATATTTTCTACTGTTAAACTTCTATTCATCCTTGAAACCCAAACATCACCTCATCTCTAGATTTTTCTACAACATTTTTCAGAGTTCAGACAAGGCAGGCAGGCTCATGCTTGTAATCCCATAACTTTGGGAGGCCAAGGTGGGCAGATCACCTGAGGTCAGGAGTTCAAGACCAGCCGACCAACATGGTAAAACCCTGACTCTACTAAAAACACAAAAATTAGCTGGGTGTAGTGGCAGGTGCCTGTAATCCCAGCTACCCAGGAGGCTGAGGCAGGAGAATCACTTGAACCCAGGAGATGGATGTTGCAGTGAGCTCAGATCACACCATTGCATTCCAGCCTGGGCAAGAAGAGTGAAACTCCATCTCGAAAAAAAAAAAAAAACACACACACACACATTTTTCAGAGTTCTGTTTTGTATTTCTTAGATATTATGTTGCAATTTCTCGTTCTCCTGAGTATTTCCTCTTTATCTTATTCCATCTCCCTGAACAATGCCTGGCATACAATAGGTGTTGGTAAACATTGGAGAGTGGGTAGAGGAGATGTTAGTTGGATGAATGAATAGAAAACAGAAGAGGCCATATATTGAATAAGAAGATAAAAATGATAGATAGATAGATAGATAGATAGATAGATAGATAGATAGACAGATAGACAGACAGACAGACAGACAGACAGATGATAGAGCAAATTTCTGGGACTTTGCTACTCTTTCTCTGCCCTCCAAATGACTCATACATTCTACTTTCTAGAAAGGAAAAAAATGTTATTTTTGTCTCAGGTAAAAATTGGTAGGATTTTCGGCAAAAGAAATTGGGTACAGATGATAGATAACCCAATTTCTTTTCTCTGAATGCAATCTACTTTGGTAAATCTTAATTTACGAGGAAACTTCTGAAGACAGAAGACCTCAGAGGAAGCTAAAACCAGGCTTCTAAATACATGGGAGGATTTCACAACTGCAGCCAGCATTTCCTTACAAAATCTCCTCACAGCCTGCACACTGCATTTCAGGGACAAATTGACCAGGAACCTTCAAATATTTATTGAGGTTTATGCCAAGCCACACTTGCTGTCTACCAGCTCTGGCTAGGCTCTGTGATGTCTAGGCTGCAAATTGAGTTAGGCTCATACATTTGTGTGCCATGTCTTGCCTGCTACTTCTGAAACATGACCTAGAAATTAACCCTTTAGTGGCCAAAGACTATGGAGATATCCTCATTGACATGTTTCCATTCCTACAGAAGGCCAATTAAATTGCTAGTGTTTATCACAGGCCAAGTGTTTGCCAGAGACCCTGTTGAGTGTGTTACATGCATTATCATGTTTGGGCCTCACAACAGCTTCACAGGGAAAGTGCCAGTGTTAGTATTTCCCATTTGGAAGACGATACCAAAACACAGAGCGGTTAGGTAATGTAGGCAAGGCCCACAGCTACTTAGCAGTGGAGCTGAGATGCCAATCCAGACAGCACTACACTATACTAAGTAACTAAAATGATCGCAAGCATTTTTTCTCATGGGACTAAATCGAATTACTTTCATTTTCTACCTTTTAAAATGCAACCCATAAATCTGTTTATTTTTCCTAATGTGCCCCTAATGCCAGGCCTCCATTGATCTAGGCAATCAAAGAAGGAAGAAGTGGGCTTTGGAAGTCCTCTATTGTGTATGCAACATTCCCTCCCCCAGCCCACCACACCTCCAACCCCAACCTTAACTTGCCTTCAAGGAAAAGAGGGATCCTTGCCCATCATGTTTAAGAAAGGCTCACGGTCAAAAAGTTAAACACTGAGTTACCACCATATGGTCCGGCAATTTCACTCCTACATACATACCCAGCGGAGATGAAAACATATGTCCACACACAAAAAAAAGGGATACACAAATATTCATAGCAGCATTATGCATAATAGCCAAAATATGTAACAACCCAAATGCCCATTAACTTATGAATAGGTCAACAAAATATGGTATATTAATGCAATGGAATCACACTTAGCCACATAAATGAATGAAGTACTGATTTCTTCATTTATATGAATGAGTGAAATTGTACAAGGATGAACCTTGAAATCATTGCACTAAGTGAAAGAAACCAGACACAAAAGACCACACATTGTATGATTCCATTTATACAAAATGTCCAGAATAGGCAAATCCACAGAGATGCAAAAGGGAATTGTAGTTACTAGGGACTGGGGCCAGGGGAACAGGAAGTGACTGCTAATGCATACAGCGTTTCTTTTTGGGGTGATGAAAACATTCTGGAAATAGATAGTGGTAATGGCTGCACAAGTTTGTAAATTATACACTTTAAAAGGGTGAATTTTATGGTATGTGAATTATATCTTATCTTTTAAAAATTTTTTAAAAGATTAGCACTGCATAAGCAATTTAAAATGCCCTGAAACTGCAAGAGATTCTATGTGAGAGAAATTTGACAGATGCTTTTCTAAATTTGAAAACATTCCTAAAAATGTGCATATAACCAATAAAGAGTAGCAAAGCTAAAAGAAACCATTCTAAAAAATCCGTCATAAATATATTTCAATCAATCATGCTAGAGGAAGAACTGAATTATCCTTCTCTCTATGGAAAATCATTATAAATTTGTTGTCATATGAAGAGGCAATGACAGTATAAAACCAAAGACTCTAGGAGAAAAATACGAGAGATGTGTCAAGAAAATAATAAAATTATCTTGTTTTCCTGAATTTGTATCATGTTTATTATATTTATCCATTTTTTTAAATGAGTGATTTCTTAGATCTCTTCTTACTCTTAATTTAAAACTCACTTTTGTAACTAAACAATTGTCAGAGGGCAGGGAGAGTGTTTGGCTGGGCTGGAAGTGGCATCACACCCATATGAATATGGTCTCTCCTGTCTTTTCATCCATGAGGCCAGAGTGGAAGACTTGGAGCAGGGCATGGCTTTCTGTCTCTTTTCCTCATTCTGCCTTCTCCATCAAGGTAGCAGACTCAGGTGCACCCCAGACAGAGAGCTGGGGTAGGCAGCCTGGCACAGCCCCCTCCAGGAATGGGGCCCTCTCTCCTGTCCTGAGGCTCTCACACCTTCTCTTCCAGGGATCCTGGGTGCAGTCTTTTTTTCAACAAGGTGGCCCTGCTGAGACCTGGGTCTCCTCTTAAGTCACACGGATGGAGCAGACTAATCTGGGGTCCCTGGGGTCAACTTAAATTATCCAGAGTCCTTCACAGTGTCTAGTCTGGTGCGCTGGAAACCTGCTTTAGTTTTGTTTTTTGGGTTTTTTTTTTTTTTTTTTGAGATGGAGTCTCGCTCTGTTGCCCCAGGCTGGAGTGCAATGGTGCCATCTCGGCTCACTGCAATCTCCACCTTCCAGGTTCAAGCGATTCTCCCGTCTCAGCCTCCTGAGTAACTGGGATTATAGGCAACCACCATCATGCCCAGCTAATTTTTGTATTTTTGTAGAGATGGAGTTTCACCATGCTGGCCAGGCTGGTCTTTAACTCCTAACCTCAGGTGATCTGCCTGCCTTGGCCTCCCAAAGTGCTGGGATCACAAGCTGTAAGCGGAGCCACCACGCCCAGCCTGCTTTAGTTTTTAGAGGTGAATCTCCCATTAACAACATACTGCTTTGCTCTTTATTTTTTATTGTCCTGGGCAAAGAATTCTCCCCTAGACATCATAGAAGAGAAGATTGTTAGGGATCAGGATTCAGGACTTTCTGGGTCCTCTGACTGTTATAAAACCTCACACTTGGAAAACTTGTTACTCTCTGAAACAAAGTATGATCCAGGATGTGGAGACAGGACCCAGGTAGACGGGTTACTGGAAGAAAGAAGACTTAACCTCAATGCAGCAGATGGGTGACTCTAGAGAAGAGAAAGAAGCCACTATAAAGGTGGGAAGTGGAGGGTGGGGACTGCCGAGAAGATCCTGTAAGGCCTTGAACACCAGGAACGCCCTCCTCACAAGACTTAGGGGCTTCATATTCTAACAACACCCCTGAACAACCCACATGAATGCTCCCTGCCAGAAGTGCTAAAACCATCAATAGGAGCTAATTTCAGTTCTACTACCTGCCCCCCTCCTTATGATGTCATCCCAAAGACTCCGAGACAGACAACTGTGGAGAGATAGATGTCAGGGGATAAATGTCAATGGCCCCATTAATTCCCCAGGTCACTTTGCAGATTTCCTGTGTTCTGACATAAATAGTTTGTGCTATGTTCATAGTAATGACCATCAAACCTTAGCATTTAACATTTTACAATTTTTATGAACTCATTGGCTCCTTATAGCTCCATGATAAGTATAACGGTATAACAATTCTACAGATAAGAAAACTGAGTCCTGGAGAAGGGAAGTGATGGCCTGACCAAAGGTTGTCAAGTTTCCAAGTATTTTTATGCCTAGAAGTTTGTCCCTGTTTCTCTAATGTGAATGAAAATCCCTCCAAGTCTGGGAGTCAGAGTAATCTAGCCTGCAGTTTTCCGTGGAGGTTCTTTATACATAAAAGGTGGGGGCTGTCTCCAAATGTAATGAGCCCTAAAGAAAGGCCACCACCACCTCCACCTTTCCTTTAGACAATGGCAGATGAATGTTTTGTATAGCATTGATCTTCAGGACTTCTGAATCATAGAGCTCTCTCCTTTAAGAACTGTGGATTTTACAAAAACCTGTTGCTGGTCAGCTCTCTTCTCAGACAATAGAGCAAATTCACCTTACTCTTCATCCTCAATCATAACTCATCTTGAATGGATAAAGAAAGTAAGAACACAAAGGCTGAGTGCGGTGGCTCAAAACTGTAATCCCAGCACTTTGGGAGGCCAGGACAGGAAGATTACTTGAGCTCGGGAGTGTGAGACCAGCCTGGGCAACATAGTGAGATCCTGTTTCTACAAAAAATAAAAAATTAACCAGGTCTGGTAGCACACACCTATAGTCCCAGCAACTCAAGATGCTGAGGTAGGAGGATTGCTTGAACCTGGGAGATTGAGGCTGCAGTGAGCTGAGATCACGCCACAGCACTCCAGCCTGGGCAACAGAGTGAGACCAAAAAAGAAAACACATAAAATAAAGAAGACTGCACAGAAGACTCAGTTTGAAAGCTGCGCACCCTAAGTGGCAACAGAGCAACACATTCCAAACATCCAGCCAGTGGCCAGGACCGGGCATCTGACTAGGAGGAGCCCATGTCCTTTCTCCAGCCCTGTGTGAGCTGGGGATGGTTCACTGGGCTCTCCGATCCTCTGCTGCAGCCATGTCCAAGCCCCTGCCAACCAGGAGGTCCTGTAGAGACTCATCCTGGTTGAATCAGAAAAAGAGTCATATCCAACTAAGAGGACAGGGTAGGGAGGAGAGAGGGGACCACAGAGGTGTGAGCCATCCAGACCCAGAGCAGGGACACGTGCAGGGCAGCGAGCTCTGAACTCCAGACAGAGGCAGGACCAAGGGACACTGTCCACCAAAGTAGCCCTCAAAAATAGTTCCCACAGAGGCCTGTCCCCCAATTCCATCTCCTTTGGAATTTATCAATTCAATTAATGGAATACATCAGGTCAGGGAAGGTTGTGGACTATTAGTTGTTCATACCGTAGTAGAAGTTGTTTAATTGCATTGCCTCCCTCTCTATCTGTCTATCTAATGCAGGGGTGTCCAATCGTTTGGCTTTCCTGGGCCACATTGGAGGAAGAAGAATTGTCTTGGGCCATACATCGAATACACTAACACTAATGATAGCTGATGAGCTAAAAAAGAAATAATCACAAACCTCACGATGTTTTAAGAAAGTTTATGAATTTTGTTGGGCCACATTCAAAGCTGTCTTAGGCCACATATGGCCTGCGGATAAGACAAGCTTGATCTAATGTATTTATCTATCTATGTAATTCGTGCTGACTATGAACAGCCCAGTACCCACGGGTGTTGAACATTAAAAGGTAACACAAACCTGTAGGTAAATTCCAGCCCCAACTGAAGCAGGGTAGAGATGCTTTAATAATTTACCTATTATTCATCCACCTCTTCCTGCCTCTTTCCACCCATTTATCCACTTGTGCATCAGTGATTAATAATTCCAACTGTGTGCCAGAGCCTTTGGATTAGCTCGGTCCCCTTTCCCAAGAATCTCATGATCTGCAGGGAGAGACAGATACGTGAACACTACAAGGTGACACAGTAGGGACACGGAGTGTCACAGAGGGCTTCTGAGAGGACGATTCGGGGGAGCAGGACCCTAAAAGATAAGTAGAAGTTGACGAGGAGGAGGTGGTCATGAAAGGACATTCCAGGTGGAGGGAACCGCAGATGAAAAGTCAGAGAGTCTGGGAAGATCAGGACCAAATCCAGAGTTCACCCTGGGAGGAATTCTCTTTTATTGCTGGTTTGAGACAATAACTAAACTAATGTTTCCCACATTTTCCAGTCATAGGTCCTGTTTGGGGTTGACTTAACGTTAGAACTGTAACGGTAAAAGAAAGAAAAAGCAGATGGAACAACATCCCAGGAGTGGTAATAAGTAAGTCAAGTTCTGGGAATATTGAGTTAGCGAGCCAAGCTGATGTGGTTAATTCAAGCAGTCCTCCTACCCTGCAAAGAAGATGGAAAACTATGCCAAGCCAGTGGCTCGGCATGGGAGAGGCCCTAGTGGCAACCTTCCAAAAATAAAGTATTACATTGCTGACATATTAGCGTTTATTTTCTGGGGCCCACTTAGTAGGAAGGGGCACTGTCCCCCAAATCCAGATCACAGAAATATTTCCCACATTCACCCCATCATATAGAGCTTCCTCAAAGTTAAGAATTTTTAAAAAATGATAAAACCCCAGAAAATATTATGAGCTACCATTTATTCTTATCTTTGAATATGTTTTTTAAATCAGATTGCTTTCCTAGCTTAGGCACCCCTTTTAGATTAACCATAATGAAAGACTGTGAGTTCGGATGGGACAAGGGAGATAGGAATTATGAGAAAGAGATCCCTAGCAGGGTCCAGAGTGTAGAGGTGTAAACCAAAAAGCGACCGCAGCAGGTCTCAATCGATTCACAGTTTATTTATCCAAGGACACACCCTGGAAAAACAAACACAAATCGCAGGAGCATCTGTGATCTCTTTTCTAAAGGGGGTTTTGGGAACTTCAGTTTTTAAAGGGGGAAGACAGGCAGGAGGGGGAACAAAGGGAGGGAGGATAGGCAGTGAGGCAGATGGTTACATTTTTGTGAGGCTCTGCTAAGCCCTCGCCCGTCCCGTCCCACCCCACCCATAAATCTACATTTTACATGTGAAAAGGAGTAGAGGAAAAGAAAAAGTCAATTTCTCATTGTCTCTTGCTTAGTAAATCTACATTTTATATAAGATAAACACATAAAAAGAGGGAGTAGAGGAAATGAGTCTGATATGGGATTGTGAAATTATAACTATGGGTTTAAGAACAAAAGGAAGACAATATTGGTGACTCAGTCCCCAAGCTTAACTTCCCCTTTAATAAAGTAAATTTGGGTCCCAAGTTGTTTTTTGTGGGTTTTTTTGTTTTTGTTTTTTCTGGGTTTTTTTTCACAGAGATTAGGAAAAGCTTAGAGTCAGCGAATGCCAACCAGTCTCTTGGTCAAGGCAAGAGGAAAATGGGAGTGTGCTAAGGGCAAGCTTTGCCCACTCTCCACCCCCTAGAGTTTCAGTTCTGGGAGTTAAAGTCTGTGTCACAACTTAGGATCTTCAAGCTATGAAATGCCTGGATCCGAAGGAAACAGCTGCTGGATAGGATCATCACCATCATCAACACCGATCATAGATTTTTAGCACTTCTTGTAGTTGAACAGTGCTAATTACTTCACATGAATATTCTCAATCTCCACAACAACCCAGGAGGGAGGTGTTATAGTCCTCATTTTACAGATATGAACTCTGAGACTTGGGGAAGTTGCGTGCCCTGGACTGCACAGCTTTGAGGAGCAGAGCTGAGATCTAGTCTGGGTCTGCTTTACTCGTGTAACTGAAGTGCAGGTTCAGTCACTTGCCACTTGCAGGTCCAATTAACAAGAGCAAGGTCTGGTATAAAGAAGGTAACTTTTAAATTCCGAAGCCAACTTAGGGGAAGTAGTATAGGTTACACTACAAAGCATCTGCTTTTACTCACCTCTGGGCTATTTCCTTTTTGCAGG
This sequence comes from Pan troglodytes, assembly GCF_028858775.2. NCBI lineage: Eukaryota > Metazoa > Chordata > Mammalia > Primates > Hominidae > Pan > Pan troglodytes. The sequence goes on from NC_072416.2 coordinate 64,237,507, forward strand.
ACTCAGACAGAGTGGGCACACATGCAGACTGGAGTAATCAGCATACAGTAAATATGTGAATGATTGGCAAGGGCACTGGGAGGATAATCGCCTCACCCCATCTGTATCAAAAACATGATGTTTTGTATTATTGGAGAGGTTATACTCATTGCCCAGGGCTGCTGTAACAAAGTGGCTTCAGACAACAGAAATGTACGGTCTCACCATTCTGGAGGCTGGGAGTCCAAAATCAAGGTGCTGGCAGGGCCATGCTTTTCCTAACAACTCTAAGAAGAATCTAGCATTTGCCAGCAATATTTGGTAGTCCCTGGCTTGTAGATGCATCACTCACATGACCTTTGCACACGTCTGTCTCTGTGTTCAAATTACTCCTTTTATAAGAACACCAGTCATATTGGATTAGGGCCCACCCCAATGACCTCATTTTAACTTGATTACTCTGTAAAGATCCTAACTCCAAATAAGGTCACTATCTGAAGTATGAGGGTTAGAACTTCAGCATATCTTTTTAGGGGGACATAATTCAACCCATCACACACCTCAACTGCTAATGTTCCAAGTTCAACCTTGATTCACACACTGCCTGCCTTTGGCTCCCACCTAACCCTGCTCTGAGAATAATGCTGTCCCAATGGCTCCACAATGCTGGAGATCGTCTGGATCTGCGGTTGGAACAGCCCGTTCCCAGCCCTGAACCTCACCCGATCCAAGCTCATCCCTATTGTGCTGCCCATGGGTTTCAATGAGGTGGGAAGAGACCTCTCTACAGGCAACTCGCCAATGTCACTTTTGTTCCCACTTGCTAACAGCATCTGGCAGCTCAGCACTAAAATCCTGGTGCCTCTCTGTCATAATCAGTTTTTTGTCTGCTGCTTCCGGTTGGGCAATTTACATGCAGCTGTGGACAGTCAGCCATTTCCCCAAAAGCTATTGTGTGCCTAAGAAGAAAAACTTGAGTCTTTTTAATTAACCACCGTCTCTCAACATGGAAGCCAAAAGCAAGCATATTCACTTTACCTCACTTCACCCACAGATGTTCCCCTGAGGTAAGGGGGTTGGGGGAACCATATGATATGGTAGCATTTCTATTATGTTTCTAAGCACTTTTCCATCCATAAAGTCTTGGAAATAAACAGCAGGGACAGGAATCTCCACTGGGCTGATGGGGAAACTGAGGCCAACCCCGTGATTAAATAATTGGCAAGTGGTCTCTTGGGCCAGGCATCATTCTATTTTGTCTTGACTCTCCCATTCATAAGGTCAAGAAAAACCTTATTATTTAAACAAATGCTGAGCAAGGATAACATCTAACATCTAGAATGGCCCCTGTTCTTCCAACTACATTGAGTTTTCATTTGGAGGAAAGCACTAAGTTTCTTTGTGCCCCCGTGCCTTTGCACTGGCTGTTCCTGCTACCTGGAAGATACCTCCCTTCGGTATTCTTCCTTCAAGTTTCAGCTCATGAGTCAGAGCCCCCAGGGAGCATTTCTTAATGCTTCCGGCTGGGTCACCTCTCCCATCACATACTCTCACAGAACCTTGCACTTCTCCAAACATGTAGCACAATTGAAATTAGTTGATTTGTTGTGTGACTATGTTTAACAACATCTTTCCTGGGAGACCAAGAGCAGGAACCAAGATGTCTTATTCATTCCTATTTCCCAATGTCCTCATCTTCCTACAACTGAGCTTCACAAGTGACTCAATGAATATCTGTCAGATGAATGAATGAATGAATGAACATCATCTCCTCCGTCACCCCCTTCCCCCAACAGAACTACCTCTTCCTCTGCACTATGCCCCTATCCCCTAGCACTTTGTTGATAACTAGAATATAACTAAGGTGACAACACCTTCAAACAAAAAGTTGTGACAGTCACATGATACATAATCCATGTACTGAAATAAATGCTTGGAAGTGGGATCAGCATAAAGTTCATGACACAGAAGTGTTGTAATTGGTCGCATGTTAATTTGGGTTGTAATTATTTTTTATTTGTCTCCTCTTCCAGATCCTTGAGGATGGTGACCCTGTCTTACTCCTTCAGGACACAGCACAAATGTTTGTGAAATGAATGAACTAATGAATGAATAAACACATCCAGTAGTTGAAGTAGAAAATACTTTGCAATGCTAGCAAACATTGCCCAATAAATTGCCTTGGTAAAATAGAGGTGCTTCTGTTTTAATATCAGAATTTTCTTTAATAAGAGAGCACCTGAAAACCTGTTAGAATGAAGAATTTTCTACTCCATTTTCCATGAAGGCTTTCTCAGAGCCTTACAAATTTGGGACTCTCATGTGCTATATTTCCATGCTGATCAATCTCAAAGCATAATGAGCATACAAAACCCAGAACTCACACTGTAAGTAGAAATATGCACTCTCTGAGGACTTAAACATTATTCCTGGCCAAAATTGCTCCACATATTTAGGAATAGACACAGTAGCCAAAAGTAGAGCTAACATTGGGTCATGGAAAGAAGAGAAACTTTGAAGTCAGATTGACCTGGATCTTTCAGGAGCCAATGCTTCTCTGACTTTATTAAGCACAGAATCACAGGGGGGCTGGAGGGGTGGGGCGTCTTGTTAGTGTGCAGATTCTGACTGCCTAGGACTAAAGTGGGGCCTGGTATTCTGCATTTTCAACAAGCTCCCATGTGATGCTAACACTGCTGGCCATGGACCATGGGCCACACTTTAGAGCACATAGCTTAATTTACCCAAACATAAGATGGGGCTGGCAACCCATCTCTTTGAGAGGCTGTACTGAGAGGCTGTAGGGACATTGAATTGTGATCAAATGTGAACCTCGGCCTGATTGCCTCTCCCTCTCCTTTGGTGGGGTAAGAGTTCAGGTTAACAAATTCTGGAAAGAACCTTTGAGGTACTTTATATCCTCACCTCTTTTCCAGAGTGGTAGATTTAACAGAAAGGTCTTCTGGTGCAGGTAACTAGTCTTCCTCTTGGAAACCTCCAAGTTCCAGGAGCAGCAAGGAGTCTCTTTTGGGTAAGTGACATAATTCTGTTCCATTCCCACTGGTCACTGCTGCTCTGTTAACCATTACATGCTCAATAGATGTTGCTTACACTAAAATATGACAAACAAGTGAACAGACACATAAGCCAAAAAATGCAAAAACAGGCAATCAAGCTTAATTCAAGTCTTATTATTTCATATGTGTAGCATTCTCAAGCTTGGGTCTTTGCATTGTGTTTTATAGTGTGCAGACAATCACAGCTGGCATTTCTAAAGGGAGAAAGCAGAGGAAAAGAAAAACCACGACTTGACTGTGAATGAGGTTTTGGGATAACAGCAGGCTTCTTGGCTGGTCATTCACAACCATCCATTATATGACCTCCACCTGATTCTCTGGCCTTCCCTCTCACCACAGCCTCGTCCCACCACGCTCAGTCCATGCCATGCTGCTTCCTGGTCCTGAACAATCTGTCTCCCTGTCCTACCCCAGGGCCTTTGCACACACTATTCCTACCACTTTGAATACTCTTCTCCACTTATCTGGGATATAAACACTGGCCCATCTTTCAAGACCTCATAGGTAAAGTCCTTCCTGACCCCTCCCCTGAAATGACCCCTCCCTGCTCTGGCCTGCCCCACCATACCCCCTCAGATTGCCACCACTATTTGTACCTATTTATAATCTGTTTCTGTGTCTGTTTCTGGCTCCTATACTGTGTTCACTGAAGCAGTCACCATGCCCTGTTTATCTGTATGTGCAGAGGTCACACCTCTATCTTAGGAGGTCTTAGTCTTTTATTTTTTCTTTCTGAGACAGAGTCTCACTCTGTCTTTCAGGCTGGAGTGCAGTGGCATGATCATGGCTCACTGCACCCTTGACCTTCTGGGCTCAAGTGATCCTCCCACCTCAGCCTCCCAAGTAGCTGAGATCACGGGCATGTGCCATCACATATGGCTTTTTTTTTTTTAAAAAAAAAAAAAAAAAGTTCTGGGATACATGTGCAGAACGTGCAGATTTGTTGCATAGCTATATATGTGCCATGGTGGTTTGCTGCACCTATCAACCCATCATCTAGGTTTTAAGCCCCGCATGCATTAGGTATTTGTCCTAATGCTCTCCCTCCCTTTGTCCCCCACCCCCCAACAGGGCCCTGGCGTGTGATTATTTTTCGTAGAGACAGGGTCTCACCATGTTAACGAGGATGGTCTCGAACTCCTAGGCTCAAGCAGTCCTGCCATCTCAACTCCCAAAATGCTGGGATTACAGGCATGAGCCACTGTACCCAGCTTTAGTCTTTTTTGAATAAATGAATCTATCCTTGTGGCAACACTACATCAATGCCTAACTCTATGCCCTGATCACATGAAATTGCTTTTTCTTTTTTTGCTGATATGTCTATTTCCCCATTAGACCGTGAGCTCCTTGAGGACGGGTCCTGGGCCCTACATCTTCGGTACCTGTTGACCCCCAAATATTTGTTTAATGAATACAAGTTGCTTTGGATCAAAGGCCAATAAGCCTCCCTCACAATACAAAGAATAAATGCATGATGATAAAGATTTTTAAAGGTTGTCAAGTGCATGTGTTGATTTATGGAACAAATTAATACGACAGCATCAACACTTCCAGCCCTGCTGAATCAGTTTCAGCAATTATGTGTACCCAAGGCAGGGCACAGCTGCTTGCAAGACGTGACATGAAAGAGGTCTCCCTTGGTTTGCTCAAAGGTCTTCAAGATATTTTTAGTCGACAAACAACCATGTGTCACTCATCAGTAAACCAAATTGTACAACTTGTTAGACAGTCTCTCATATTAATTTTGAAGGCTCTGTATGTGGCTTCAATCCCCCTGGGTGCTGAGTCTACCCCAAAGCCAGAGGCAGAACACATATACACTTGAAAAACCCTGACCCCATGGCTTCTTTTACCCACAGTCTTATCCCACCCATGTCAGTGCAATTTTGCACCAACTTCCACAGGGAATTAACAACATGGTATAGATAATCAGTAAATTCTCTAAGAACCCCTGAAAATATCTAATGGTATGGGAGCAATCTAAGCTCTCCTGCCACAAAGTCTATTTAGAAGTTTTATCAAAAGAGACTATATAGTACACATTAAATGTTGCATGTGTGTGATGCGTATAGACGCTGATCGTTCTGAGCCTCCAGCAATCCCCCAGATAACCCATCTCTGAGCCAATGGGAGGGGGCTTTGGAAAGGGAGCTATGGCATTTTAAAGCAAATCTCACAGGTGCCTGGAGATTCTGGAAGGTCACTGCATGAGCCGACATGCTGACTTCCTGGTACCCAAGGCTCAAGCAAGGTAACAATGAATCTTGCAACGAGGCTCGCCTTGTCACAGAGACAGGCTTCAGATGCCAGAGAGCAGCAGAAAATCACTTGTGACCTTTTCAACGCAGTTGCTCCCTCACCTCAACTGCCCCATCTCCCAAGCTCTCCACAGGAATGGACTCTCCCTCCTGCCTTCTGGGGGTAAATATTTTTAAATAGGATTGCTTAATTTTATATATGCAAAAACTAGTTGTAAAATATGTGGGGAAAAATATAGTGGAAAGCAGAAGCACATTCAGAATATCCACAGCAATTATAACGCATCTAAAAATATGTTTCACAAGACAAATACAAGTGCTTTCTATGAAAATGTTCTAAAAGGCATTTTCAAAAGACCTAAAATGAGAGATTATATTATTGGATGTGAAGACACACACTGTGTATTTCTTTACTCTTCCCCAAATTAATTCATGAGTATGATGTTATGTCAGTCGGAATTCCAATGGTTGTTATTTTAACTGAACAAATTGATCATTAAGGTCACTTGGAAAACAAATGTGCAAGAATAGTGAAGATGCTATGTAAAAAAAATACAGAAGGGAACTTGAGAGCAAGTTTCAGATACTGAAATGTATATTAATCTAAAATAATTTAAAAGATTTAGTAAGGATGGGGTTAGGATACAGCAACACCCTTCAGGCTATTTCACAGCCGATAGAGAAATAACTAAGACACGGAGACCAAGGGAACCCTGGAGGCCAAGCAGGAAGTCAGAAGGAGCAGCCGGATGGGGACCTGGAATTGACAGGGCAGCTGCTTGCTAGGTCTGCTTTGCTGAGTGCTATCAGATGCCTCTCAGCCCACTAACATATGTGACGGGAAAGAAATATATATATAAGGATTCCCAAATATTTCTTGCCCCTCATCTTTAAGGAAAACAAAAGAGTATGGTACCAGCAAATAAACAAACATAAATCAGCGTAAGAGAAGGAAGTACAAAAAACACCTGTTACATATGAAAATTCAGTGAGTAGAAAATGGCTTTTCACATCAATCAGGAATAAACAGACTATTTAATAAAGTGTATTGAAAAAATCAGCGATTTTTTGGAAAGAGATGATTGATATAAACATACGTATTTATAGATTACTATCTCACTCCGCACATAAAAATAAAATTTCAGTGGCTTAAAAATATAGCTGTAAAATCACTACAAAGAAATGTAGAATTATTAAGACATGAGATAAAGAAGGCCTTTTTTGCCTTTTTCTTTCTTTAAATATTTTTTTAAATGTCACAGAAAACCCAGAAGCTATTAAGAGGGGGACAGTAATTGACACATCTGGCTACATAAAAACTTAAACCCTCTACCAGCCTGGGCAACATGGCAAAACCCCATCTCCACCAAAAATACAAAAATTCACCAGGCATGGTTGCACGCGCCTGTAGTCCCAGCTACTCGGGAGGCTGAGGTAGGAGGATTGCTTGATCCCAAAGTCAGAGTATGCAGCGAGCCAAGATTGTACCACTGCACTCCAGCAACCCTGTCAAAAAAAAAAAAAAATCCTTAAACCTACTCCATGTTGAAAGACATGCCAGATAAAGGCAATATATTTACAACCAGAAAAGGATAAATAGCTATAATATGTTGAAAATGCCTAATAAACAATGAGAAGAAAAGCACTCAACTTTAAACGATCAAATTTCAAGTAGGCAACTCACAAAAGAAGAAATAGCCTATCAGTTTGTTTAAAGATTCTCAATCTCTTTAGCAATTAAAAATATATATACCAAAGCCATATTTTTCCTACAGGACTGAAAACAGGTTGGTGAGGGTGTGGAAACATGGTCCTCTTGTCCATTCACAGTGGAAGTTGAAATTGATGCAACCCTTTTGGAATGCAATTATCTAATATCTATTGAAAAACTTAGTCCTTGACACTGCATTTTATTTCTAAGACTTTCTCATTCAAAAATATTCCCTCCTATACTCAGAAATACAATGCCACATGATTTGTAAATAGTAAAAATGGGGAGAATATATTTTTTTCTTGAGTCAATTGTGTAAAATTACATAATTTTCTTCAGTGAGTAGAAAGAATGAGTTAAATCTAAGTAAAATGATACGAACAGATGTCCATAATATGAATACTGCCTGACACTTCCCATTTAAATTCAAGACTATGGACTTGCTGTATAATCACTTCTATATTGCATCCATATCTTCTTTCTTCTACACGAAGAATAACAGTTCTCAAGACACAAGAGATGATAGAATTTTCATATCTCATAATTATTCATTTGCTTCATCCCACATTACATACATAACAATTTCGGAATAACAACATTAATACAACCTCCACCAATATGATTTCTGAAAGTCAAAAAGAAATTGTTTTTGCATTTGATCTTCTTATTCTCCTCCCATTTTTATATATTTACATGGTCAGAGCATTTAGCAACTACAGACTATTCTCCGTCCCTTTAAGAAAAAAAAAATTGGCAGGGTGCAGTGGCTCACGCCTGTACTCCCAGCACTCTGGGAGGCCAAGGCGGGCAGACCACCTGAGGTCGGGAGTTCAAGACCAGCCTGACCAACATGGAGAAACCCCGTCTCTACTAAAAATAAAAAATTAGCCAGGCATGGTGGCACATGCCTGAAATCCCGGCTACTTAGGAGGCTGAGGCAGGAGAATCGCTTGAACCCAGTAGGCGGAGGTTGCAGTGAACCAAGATCACGCCATTGCACTCCAGCCTGGGCAACAAGAGCGAAATTCCATCTCAATATATGTTTAATGCTTACCACTAGTCCTTATGTTATCTTTCTAGTTGTTTGGGTCATCTGAAGTTCATTTGCCAATGGATTTCTCTTTAAAGACTCAAAAGAACTGTATTTCTTGAGTTCTTGCATACAGGTAATAGTCTGTTCCCTTTTACACTTGAATGTCAGTGCTGATGGGCGTAAAATCCTTGGCTTACACATTTTTTCTTCAGTATATTTAATGTTACTCCTTTGTCTTATGTAATGAAGCATCACTTTGTAAAACTGTCATGACAATCTCATTTTGTTACCCTTTAAAATCACTGGTTCTTTGGGCCAAATGCCTACAGGACTTTTTTTCTTATGGATCAGTAATTTTACTGGGATACATCTTGGAGGTGTTTTATTTCCATATCTCGGGACTAGAGTATGGTCTTTCAATATGGAGTTTTTAAATCATATTTTATTTCAGGAAAGTTTTATTTTATAGTTTTGGTATTTATTCTGTTCTTTTGCTTTGGTTTTCTTCTTCAGGGACTCCTAATGTCTACATGTTGGATTTTCTTTGCTTATCTTTAATATTTGCCTCTCTGTCTTGAATTTTTTCTATTTTCATTTGTCTTTCATTTTTAATTTTTTTCCTTTTCACTTCTATTTCAATTAAGACATTTACAATGTTGACGTTCTCTTCAGTTCCTTCCAGTTTAGTCTTTATTTTTTTTAATATGTGATTCTTTCTTGAGTTCTGCCACTTGGATTCTGAGTTTTTCTCATTCTGATTTATGGCTTTCTTTCAAACATTGTATTATAATGTATTTCATACATTTGAAACAGAAGGTTATACTTTTGTTGTTTTGCGGCCTCTTTGTCTGCAGAAATGCTATTCTGCTCCTTATTCTTTTGCTCTCTTACAAAAACTTTGGATTGACTTTGGTCTTGATTCTTTCCTGTGGCTTATTTTCATGTAAAACTAATTTTCCTGAACTTCTAGGAGGCATTGTTCAGAAGTTAGAAACACAGACTTCACAGGACTCCTTCTTCTGTTGTTTTTGTCTGGTCAAAAATATGTGGCTTGCTCTCAGAGATTTCCTGGCCCTGTTTTCTCCTCCCTCTTTTGAGACAGTCTCGCTCTGTCGCCCAGGTTGGAGTGTAGTGCCACGATCTCGGCTCACTGCAACCTCCACCTCCCAGGTTCAAACGATTCTCCTGACTCAGCCTCCCGGGTAGTGGGGATTACAGGCGCCCGCCACCACGCCTGGCTAATTTTTGTGTTTTTAGTAGAGATGGGGTTTCACCATGTTGGCCAGGCTGGTCTCAAACTCCTGACTTCGTGATCCACCCCACTCGGCCTCCCAAAGTGCTGGGACTACAGGCGTGAGCCACCACACCCAGCCTGTCTTCCCACTCTTATCTGGACTTTATCTTTGTCTCTACCATCCTTTTCTGGCTCAGTTTTGATTCCACAGTCAGCAGTTTCTCATGCATGTGGGAGCCTTGCCTAGAAGGGGATCTTGGGCCGTCAGTTTTAAGAGCCCACTAGGGCTTCCCTTGCATGGTCCCTCTATAGGTTTGAGCAAAATCTCTCCCAGGATTGGCTGGATTCTCTAATTTGTCTGCCATCTGCAATAAATATTGGCTAATTTTTGATTTCCCTGCACTCAGGTTTATCGAAGACTCCATTTCTTCTGCTGCTTCTGCTCACACAGATGCTAATACCGTGCAGATCACGTGGCTGTCAGTGATTTTTTTTTTTCCCCCCACCGTGTTTTGGGATTTGTGAAGATACCTTAGTAGCTAACTTTGTTATAAATGTTCTTTATGTACCTTTGGTTTTGTTCTCTAATTGCTTCATCTGGTTTCTGAGGGATCTAAGGACATTCAAAAACTATGCTGCTGACATTGATGGTTTTTTTTCTGTAGACTTTCTACACTCATATTTTTTTAAAAAGCGGCTGGGCACAGTGGCTTACACCTGTAATACCAGCACTTTGGGAGGCCAAGACAGGCAGATTACTTGAGGTCAGGAGTTTGAGACCAGCCTGGCCAACATGGTGAAACCTCATCTCTACTAAAAATACAAAAATTAGCCAGATATAGTGGCGCATGCCTGCGATTCCAGCTACTCGGGAGGCTAAGGCATGAGAATCACTTGAACCTAGGAGGCGGAGGTTGCAGTGAGCCAAGATCATACATCTGCACTCCAGCCTGGGCAAGAGTGAGACTCTGTCTTAAAAAAAAAAAAAAAAAAAAAATTAAAAACTTTATTTATTTTTAGAGACAGGGTCTCACTCTGTCACCCAGGTTGGAGTGCAGTGGTACAATCACAGCTCACTGCAACCTCAAATGCCTTGTGGGCTCAAGCAATCCTCCCACCTCAGCCTTCCAAGTAGCTAGAACTAAAGGTACAAGCTACCATGCCCAGCGATTTTTTTTTTTTTGGTAGAGACGGGGTCTCGCTATGTTGCCCAGGCTAGTCTCAAACTCCTGACCTCAAGCCATCCTCTTGCCTCATAGGCATGAGCCACTGCACACAGTCAACATTGACTTTTTACTGTGTGAATTTTTGTAGTCTTCGAGTTTTTCACGATGAAGCACTACTTTTTTAAATTTATATCTCGGTTGATACATCACTTCTCCAGGAACACTATCCCTGATCTACCCTACCCTAATACCAGATATCAACATTATTACCCTCGGTGTAATGTGTCACAGCTCTTTGTATCCTTCCTTCACGTCACTACTCTCAGTTTCTCATTATAAAAGTGTGTGATCATTTTACAGTTGAGGAAACTGAGAGCTTGAGAAGCAGAGGTAATTTTCCCAAAGAAATGAAGCTGTTGAAAGTTAGGAAATTCATCCAGATCTGTCCAACACCAGGGCCCTGCCTTCCTGTGTGTGGCATTGCCCCGCAAGAGCCAGAGGTAATTCTCCAAAGACTGCAGTAGGCAGACACCTGTGTGAGGGCAGTATGCAGGGTGGAGCCAGAGGCTGCAGAGAAAATGTTTCCCTAGCTGAAAACCAGGACATCAGTGCTTAGCATGGAGGTCCCTGTGGGTCAGCATGGAAGCAAATCTATCTCATGTAAGAGGCAGTAATATACAATGGTTAAGTGCACGGCCCGTGGAGCAGGGACACCTAGGTTCAAACTCTGGCTCTGCAATCTAACAGACCTCGAGAGAAAATTACACACCTGCTCTGTCTGTGCCTCAGTTTTCTCATCTGCAGAATGGACAGAAAATAAGAGTTATTTCGTTGTTATTTTGCAGATCCATTAAGTTAATATACATAAATCACTTAGAACATTGCCTGGCATATGATAAGTTCCCAACAATTTTAGCTATCATTATTACAAAAGAATGGGGGTGGGGTGGGGAGAGGCTTAGAGTCTTCTGAGATTGGGGCTGGGTTTGGTTTTATTTTTCCCTTTAGCTGCATCCTCTATGCATATGGCTCCTGACACTAAGCCCCCATATTTGCATCCAAAAGAGCCCCCGATCTGGTCATATCATCCAGACCAATCAGAGATGAGAGGTTGGTTAAGGAATCAGCATTCAGAAAAACTAGTTCCTTCTGGCCTTTGACAGACTCTCATTGGGTTTTTCTGGATTTCCCCCTCAGCCTAAGTCCACAGCTTGAAGCTTCTGATAAAATTCTAAAATTCCTCCTCATCTCACCTCAGATAGGTGGGGGAAAATCAAGTTTGTCTACTTCAGAGTGTCTTGATGGCTGACATTAAAGGCAGCATCAGCCCAGCCCGCAACAATGGGAAAATTTCAGGATTGAGGCTATGAGAACAGGTGAGAGTTCCTCACTCACTAAGGAGAATATCAGAATGACCCAGCATCTTACCCACCCTATAGCCTGTTACTTAGCAGCATCTCTTGCTAGGGTATGGAGGGCTCACAGAACTTCGTTTCCACCTAGTGCTGCATTTTAAGAGAATACACCTTACCTTTAACCAAACAAGTGACTTTCTAATGGTGTGATCTCAGGCACCATGGCAGATAGATGAAGCGATGGTTGTCAGCAACCTTCAAACACTCTTCAACTAGAGCTCAGGTCCCCAAGCCAGAGCGAGGATGGGGTGTGGTCTAGGCAGTAACCTCAATAGAGAGAGAGTGGAGGTCCCATGTGAGTGGTGAGGCTGGATAACTTGTGTGGGAGTGAAGATCCGGGAGCCTCAAGTGCTGAGACAAGCAGACATCACTGACCACTCCAGAAAAAAAGCAAGATGCCCAAAAGATGGAAAAAATTGGGAAAATGACAAAGAAAAACCAGAATCTGGTGGGAGCTACCTGCATATACTTCTGTAGTGGCAAATGCCAAAGACACAGGAGACTAACAGGCAAGGATAAGGTGGAGCGTTAGCTTCCGGGTGTCAATAACCCACAGGGAAACACCAGCCAGAAATTACCTTCCTACAGGGCAGGGGAGTGGGGTGAGAAGGTTAGGAGTGGACAGACCCTAATGGGGAGAGGCTCTCTAGTAGCCAGCATAATGTCACAGTGAGATCCTCAGCACTGATGCCTGAAGGTGCATCAACAGCTGTACACCCCAGGCTACCAAGAATGGTGTTATCCCACATTTAAGACGAAGAAACTCAAAGAGGCCAAGGGACATGCCAAGGATCCCACAATGACACATCAGTGGGCAGCAAATTCAAATCCACGTCCTGTTGCTCCAAAGCCTTTGCTCCTCATGACTGGACCAGGGTCTAACTCCTGACTCTGTCACCACCTTGCTGTGTGACCTTGTTCTGATGGCTTAGCCTCTCTGAATCTAAAACCCTTCATCTCAGAAACAGAGATGATTCCTTCAAGTCATATGTGTTTTGTATCTAGTGTAGCGCCTGGTGCCTAGAAAGCTTTGGTCTATCTGTGCCAACTTCCTGCCATCCATCATCCACTGCCATCTGCACATAATCTTTCAAGCAACCATTAATCTGCTGCCATCCTCCATCTTATCTGCCTCATTCTTTTCATTAAATCTATAGAAACTGCCTCCTAGAAAGAGTTATACAGCGTTTGTGGAAAGTACATGGGGAAAGATTACAGTTTCATCAATGAATTCCAATAATTTTGACTTCCCTCCATGACATTTCAGAGCAGCCAAAATATGTGCTTTTCCTAGAGAGTCAACTGACATTTGGAAAATTATGTTTTCTGTCTTATTGCAGGGAGATAATCCATCTAACCCTTAAACATCTGTCAATAAACCTGAGCAGGAGATCAGCTGAGAGGCCAACCCTCTGATGGCCTCCAAGACTTTATCTGGAAGAATTCAGGGAGACCTGGCTGTGTGGCAGGGGATGACAGGGCCCAGGAGTGCTATCACCTATGGATTCTCCTCCTGACTGCAAGAGTCAGAAGGGCTTTCTGACATGTTATGGCTCTATCTTTGCATTTCACAGACAGGGAAACTGAGGCCCAGAGAGGAGAAGCCACTTGTCCACATAACTGCTAAGCCTGAAACTTGCACTGATAGTCCAGGACATCAGTAGCCTGTCCTTAGGGAACTAGGGATTGCCCATCATCCAAAACAAATCCAGGCTCCATCAATTGCTGGCAGGACGCTGGGTCCACAGCAAGTCTGTTTAGCCTTAGTTTCCTGATGTGGTAAAATGGGAATGACAAAGTCATCCTCACAGGATTTAAAGAAGTGAGGATGTGAACACCCTGGCACAAATCTTTGCCAATAGTAGGCACTCAAATACAGTTTCATTTCGTTGGGTCTTTTTTTTCTTTTTCTGGAGAGACAGGGTCTCGCTATGTTGCCCAGGCTGGTCTCAAACTCCTGGCCTTAGCAATCCTCCTGCCTCAGCCTCCTGAGAAGCTAGGGTTACAGGCACATGCCACAGCATCTAGCTGATTTTTTTTTATTTTTTGTAGAGATGGGGTCTTTGTTTCCCAGGCTGGTCTTGAACTCCAGGCTTCAGGCAATCCTCCCACCTCAGCCTCCCAAAGTGCTGGGATTACAGGCATGAGCCACTGTACCCAGCCCATTCCTCTTCTTGTCTAGAAGCAGATCTTGGCACAAGGATTTAAATGCAAGTTGTTTACTTAAGAAATGATCCCAAGAAACCCCAGATGGGGAGTGGGGAAGTCGACAGGAAGGAGAGAAAGCCCACATAGGGAATATTAATAAGTAGGACACACTCTGGGCTCCTAGGCCCAATCCCTCTGGTGACCTCTGGAAGACACTGTGGAGCCCCCCTTTCATCCTTGCTGAGGATGAGGAAGCTAATGATCTGTTCGCTAACTCTCATCCTTTGCTGGCTGAGGGCTGCTCCTAGGGGCCTCACTCAACTCTGCAGCACTTCCTGCCTGCCCTGAGCACCAGCTGAGCAAGCCCCAGAAGACCCTGGGAAGGGAAGTCACAGGTGCTTGCCGCTGGAAGCCATCTACGTGCATACGAACAATGAGCACCAGTGGAAGACCGGCACTGCACTGGGAGCAGCTGCCACAGCCCAGCCCTTGTGCCACTCAGCTCCAACCATGCTCCAAATTCAGCTCACTCTCTTCTGTCACTGGATTTTCAATGTGATAACAGGTTACAGTTTCTTGTATACATAAATAAGCAAAGAAATTTAGAACAGTGGGAATCCTCCCACCTCAGCCTGCACCTGCCACTGAGCCTAGCAATATTTTTTTACTATTTTTTGTTATCGGGGTCTCACTATGTTGCCCAGGCTGGTCTTGAACTCCCAGGCTCAAGTAATCCTGCTACCTCAGCCTCCCCAAGTGTTAGGATTACATGTGTGAGCTGCTACACCTGGCCCAGTGTGGTTCTTTATGCAAAGAAAGGCGAGGCACCCAGGCTGGAGTCCATGATAATTCAAACAAATTTAGAACAGTTCTTGCTGGGACAGTTGGTACTGAGGTTATCATTAATATTCATCATTGGCCCAGCGCAGTGGCTCACACCTGTAATCCCAGCACTGTGGGAGGCCGAGGTGGGTGGATCACCTGAGGTCAAGAGTTCAAAACCACCCTGGCCAACATAGTGAAACCCCATCTCTACTAAAATACAAAAATTAGCCAGGCGTGGTGGCAGACGCCTGTAATCCCAGCTACTCGGGAGGCTGAGGCAGGAGGATTGCTTGAACTCAGGAGGCAGAGGTTGCAGTGAGCCCAGATTGTGCCACTGGACTCCAGCCTGGGAGACAGAGTAGGACTCCATCTCAAATACATATATACATACACACATATATATACATATATACATACACACAAATATATACACATATATACACACATATATACACACATATAAACACATATATAAACACATATATACACACATATATACACATAAATACATATATATACACATATATACATATATACATATACACATAAATACATATATACACACATATATACATATATACACATATATACATATACACACATATATACATATACACATATATACATATACACATATATACATATACACATATATACATATACACATATATACATATACACATATATACATACATATACACATATATACATACATATACACATATATACATATACACACATATATACATATACACACATATACATACATATACACACATATACATACATATACACACATATACATACATATACACACATACACACATACACACACATATACACATATATACTCATATACACATATATACACATATACACATATATACACATATACACATATATACATATATACACATATATACAATATATACATATATACATATACACATATATACACATATATACATATACACATATATACACATATACACGTATATACACATATATACATATATACACATATATACATATATACACATATACACATATATACATATATACACATATACACACATATATACATATATACACATATATACATATACACATATATACACATATACACGTATATACACATATATACACATATACACGTATATACACATATACACATATACACATATATACATATATACACATATATACATATATACACATATATACACATATATACATACACATATATACATATACACACATATACATATACACATATATACACATATATACATATATACACATATATACATATATACACATATATACATATATACACATATATACATATATACACATATACACATATATACACATATACACATATATACATATATACACATATATACATATATACACATATATACACATCTATACATATATACACATCTATACATATATACACATATATACACACACATATGTGTATATATACACATACATATATACATATATACATACATATATACATATATACACATATATATATATTCAACCTCCTTGTTATAGGCTATAGTGTATCCCCCAAAAAATGCGTATGTTGAAGTCCTAACCCCCAGTAGCTCGGAATGTGACTATTTGGAGACAGGGCCATGAAAGAAATGATCAAAATAAAATGAGCTCAATTACGGTGGTTGGTCCCTAATCCAATATGACTAATATCTTTATAAGAATAGTCCTTTTGGACACATACGGGCACAGAGGAAAGACCATGTGAAAACACAGACACAAGATGGCCATCGACAAGCCTTTAGAAGAAACCAACCCTGCCAATACCTTGATCTTGGACTTCTAGCTTCCAGAACTGTAGACACTGTATCTGTTGTTTAAGCCACGTGGTCTATGGTAATTTGTTACGGCAGCCCTAGAAAGCTAATACAATCCTCTGCCACCCCTTCTAGAATCCCCCTGGGCAGTTCTTCTATTCATTCAGGCTCTTGCCATTCCATTCCTAAAGGGTCTGAGTTCCAGGTACCACGTCCTGGTACCATACCTGTCACTGCTTGTTCATGGCTATCTCCAGGATTGCAAGCACCAAGAGAGGCCCCAGGGTATCCCCTGAATTCTAGACTTGCTCTTTCCTGCCCCAGCTGTGTAGCAACTCTACCTCCATGGGATAGTCATTGTGATAACTCATCATTACCCCTGCCAGTATTTTAACTCCTTTCTCTGGCGGCTGGTCCACGAGCACAGAGGAGCCCAATGTGACCAGGCAAAGGCTGTGATTTTAGGGGAACCCTTGCTGTATTCCCTGGGAACCAGGACTTCAGTTCAGCAGAGCCTAAAGTAGCAAGGATAGGAAATGCAAATCCCCCACATGAGTCCCTGGGAGTGATGGTGACAGGACCCACTTCCACATCCGGTTCTTGTTCTCACTCCAGGTGCCATATCACCCCATAATTGGATCCAACCACCTTCTACTAAGTGGGTCTCACAGGTTTTGCGCCAGTGACTGAGGGCAGTCCTAAGCTCCATCAACCTCCCCTTTTACTCCTAGCAGCTCATGGATGGGGTTCAAGGAGCGAGTCAACAGCCTGAGCTGTCATCTGAACCAGAAGAGTGTTTGGCACACAAAGTATGTGCTAAAAACATAAATGTGGGGGTGGTAGGTGCCTGATGACGGGCTAATATGCTTTACACAGAGAACAGCCCCCACCCTCCATCCCCTGGGAAGCTCTGACTCATCCATCAAGACCTGCCCCTGCCATCCAGCTCCTCCCTGCAGCCTCCCCTGACATGAAACACTGGAGAGGGACAGCCACACACACCTACTGCAAGGATGAAAAATGATTATGCAGGACTGACTGTTCTGTTCAAAGTGATATGTGCTCGTGATCTCCTTCAGTCTGTGCGAGCCCCCCTGAGGTGAGGAAACTGACTCGGGAGGTTAGGGAACTTGCCTGAGATAACTTAGCCAAGGGTGAAAGCCCTGAGGTGGGAACAAACACTGCTTCCTTCCAGAGCCTCTGCTCCGCACTTGAGAAGAGAAGTGACCAAGAGGTGAGCCTCAGACAGAGGGTTGAGGGAAAGGGGAACCAAGCCACACTTTTGTTTGTTTTTAAGAGACAGGGTCTTGCTCTGTCGCCCAGGCCGGAGTGCAGTGGTACAACCACGGTCACTGCAGCCTTGACCTCCTGGGGTCAAATAATCCTCCCACCTCAGCCTCTCAAGTAGCTGAGACTACAGGCACATGCCACTGTGCCCAGCTAAGTTTTAATTTTTTGTTTTAAGAGATGGGGTCTCACCATGTTGCCCAGGCTTATCTCAAAATCCTGGGCTCAAGCAATCCTCCTGCCGCAGCCTCCCAAAATGTTAGGATTACAAGTGCGAACTACCATGCCCAGTCCAGTGTGGTTCTTTATACAAAGAGAGGTGAGGCACCCAGGCTGGAGTGCACAGTCATGTGCCTTCTCCCTTCCCACCCCTGTGCTGGGGTCCCCTCCCTCCTCACTGCACCCATTGTACTTGCTATTTCCACCAAAGCACATGTTCAGTTTGTCCGAACAATTGAGTTAACATTGTTGGGGGTGGAGGTGGAAGCGAGAGAGAACAGGTCTGTGCCTCCCTTGACCCAAAGCACACTCCACCCCTGCCCAAGGAGCCCTGCTTGAGAAACCAGCTTTAAGAAATCTGGCTCTGAAGTTTGGCTGAAAAGTGTAGCCAAAATATCCCACAAATGTCCTACTTTTCAGTGTGTAAAGTTAAAAAAAATTTTTAGGAAACAGGTGTGTTTACTCTGAACGCAAAACAGCATTTGGTTCCCTTTTTTTATCTATATCTTTAAGACAGTCACAGCCGGGAAGGCTACCGGGTGGCATTTACAATTATGAGCAGGTTGATGCAGCATCGCCTGCCAAGGTGCCGCACTGAGGAACAAAAAGGAGCTGTTTGGAGGTGACAGGATGTCACGGGCCCCATGCCATTCTTCAGCCGTTGTGGGGCAGGGTTGCAGGAGCCCTTTGAGAACACAGAAAGTTCTTTCTGCACAGCATGTGGCCTCTGCTCTGTATCGCTTGGATAAAAGGATGGAAATGCTTTCCATTGATGCTGACATTCAGCCTTGTTTCATGGTTTCCATAGAACCCATTGCTTAACTGTCTTATGACCGAAATAAAAGAGACAAGGCTTAAGGGGCACCTAGACGTGTCCCCCGCATCTGGAATAATGGAGCTGGCATTGCAATGAGATCATTGTGCTTTGTACTGAGCAAAGACAGGGCTCTGGGCCTGGAAGCTTTGATTAAGAAGGGGTAGGTGGGGTGGTCTACACCTGCCCTCAGCTGGTTTCCAAAGCTGCAAGGCTGGGAAAGAGAGCGCGCAATGCCACAAAGTTCTGGACACAGCCAAGGGGAATGAGTGTCAGTGGAGGATGCCTGGTTGCAAGCCCCTTGAACAAATGGTATAATAGGTGGAGACTGGGTTTGGGATTCCCGCAGACCCGGTGGAAGCCCCTCTCTGCCACTTAATGGCTGTACAACCTTGCATGTTGGCCTTTCCTTCTCTGAGCTTTCGTTTCTTCATCTGCAAACTGGGGATGACAATACCCATCTCACAGGATCAGTGTGTGTCTTAGGTCGGGTTCCCCAGAAGCAGACCCTGAGATGAGGATTTAGATCAAAGTGATTCTGTAGGAAGCTTCCCAAGAAAACCAGTAGGGTAGAGGGAAAAGGGAATCAGAAAGAAAGATCAGGCAAAGATGCTGTATCAAGGTTTCTGTGTGGCCTGTGGACCTACAGTGACCATCACAACACCTGGAGTTTGTTAGAAACCCAGAATGTTGGTGTCCACCCTGACCTACTAAATCAGAATCTACCGAGAATCAGAATCTAACAAGATCCCCAGGGGGTTGGAAAACACTGGTGTAGGACAAGCCTCAGAGATGCCCCATCCAGGAGGATCAGTCCTTGGTTAAGGAACACCCAGGCTGGTGTCGGGGGCAGCGTGAATTCCCAGGCAGCTCCAGGTCCCCACTCTGGCTGCCTGAGGGCAGCCCTCTGCTGGGGGAGACGCAGGTGTGGGCTGTTGGAAGCAAAAGCACAAACGGACAGAAGCAGGTGCTCGGGAAATGGTGACTCTGGTGAGGGGCCGGGCCAGGGAACTGACAACAAATGCTAAGGTGTGGCACTGAAGGGAGCTGGTCAAAGCCCTGGCCTCCCTTTGGACTTCAGTTTCCACTGGTTTCCTGCCCTTTCTTCCCTCCCTTCATTCCTTCAAAGTCAGACAGAGCCCAGCTGAGCACCTCTTACTCCTCGTGCTGCGGACGATGGGGTCACCTCTCATGGTCTTGCCAAGAAGACCCTTCTCTAAAACCTTATTTCCACGTCTGAGTCTCACATCTGTTGACTTGTCCCTTCTCCCTCGGTGTCCATGGGCCACCTGTTCTGCCAGCCTTGAGAGGGAAGCTCAGCATAGAGGATCCCAGGAAGAAAGGTGCTGGGGTTTGGCGGGAGGGAGGTTGTAGGTGGATCCCCGTTAGAGTATCATGCATTTAGTTTGGGTCCCTAGCACCCTCCCCAGCCGCCTCTGCTGATGTCACCCAGCCTGGTCCCAGACATGACTGAAGCCCAGTGTGAGGGGCATGGAGCACAGGTGTCCCTTCAGTGCCACACAGCAGGGGCGCTCATGCCAGCCCCACAACCATGGGTCACATCACCCCCTGCTCCTCCCTCTCTCCTAGCATGCCCAGACCTCTCGCCTCTCATTCCCACCTCAGTGTCCCCACCTTTCATGCCATTTCCCCCAGAGACTGGAGACCTGCTCGAGGCTCGGCCTGCTGGCCCTGGAAATGGACCTGGACCTGGACCTGGACCTGAGATCCTTTCCCCACCCACTCTAGCCTGGATCTTGTTCCTCCCACAGAACTCATCCCCCGGACATGGTCTAAAATATCCTGCTGCCCGGCCCCCAACTCCACTGCACAGTGATACACTCTTTCTTTTGCATGACCCTGGCTGGGGTTCCACCCTGGAGGGAACCAGCCTAACTGCTCAAGTGATTTCTCCTGCCTTGGCGTCATCTGGACATGACTCCCTCCGCCTTACAGCTTTCAGAAGCCGTGAAACTCCAAAGTAACTGGCAAGGCCAGCTTCATTGGCATGGAACTGACCTGGGCTGTCACCCAGGGCCTGCACTTGGTTTAATGTTCTGCTATCACCACCTTATGGTGATTATTTTTAAACATGAGTTCCCTCCCTCCAGGCCCTTCCAACCTGCCTTCTTTCCTCTACCTCTCCCACCACTCCCCGCCCCCTTCATTGCCCTGCCCTAACTAAGAGCCCAATAGATGGTGACCCCTTAGCTAGGAAAGCGAGGTGGTCATGGTTCAAGAATGGCCTAGGTCGGGGCCAAGCACAGTGGCTCACACCTTTAATCCCAGCAATTTGGGAGGCCAAGGCGGGTGGATCACCTGAGGTCAGGAGTTTGAGGCCACCCTGGTCAACATCGTGAAATCCCGTCTCTACTAAAAATGCAAAAATCAGCTGGGCATGGTGGCGGGCGCCTGTTAATCCCAGCTACTCAAGGGGCTGAGGTGGGAGTATTGCTTGAACCTGGGAGGCGGAGCTTGCGGTGAGCTGAGATTGCACCCCTCACTCCAGCCTGGACGTCAGAGACTCCGTCTAAAAACAAAACAAAGCAAAAAAGTCCTTAGAGGCAGGGAGTCCTGTGTTCTACCCCTTGTCTGGCCGGGGCCCTGTGCCTGGGATTTATGTACTCTACACCTATGCCTGGTGTATTAATTTGTTTTCATACTGCTATAAAGAACTGCCTGAGACTGGGTAATTTATAAAGAAAAAAGGTTTAATTGACTCACAGTTGAGCACGGCTGGGGAGGCCTCAGGAAATTCACAATCATGGTAGAATGGGAACGGGAAAGCAAGGCACCTTCTTCACAAAGTGGCAGGAGGGAGAAGTGTTGGGTGAAGGGGGAAGAGCCCCTTATAAAACCATCAGATCTCGTGAGAACTCACTCACTATCACAAGAACAGCATAAGGGAAACCGCCACCAGGATTCAATTACCTCCACCTGGCCTCTCCCTTGACACATGGGGATTATGGGGATTACAATTCAAGATGCGATTTGGGTGAGGACACAAAGCCTAGCCATATCACCTGGGTAATCGGGTTAAGATGCAGGGACTC
The DNA here is from genome assembly GCF_028858775.2 of Pan troglodytes. NCBI lineage: Eukaryota > Metazoa > Chordata > Mammalia > Primates > Hominidae > Pan > Pan troglodytes. The sequence continues at coordinate 64,259,549 of NC_072416.2, forward strand.
TGTCACCACCAAGAAAGGAAGTCTTGAGCAACCTGAGGTTCTCAGCCTTGTTTACAGCTGCCCTATGGTAGCCAGAGACAGAGTTCTCAGCCCTGGCTATAGAGAATCACCTGGGAGCTTTCAGTTTTCCTGATTCTATTGGTCTATGAGGAGGTCAAGCCACGTAAAAGCTCCCCAAATGACTCTTATGTGCAGCCAAAGTTGAGCGGCACTGATCCAGGTGCTGTGTTGGAGGCAGAATGAGCATCCTGGTGCCCTGCTCTCCACCAGCACAACTGGACCCACTTAGCCACAAAGTGAGACCAGGCCCTGCCCACCCTGCAGTAGAGGTGAAGCCCACCTGACCCCAAGGTCAGCAGCCCAGGGCACAGCCAGGGCCCTGGATATTCTCCAGCCAGCTCCTCTGTTCTTCTCTCTGGCTCTTTTGGGATCCTGAGTCTTAACCTACCCTGCCCCCAGCTCTAGTCTATGGGTCCCCTGCCCCATCCACTTCCTTCTGGAGTAGCTACAGTGAGCAGAAGGAAGTGTTCATTATTTTGACACAAGTCAGGATGATCTCGTATAAAAATCAACTCAAACAGGAATGCACAAAGGCCTGATCCCATCACCCCAACCTCATCCCAGCTGTTATCTCCACCTGGAAGTTAGTTCACTGGGTCTTTGAGGATTTCAGATCTCTACATAATCATGGATTGTGGATGGATGACCCTAGAGGGTGGAGCAGAAGCTCTGAATTCAAGTCCTGGCTCTGTCACTTCCCAGCTGGCTTTTGTCAGTCACTTCCCAGCCGTGCATGTAGACACCGATGATGGGTAAGAAGATGCTGTGAAGCAGCTGCTGCTTTTGCCTGTGTCATTCATTCCTCACCCCCCCGCATGTGGCTTTCACGGGGCTACAGATCAAGGACTCCCCTCTCCCAGGTAGGAGGTGGACACCTGGCCCAAATGAGGCTGATCAGACCATCCCAGGAATTTCTATCTTGAACGGTGCAACCCAATAATTTAAAACAAGCAAACCATTTAGCCCCTTCATCCCAACAGGGACAGCCTGAGTTCTGCTGGCTAAGTTCCCAGAGGGGCTGTGGTTTTGCCCTTTCAGGGAAATTGCTTCACTTTTTTGTTGTTGTTTTTGTGAGTTCTCCCACCTATCTCCTCCCAACAAATTCCTTTTTAGCTTAAGTTAGCTACAGTCAGAATCTGCCACTTACAGCTAAAAAATCCTAACTAGCATAACATGTCTTAGCACCCTCACTTCACAGATGAAAGAACCAAGGCCCAGAAGAGGCCAGGATAGACGCAAGGCTCTATATCCACTTAGTGAGAGAGTCAGAGCTTTAATGAGATCTCCTAACCCACACCTGTGCATCAGACTTGTCTCAACAACAGACATTGGCAAGAAAGTGCTGGAGAAATCATTTCTCCACAGAGAAATAAATGCAAGAAGGGACCCAGACTAAAAGCACAAATACCATTTGTTTGGGTTCAGCACAGAGTCCCAACCACCTCAACGAAGCAGTACAAAGACACCAACAGAATTTAAAAAAAAAAAAAACTTAAACCTCCGTGCTCAGGACTGAACTTTCAGACAACCTGGCCCATGACCCATAAAGAGGGAACCACAAAACTGGAGATGTTCCCTTTTTTTTATTTTTTAAGGAATATTTGTGACAATTATATATAGTTTTCAAGGTTAATGGCATCTTGATTCACAATAATGAAAGTTTCATTTACATATTAGTGTCCTGAAGCTAGCTTAATTTACATAATCATAAATTGCATTTCAACTGTCCTCAGCAGCTAGTTCCCCATTTGATGAAAACGTAAACAGTAATTTTATTTGGGCTCAATTGCGTAAATACTGCATTTATGCAGCATCAGGAAATAGCATTTTAATCTAACCAGCAAGTTGGGCTCATTAAAACAAAATTAGAATATTGGTTAAAACATCAAGTCAGTTCCCTGAATGTCTTTGAAGGCCCTGGTCATTGTTGTGTTATTACCCAGTTGGTTTTAACTGTATTTGCTCAAAACTGGAAAAAGCTAAGTCCTCAGGATAAAAACATTCATTAGGCTCCAGGTAGCCTGGAAGGTACAGGTAGCCAGTGGGCCCCACGATTCCAAGATAGCACCAGGGAGGGGGACCAAGAGCTGGGAAGGAAACTTCATTATTTTGGTTTTGGTGGGTGTTTCTTTTTTTGAGACAGGGTCTGGCTCTGTTGCCCAGGGTGGAGTGCAGTGGCACGATTTTGGCTCACTGCAACCTCTACCTCCCAGGTTCAAGCTATCCTCCCACCTCAGCCTCCCAAGTAGCTGGGACTACAGGCGCACATCACCACACCTGGCTAATTTTTGTATTAACATTTTTGGTAGAGACGGGGTTTTGCTACGTTGCCCAGACTGATCTCGAACTCCTAGGCTCAAGTGATCCTCCTACCTTGGCCTCCCAAAGTGCCGGGATTACAGGCATGAGCACCACGCCCAGCCAATTTTGACACAAGACAGGATGGGTCCAGCATAAAAGTCTGTTCAGACAGGTGTGAACACAGGCTTGACCTCACCAACCTATCCCCACCCCGACTCCTAACCCCATCTGGAAGTTAATTCATTGGGTCTTTGTGGGTTTGAACTCTCCTGTGGATCACCAGTTTCTTCTACAATGCCAGAATCTGAGCGAGGTGCAGTGAAGAATCCCAGATATAAACAAAATCTTGCCCTGTCCTCACTGGCAGGAAATAAGATGCACAAACTGCTTTGAGATAAGGAAGAGGGAGCAGAAAGACCCTTCCTCCACAAAGGCTCTGGGAGGTGGGCCAGCCTGGCCTGGCAGAGGGGGACACTGAGGCTCAGAAAGGTGAAGCCACGTGCTCAAGTTCACTAGCTAATGCAGGGGTCAAGATGCAAGTCAGGAGAGGCTAGAAGAGGTTCTTAAATGTTTACTGGGAATGTTGCACTCAGGTTCCCAGGGAGGCAAAGGGGTGCAAAGCTGCCGTGGGATTCCCGGCGACATCACCCTCGGCCACAGCCGCTGCAGGAAGCACCAGCCCACAGGTCAGTACCTGCAGCTCCCACCACAGCTAAGGGCTTCTGTACTGCTCTCCCAAAGACATGTGAAAGGTAAAGTGAAAAAGGTACATCTCACCGGCAATATCTTCAGAGCCAGCTTCATTCATACCATCTCTGGGCTCCGTGGAAGCGCGACACGTTTCTTGCTAATCAAAACTCTGTCTGATGCCCACGTTCTGCACAATGGAGGTCACAGCTGTCTGACCCATAGCCGGGAGCAGACAGAGGCTGCACTACATAGAAAATGGGCAGATTGGGTTGTTAGGTGCAAGGAATGAATGAATGTTCTCAGCTGTTCCCAGCATCTGTTCACAGAGTGTAGAGCAGTGGGCAAGACAAGAGATTTGTCCCAGCGGAGAGCAGGCCAGGGTGGGAAGAGGTGATGCATTTATTTCCAGTGACTCCTGGCAGGGAGTTAAGCCCTTTAGAAGATGATTCTCAGACAGTACAGTTCTCTGTAAGCGAGAGAAGGGACAGAGGACCAGCGGATGCAACACAACCAATTTACAGGATGGAGTGATCCCACAATGGCCCGCACAGCTCCCCAGTTCCTCCACACACATGTCACAGGGGTGCAATTCTTTTGATCTTTCACAGTACTTTTGTGACGTGCAGCACACCCAGGACAAACGTGCCTTGTTAAGACAGTGCTCTGAAAGGCGGCCTTTGTCAAACCTGGATCTCCCGGGGAACCTGTTAAAACTGCAGAGGCCAAACTCACCCAACCCGTCTGAATCTCCACTTGGTTAACAAGCATCCCAGGCAGTTCTGGGGGACCCTGATGAGAACACAGCTCTTTATCTTTTATGGTCTTCCCAGGAGCCAGGACTCTGGACCCCAACCAAATTCCCAGTCCCCTTCATCCAGGAATGCATCTGTAATAGCTCCCAAGAGCAGTTTAAACTCCCGACTTTAGGATAACAGCAAAAACATTTGACCGAGGCCACATTCTATGAGAACACTTTGCTATAATTTACTCTCTAGAACTTATAGGCCAATATTTGTTGAAGGAGTGATCCAGGGAACTCAGTGATTTCCAGTCTCCAGCTTTTCCATTCTGAGAACTGGCAATGACCTTAACCAGGATACCTGGGGAGACGCCCTCCAAGATACCCTGTCTGCACATCCCTGCGTGCACTGCATATTTCTTGGGACAAACCCCGCACTGGGATGTCTGTGTCTTGTTCCTGGACCCCTGGATCCTGAGCATTTTCATATCTGTTGCTTAAGGCAGGCTTCAGGGACCTCCTACTGTCAGGTAGCTTTGGGCCAGGCCACTTTCCTCTGCATGTGAATATGTGTTCTCTCTGGTACAACCAACAGCCTCCTGGGTACCATGGCCAAGGGCTGTGCCATCTTAACTCTGGAGCTCAAACTGAAGCACAGGGAGGCTTTGATACCTCCTATGTGACACTGTTCAACATGCCCCACTAGGAATAATTCAGGGCTGATGTTAAGGTAGTGAGTTTCCTGTCACTGGAGAGGTCCAAGCAGAAGTTGATCTACCATATATCAGCAATGGCAGCAGTCTGTCACTAACAGCCATCAACAAAGGCATTGGTCCTCTGGACCATTGATGTCCTTCTACCTCCAGGTGTGTTTGATTCTGTGAATTTCTTTTTTTCTTGTTCTTCTTAGACAGAGTCTCTGTTTGCCCAGGCTGGAGTGCAGTGGTGTGATCTCAGTTCACTGCAACCTCCACCTCCCGGGTTCAAGTGATCCTCCCATCTCAGCCTCCCGAGTAGCTGGGATTACAGGTGTTGACCGCCACACCCGGCTAATTTTTGTGTTTTTTGTAGAGACGGGGTTTCGTCATATTGGCCAGGCTGGTCCTGAACTCCTGACCTCAGGTGATCCACCCACTTCAGCCTCCCAAAGTGCTAGGATTACAGGCGTGGGCCACCTCGCCCAGCCCAATTCTGTGAATTTCAAATATGACTTCCGCCACTGCATCATTAAAAACATCTAAATTCTGCCCACACAGCTCTCTAACACTCAGACTGGTTTTGCACAAAGTTGTAAAATGCAATTTAAATATCTCCTAAGTGTCAGAACCATGAGAAAGAAAAACAAATTAATCAACAAAGAATCCCGTTTCAACAGTTTTCAAGCCAGCTTGTGTCTGTCACCAAACCACAGGTGAAATGCTAATAAAATCCAGCTTACATCAACAGCATAATAATTTAAAGATGGCCTATTTTTCCGAAGAAACACATATATATTTCCAGACATGGCCTTTTTAATGAGTGTGAACTTTTTTAGAAGAAAATTATTAGAAGATAGCAAAAGTCTGCTGGAGAATAAAACGTGGCAGAGTCGCTGTTGAATGGCAGAAAAAATGATCCGGGAGGCCCATCAGCGGGGGCAAAAGCTGTCTTTTTCGGGTAATCTAGCAAGACGAATGCAGCAGGAGGGATCCTCAGAGAAGAGGCAACCAGCAAGACAACAGTAATGAAGTCATTTCACCTTTCTATCCTAATTTGAAGAGACGAGGCAATGGGACCTTGCACCAGCTTTGCATGCTGAGTGTGAATTGCAGCAGGAGAACCAACGTGTGGGCTGAGCCCATCGTAGTGAGAACAAACGGAGCCCTGACAGCCTAGGAGCTGACTCCCACCTGCCCTTGAGCCTCAGCATTGCCCTGTACTACGTGACTTGCCTTTCTCAAGCCCAAAGCCTCTTTCTGCACGTCCATGCTTTTGCACATTTTCTTCTCTCTGCTCCTTCTCTCCTTACCCACCTGAACCTTATTCCAAACCCAGATTCAAAAACTACCTCCTCTAAGCTGTCTTCCCTGATCTGCTGTGTAATGTCGAATACTCTTTGCTGTGGGCCTGTGAGCCTTCAAACTCTGCACTCTGCCCACGATTACCCACCTTATTAGCACATTTCTCACTCTACAGTGTATTACCTGCCTCCTAGACAGACTCTCCTACTAGATTGGAAGCTCTCTGAGGACAGGGGCCATGTTGCAGACATCCTTGTCACCCTGGTGTAGACCACAGAATTCAGCAGCCTCTAGGTGTCAATAAATTCTTATGGAAGCAAGGTAAGAGCCAAGGTAGAAAGCGTCACCTTAAAAAGCCATTGACCCAAATGTTTAGGCCACAAAGTCTCCTTGAAAAGTCTTTACTAGGGTGGAGATGTAAAAGGATATGACCAAACTGGTGATTGTGTGAAAATTCCAGAGATTTGGATATTATGCTCATGACCTGAACAGCATGATCCCCTCCGATGGGATCTGGGGTTAAGCTTTGAAGTCAGGCAGGATCAGACTCACGACCCAGCTAGCCACCTTGCTGGATGGTCTTAGGCAAGTTACACAACCTCTCTGAGCCTATTTCCTCAACCAACATGCAGAGATAACTGCCCTGTAGGGTTGTTGAAAGGTGGTAATGAAATAGTTAAGTGGAAATGCCAGACACCACGATTCTCAATAAACGTCATGCTCTTCCCCCACTGTGGTCTGAATGTTTTTGTGCCCCCGAAAATTCATACGTTGAAAACTAGTCATCAGTGTGATGGTAGTGGGAGGTGGGGTTGTTTGGAGTTGATCAGGTCAAGGGCCGAGCCCTCATGAATGAGATTAGTACCCATATAAAAGAAGCCCCAGGCCAGGCATGGTTGCCTGTAATCCCAACACTTTGGGAGGCTGAGGCAGGCGGATCACCTGAGGTCAGGTGTTCAAGACCACCCTGGCCAACATCGCAAAACCCTGTCTCTACTAAAAATACAAAACTTAGCCCGGTGTGATGGCAGGTGCCTGTAATCCCAGCTACTCAGGAGGCTGAGGCAGGAGAATCACTTGAACCTGGGAGGTGGAGGTTGCAGTGAGCTGATATCTCGCCACTGCACTCCAGCCTGGGCGAGAGAGTAAGACTCTGGGTGAGAGAGTAAGACTCTGTCTCAAAAAAAAAAAAAAAAGCCCCAAAGAGCTGCCTTCTCCCTTCACCATGTGAGGACACAGCAAGCAGACACCATCTATGAACCAGGAAGGGGGCCCTCACCAGACACTAAATCTGCCCGCACCTTGATCTTAGACTTCCCAGCCTCCAGAACTGTGAGAAATAAATTTCTAGCTACCTAGTTTTTGGTACGTTGCTATAACAGTCAGAACAGACTAAGACACCCTTTTTGTAGAAGTTCCTGCTGGGAGATTATAGACCACATGGTACTTCGATCTTTCCACCTCTGGAATAGGCAGGCATGCTCTCAACTTCTTATTTCACTTCTCAAGGAACAAGCTTACGTAAAAAGATTATTAATATTTATAACGAACTCCATTTATTACAACTGTCGTGTAAGTGTGATATAGTCATCCTGTTCTTCCTAAACAATGTAGGAATTACCATCTGTCATTTCTAAGAGGATTAAGAGATTGTCATCGATTAGAGACATGCTATTAGCGGAGTGAATGGTTGCCCGTGGAAGAGGCATGTCTCCCCATCGAGGGGGAACGAGTCTGTACTCTGCTCTCTGTGGATCAGTGGTCCTCCTAGCTTTGTGTGTTCCTCCCGAGACGTGCTGGAAGAGGGTCTCATATAATCCCTACTGCAACATTTTGAGGCTGGTAGTATGACCCACATTTTACTGATGAGGAAACCAAGGCTCAGAAAGGCTTTCTGAGTCCAAATCCAGTGCTCTCTGCTCATCCTTACCCAAGATGCTGCAAGAGGGATGGTTGCATTGCAGGGAAGATGGAGCCAGGTGACTGCTAAGGTGTCTTCCAGGTGCAAGTTTCTCCAGGGCTACAAAAAGAATAGCAGGGGCTGAGAATTACCAGAGCGGGCGTCCCTTTTCACTTCTCAAGAGGGGAAAGAGGAGGTACCTGAAGTGGGAATTGTGGCTGTTGGAAATGTAATAGCACTCAAAATCAAATTCATGACACACCTCCTATAGTTATCTGCAACGATGTAAAACTGTCAATGTTTTCATCCACAAAGGGGAAAAAAACTCAGCTATGATCATGTCCTTGGGAGACAATTCTCAGGGATCTCTTAGGGTTAGAGCTGGGTAGCCATGCATCCCAGGCTGCCTAGGACAGCACCAGTTATGCAAACTGTCCCAAAATAATGGTTAATAGTGCCCCAACACACTCTCAAAAGTATCCCGATGTATGTGGTCATCCCATAATCAAAATATGGGTACACATTAAAATCACGCAGGAGCTTTGTAAGCAGCTTGAGTAAATCTGAATTCATGGGGGTGAGATCCAGGCATTGGTGGTGGTGATTTTTTTTTAAGCATGGTTTTAATGAGCAGCCAAGGTTGAAGGCAGCTGTCCTTGGTAGAAGACACGAGCCTCCTTGGTGAGCAAAGGGGCATCGGGTCCCTGGACAGCAGTTGGCGGGGGAGATGGGGGGACCCAGCTTGTCCTGCAGGGGACTTGGAGCAGCAGAGGAAGAAGCAGGAGGCTAGTCCAGCAGATGCCATCCGTGGCCCCGCCATGCTCACTGGTTCTTCTCCTGCTTGTGTTCACTTACTTGCACACTTCAGGAAGGGACTGCAGGCTCCTGACAGCTCATGCCGGGTGCCAGCTTGGCAGTGAGCGGGTAATTAGTGCTCATCGTGCTCCCAGAGAAAGGCAGTGAAGGAAGTCGCCTGTTTCACCTTGAAGCAAAGAAGGAGAATCCAGAGAAACAGATTTTTCCACACATTTTGGAGCGGTTCTGCCAGAGAATTCCATTGAGGTGTGTGGAGTTAGGCCACTGGCACATATCAGCCCCAGAGCCCAGGATGAAAACGTGTCCTGTGCAGGGTTTCTCGAACAGATTGTCTCCAAATGTTGCATCTCTCCTAATTAATGCTGCAAGATAAGTCTGTGGCCTCTCGTTGCACATCAGGGAGGTTCTTGGGAAGAGAAGGGCCTGCCATCTCCTTGTCCCAGCTACAGAGAGAATAGACTATCCCCAGGGAGTTCTCTTGGGTTTTGAATCACTTTTGCAGCTCTGGCGTTTATGCTTCTGACCAAAAAGCATTTGCAAGAGGAGAAAATGAAGGTGGAGGTTTGTGAAAGGTTTCCCTTCCTAAGAGGGGCAGCAAACATCACTATAGCTAGACCTGAATGATGTTGGTAGCTCCCAGATATATTCTAACTACTTCCTACATTATACCCGTCAGTATTTTTCAAACTATGCTCCTGAAAACCTCTTCAATGATGTATTAGGAAAACTTATTCTATAAAATACTACTTAAGAAACTTCAATATACATGGAAAAACATTATCATTTGTGGATTTAACAAGCACAGTTTTGACTTATGAGTAAGAAAGATATTGGCAGGATATTGGTAAGATATTGCCAAATTCCCCCCCAAGAGAGTTATAGCAATTTACGCTACCACCAATATCACACTCATACACACCTCTCGCTATCTTGGCATTTTCTAACTTTTTAATCTTTGCCACCCAGAAAAAACGAAAAAGATTATCTCCATGTTTTGCGGGGGTTTTCTGGCTTTTTTTGTTTTTGTTTTTTTGTGGTTTTTTTTTTGAGAGGGAGTCTTGCTCTGTTGCCCAGGCTGGAGTACAGTGGCACAATCTTGGCTCACTTCAACCTCTGCCTCCCAGATTCAAGCAATTCTCCTGCCTCTGCCTCCCTAGTAGCTGGGATTACAGGCACCTGCCACCATGCCTGGTTAATTTTTGTATTTTTAGTAGAGATAGGGTTTCATCATGTTAGCCAGTCTGGTTTCAAACTGACCTCAAATGATCCACCTGCAGCAGCCTCCGAAAGTGCTGGGATTACAGGCGTGGGCCACTGCACCCAGCCTATCTCCATGTTTTTTAAAGTTTATGTTTCTTACTCGTGAGACTAAGTAAATTTTCATAAGCTTAAGAAGCAGTTTTACTTCCTTTTCTATGGACTTTTTGTATTCTTTGTCCACTTTTCTTATCAGTTTGTAGGAACTCTTTATATATTAGAGATACCATCCGTTCCTCTGTGACATAGCCTGCAAACATCTTTCCCGTTTGATGTTTTTTTTTATTTTGTTTATGATGCATTTAGCTAAGTCAATTTTAATGTTATTGGATTTATTAATATTTTCTCTTGTGGTTTCTGACTTTTAAGTCATACTTTAGAAAGCCTTGTAAGGAAAAGATATTTCATTATTTCTTTAGGATGATATGTTAAGGGGACTGAGCCAGGCCAGAAACCATTCAATAAGAAAATATTCAAAGACAACCACTACTTAACTTGTTCCTCTTTCTGCATGTGAAGACCACAGCACGCTAAGAGAAAGATGAGAAAACAGGTCATCTATTTTCAAGGAGGGTACACAATAGAGCTTTCCACTTGATAAACTTTTTTCCATAAGATGTCTGTATTTGTCCATTCTTGCATTGCTATAAAGAAATACCTGAGACTAGGTAATTTATAAAGAAAAGAGGTTTTAATTGGCACATGTTTCCACAGGCTATACAGGAAGCATGACTGGGAAGGCCTCAGGAAACTTACAGTCATGGCAGATGGTGAAGGGGAAACAGGCATGTCTTCAACCATGGCTAGAATAGAAGGAAGAGAGAAAGTGGGAAGGTGCCAAACACTTTTAAACAACCTGACCTTATGATAATTCACTCACTATCATGAGAACAGCACCAAAAAGAAAATCCACCCACATGATCCAATCACCTCCCACCAGGCCCCACCTCCAACATTGGGGATTATAATTTGACATGTGATTTGGGTGGGGACACAGACCCAAACCATATAAATGTCATAATCTAGAAGTCCCAGCTCCTGTGTAATTAAATCCCTCTGCTTCTTGAGTTTCTATTTCTGAGCCATTCCAAGAATTCTTCTAAGATTAGAAGGATCTCTTCCCATCAATCCAGCAACTTCCAAGTCAGTTGGAATCTCCCAGCAAACTTCAATCTGGTGATAATTGCATGAAACAAATGAGACTGACTGGGTCAAAACATAACATGTCAGGTTTCTTTAGGGAATTCAATGGGATTTCTTCTGTGGACTTTAGATTTTTTCTGTTCCAGGGATTTCATTACTCTCCTATGTTCACCAAATCCTACTTCACTAATTCCCGCCATGTTGGCCCTGTCCCTACAACAGGGCTTTTGCCTCTATTTTCTGTTTGGTCTCCATATGTAGCTCTAGACATGGATGCCTGCTCTGAACCCCAGCATGGCAGCACAAAGTGCATTCACAGTACACTGGTACCACTTGAGCTCACTGCATCTTACATTGCATTTTTACTACTGTCCTGAGTCAGATGACACAGAACACTCATACACACAAGTTATATGTGACAGGTTTATTCATTAGAAATACACAACAAGGGACAACTAAAGCCAAGGATTCATGACAAGCCAGTCCCCCAAGGCTCAGGAGAGCTTCCCAGGGTAGATGGAGTCTCATCTGTGCATGCCCCACTTGTACTGCAGCCGAAGGACCCCAGAAAGAAGCCCACCCTGGGTTTTATACCTGGGAGATCGATGAGTCACTGGGCTAAAGCACCAAAGGACATCTGAGGGACAGGTACAGAGCCCAGGCTATTCCAGCCAACTCCTCCTTGTCAGAAGATACTGCATTCCCAGCAAAGTCTAAAGTTATTCTTGACAACTACAAGTGAGAATGGCAGAAGAGCCGCGTCAGTCCACAGCCACCCAGCAACCGTCCTGCAAGCAGCTGGTAATCTGACATCATTCCTGCTCCTGTCCACACCTCCCTGACAGCTCTGCTTTGTCCCCTGAGGTGGTCCAGACTCTA